>NW_021604586.1:163394-255894 GCF_004785775.1 Grammomys surdaster | reverse complement strand
GAAGTGAGGCTGGGGCCACTGGGTTCCATCCTCAAAGACAGAGCAGCTTATGGGGATTGTTGCGCTTTTGGCACTGTGAGAGGCCAGGAGGTAACGGTGCAGCCGGAGTGACCACAAAAGCTACAGGAATGAAGGGGCCTTGAAGAAAGTTGATGCTTTTCACCAGGAAGAGAGCCCAGGAGAAGCTGTTGGTGAATGTTCACCCAGATACAGTAGACACCCCTAGCATTTTGGAGATGCCAACACCAGGGGACAACCACTAAAATGTTGTAGCAGCTGTGGGGTAGAGATGGCCTGAGCCTAGAAGACAAGTTATGTGTGCTTCTGAGGACAGAGCCAGTGAAGTGACCCTAGCCCTTTGGAGGAGCCCAGAAGACAGTGAGTGAATCCCAGCTATTGGACAATGAATGACTCAGACTACTGGAGTTTGGTTTTGCTTTGATCTGTTTGTGACTGTGCCCTGGATCTTCCCTCTTGAAAAGTATTACATCCATTTTCAATTTTATCATAGCCCACAGTTGAGAGATTGAATTTCGAAAGATATTTTTATGTTTTAAAAGGGACTTTGGAATTTTAAAGAGATTACATTTTAAGGTGTTTGAATTTGTAAAGACCCTGGGACTTTTTAACCTTGCAAAACGTTTTATATTGTGCTGTTGATATTAATGGGTAACCCTGGGGATTCACAAGAAAGGAAAGGTTGTGGTTTAACAGTGATGTGTACATGTGTTAAGTTGACAAGGGGTCAACTGTGCTGGGTAATTTCATGTCAACTCGACACAAGCTAAAGTAGTCTGAGGGGAGCAAACCTCAATTAAGAAAATGCCTCCTTAAGATTGGGCTCTAGACAAGCCTAGGGCATTTTCTTAGTGATTGATGCAGGAGGGCCACACCCTTTGACGGTGATGCCATTCCTGGGCAATGGGTCCTGGGTTGTATAAGGAAGCAGGCTGAGCAAGGCAGGGAGAGTAAGGCAGTAAGCAGTACCCTTCCATGGCCTCTGCATCAGCTCCTGCCTCCAGGTTCCTGCCCTGCTTGAGTTCCTGCCCTGACTTCCTTTGATGATGAGCAATACCATGGAAGTACAAGCCAAGAGAATCCCATTCCTTTTCCCAAGTTTCTCTGGTCATGGTTTTCATTACAGCAATAGCTATCCTAACTAAGACAGCACTTCCAAGAAGCAAGGTAAAATTTAAAGGTCCAGGTTTTGACATTATGGCCAACACTGGACTAGAGGGAGGTTCTGGTACCCAGTTAGATGTGACAGAGTTAGGCCACTGGGCTCTTGAGATGTACAATTTAAATATATAGATATTTAGGACCCTCAGGCAGTGTGCCTAGGTGTGGCTGAATCAGAAATGAATTTCGTGCTTAGGCACCAGTTGCATCCCAAGAGACTTCATTTTTCATATGCAAGTACTCAGAAATATAAAATCAACCCCAAATGTAATACGTTTCCAGTCCCAAGCATTTCAGGAAATTCAGCCCTTACTGCTATCTAAATTGATAGCCACCCTCAACCTAAGACCACACAGGGAGACTCTAGCTTAGGGATTGAGAGAACAGGACACAGCATAGCTCCCCTTACTGGTGACTCTGCAGTCTAGCTTAGCATGCAACATTATTGGCATATGACCCATCTTCTATGAGACCCTCTCTGAATGAATGAGAAATACAGCTAAATTTTGCTTTGCTCTTCAGTGAGTCAACTTCCTTTGGACAGAGGCTCATTTATATTTATAATTATATTTATATCTACATTCCCTCCCTCAGAACCAGCGAGTTCCTCATTGCCTAGACATAATCAAGGCATATCCTACAAACGGCCCCTCCCCCCTCCAGTGTAGCCAAGGAAAGCAAGCACCCAGCTTCTGGTTTGACCTTGGGCTTTCTCTGCAGCTGTTTCTTGTCTGGATGTGTCAACCCTATGTGATTTTAAGAGGCCATGTTACAGGTCAACCTCATGAGAATAATGAGGAAGAGCGGAGGATAATTTATCCTGAGCTGGAGATGCGTACATGAGAAAGGTTCATAATTCAGCTGCCACATGGGCTGAGGAGGATGACCTTGCTGTTGACCTGGGTCTCATGAACTATTTGTTCTACGCTCTAATTGATGCTGGGAACAATGTGGCCTTGAAGTGTCTGTCGAGGCATCTCTGACCCAGGCAGCCTTCAGAGCACTTCCTGTACTCCTCCAGCTAGATGGGGTACCATGGGACAGCTGAAGATGGCCATGCTGTTAACTTGGAGCTAGCATGATTTGGGCCCTGTCTGTTTGCTCTGCCACTATGCCAAGTTCATTGTAGAGATGACATCATTCAACATTAACCTGGTTGGGTTCATCTTGCTTTTTTTTTTAAATATAAAAAGAGTTTAACTAAAACATATTCCATATAACATGTTGATCCAATGAACCTAACAGCAGAAATTGACCATTAGCCATGTATACCTAATATTCTCAAGCTGGCATCCATGAGCCTGGACAAAAAGGCTGGTGTGTCTGCCTGGACTAAGGAGATGGAGAAAGACAAGTATATTGAAACACCCGCTAGCTACCAGATACTAGTTGCATGCTAGCTTCTTTGTACCCCATATGTCATTTTGTATATTATTCTGTGTCCTTATCAAAATAATTCCAAGGCACTGGGAGAGTGATTGACTGGTTCACTCATTACCTTGAATCCATCTGTGTCTTCCTGGATCTACACTAGGGACTCCTCAGACTACTATACCATGTTTCTTTTCTTCCTTCCTTTCTTTTCTTCTTTCTTATCACACAATATACATTTTAAGAGAAAAAGGAAAGAAAATCAACTTAGCTGTATATATAGATATTTATCACATGATTAACAAACGTAAGCATCTTTGATATTTGAAGTAGGGATGTCACTAAGGTGTAGAAGAGTTGTATTACATGCATGAGTCTTTTGGTTCAATCCCTAGGACTACCCCAAACCTCTAAAGATCCTTATTTGAAAGGTTAGCTAAGGCATTTAAAACAACCCAACAGATAAATATTTGATTTGTGTTAATGCCTGTAACCCCTCCTTCCAAACCCAACATCTAACTCAGTTTTCATACTGAAATCATATAAATTATTCTTTCACAAATTGTTCCTTCTTCTAACTGTCTTCTGACTCAGACGAGGTCCTCTCTTCAACAACTGGTCCCAAGTGACCAGTGTTAGTGATCTCCCATGGTGCTTTACATAATCTGAGATTTTTGTTCCCAGTTCTCTTTCCTATTCATATTGCCTCATGTATAGTTTTTTTTCAAGTTCTCCATGGAAAAGTAAATCCCATGAGGGTAAGGTTTGTTTCCAATTTGTTATTTCCCTAGGGTTAATGTTAGGCAATCACTGAAACTCTATGTATGTTTATAGTACGATTCTTTGAATAAAAATAATTGTATATCATCATATGGCATGGTGATATCTTTGCCTTAACAAAAGTCAAACTGTCCCATCCATGAGTAGTTTATACATAGTATAGTGTATAAACTACTGTAATGTATACACATAGTGTATACACACAATTTGTCATCCATTTGAAATCCTTTGCCTTCATCTCAACAAATCAGACTTTGTTCCTCTCAGACTTCCCTGACCTTTAATCCAGAGAGGTTCAGAGTCAAGTAGCTCACGACCTGGACCTGCAACTTCAGTAACAGATGAGGGGCTGGGGCTTGGACTCTCTGAATTAAAATCTTCCTAACACAAAGAAACAAGACTGGGCAAACCAGTGAGATGCTAGCTCACACTCAGTGGACAGGATGAGCTAAGTGCAGGGAGCCTCACTCGACAGGACTGTTGAAAGTGGGAAAGAAAGAGAGGCACTTAGCCCTCACTGTTAAGTAGTGATTCTGAAATCCAGCCAGCCACCTGCCTCCAATTCTCCCTCCTCTAGGGACTGAGAATTACTTATAGTAAAGTTGGCCTATTAATTCACCCTAGAAGTGGTTCCACAGTTCAAGGTTCTCCTTTTATTCTGCGCTCCCTCCTTAGGGGTCTCTGCTTCATATCTGACACACCATTTTTTTTTTCCTCTGACCTAGGCTCTCTGAGCATCCTTCGATTACACAGAGGGACAGTGAGACCTTCTCCATTTTGAACTGTAGTAATCTCTCTTAGTGTAGGCTGCCATTGCTGTCACTGAGGAAATAATCTTAAAACTTGGTGAGTTTCTTAAAATCTGATTGTGTTTACCCCTAGCCATCCCCTTGTTCACCCCCTTCATTCTTTTAGGGATAAACTTCATGTAGCCCTACTATGGGATAAAACTTGTAAAACTCTTTTGGTTTATTTTCTTTTTAAAAATACTAAGTTTTATTAATTGCTTGAGAGCTTCATACATGCATACAATGAATTTTGATCATATTCACCTCCCAACTCCTCCCAGATCCACTCCAGCCACCTCCCAACTTTGAGTTCTCTTTTTCTTTTAAGTAACTCACTTGGTCCAACCTGTGCTGGCCATATACACACAGATGTGGGGATGTTCACCAGAACATGGTTAACTTATTAGGCCCACAATCATCAAGAAAACTGACTCTCCCTACCCTAGTAGCCACCAACTGTTAGTAGTTGCTTGGCGAGAGGTTGTGGCTTTGGAGACACTTTCCATGCTGGAATGGACTCGCTTGATCTTGTGCAGGTCTTATAGTCTTAATTCTTAGAACCTTCTTTATTAAAAAAAAAATCATAATTTACCGTCTTAGTGTTTTAGAGATTTTAACTAAAAACCCCAGAGGCAGCATGCGTATGAGTGGATCTTGAAGTATGTGTTTGTTGGTGTGTCTGTGTGTGTTTGTCAGTGTGTGCATCTGTGAGTATGTCTCTGTGTGTGTGTCTGTGTATCTCTGCGTGTATGTTTATGTGTGTATGTGTGTGTGTGTGTCTGTGTTTGTCTGCATGTGTGTGTGTCTCTCTGTGTGTGTGTGTATGTCTCTGTGTCTTTGTCTGTATGTATGTCTGTGTGTATGTCTGTCTCTGTGTGTCTGTCTGCTTGTTTGCCTGTCTCTCTCTCTCTCTCTCTCTCTGTCTCTCTCTCTCTCTCTCTCTCTCTCTCTCTCTGTGTGTGTGTGTGTGTGTGTGTGTGTGTGTAATGATTATTGGGGCCAATCTTCTTTGGACTCCTGTTGCACGTTGCTATCAATATTCTTTCAAATCCAAACTAGAGAATGATGAGTTCTTTATCCTGTCCATTGAATAAATTTCAGTCACTATATTTAAAACAAATCAGGTTTCATCGTAAAGTTTTTAGCCTCATTTACCTGGAAACTATCTTGAAAGCCCTGCAGAGCATGCTTGGGGAGTCAGTACATAGGAAACACTGTCAGTCCCATCTTCTTTAAACTATATGCACGCTATCCCCTGAGCTAGCTTAGCTTCCTTAGGGCTTCAAAGCCACACTCTTCCTCGAGCATTCAGTAAGTGCATTCTCTAGGAAAATTCCTCAGCACCCCACAGTTCAGGAACATCATTTACTTAACATCACTCTCAGAACCCTTTGGCGGTCATGCTGTCCTTGTATGCAGTGTGTCTGGAGCTAAGTGACAGTATCATTCCAGGAAGTCCAGGCTTCACTTGTAACTTCATAGACCAGAGGCTTAAATAAACAATAACTACTCCTTTTCCACATTTTGGGGGCTGAGAGTTTAACGTTAACGTTGTAGCAGATTCAATGCCTCGACTGACTTGTGAGATTCCTGCTCATGGATGACAGATTCTTCCTGCATCTCCACTGGAAGGGATGGGGAGAGGGAGAGGCCGTGCTTCTTATAAGGATTTTCTAAATGCTTTTGCGTTGTGAAATTTGTTTATTTTTGTGGGAGCAATAGACCTGCAGTTCATAGGACATATCTCCCACTTGAACTTGAGGATGTCTTAAAGGTCTTGGAGACAGTGGACACTAATGCATCTGTGGGCACACATTTTAATAATTTTCCTGAAGGTACCTTTTTCTGTTTTGTTGCCCCTGCCTTTTAAATAACTACTTGTCATGGGACCTTCTGAAGTTAAGTCCAGAGAATAGTTTGAAGAACCACGTGTTTAGCATCCTTTTTCAAGAACCCATCTTGCCTTTCTGTGGACAACACCCCTGACAGTGATAGCTATAAGGTCATGATGCTTGTTCTCTAGTGAATCCAGGCCAAGTTTGGGAACAGAGTTCTCACTTAGAATAACGTTCATAGAACATTCCCACAGGCAGATGTCTTCATTGGGCTACTTAGAAGATAGAAAAGCAATATCTGAACACAGTTCCCAATACCCTGAAGATCAATGGCTGTACAATATAAAAATGTTCCCTTAATGTGGTGTAAAAAATGAAGATGTTTACTGAGCTTCAGAAGAATTAAGTTTCCATACTACTTTTTTTTTTACCTATTAAAAAATATCTTGAGATGTTACACAGCTACTCAGAGAAGCACTTCATTATATTAATATAATACATGTCTTCCCTGAAGATGTGTGGTCTCAAAATGGCTTCTGTCTTCTCAGCTTCTTAGCTAACTTGTAGATGATAGTTCCTGCGAACTTGAGGACTAATGTGCTTGAGAAGCACATTAGTGAAGATTTTTAATAGAACAATAATAAGCTAAAGAAGTTTAATACACCGGAGGCCATGACGGTGCTCCTATAAAATCAAATTAAGGATACTTCCTTAATTTAGAAGTCATGCAGCTTAGATATTGAGTTGTAAAACCAAGGATAAAGATGTCCACTTTCCACAGACTAGTGACTGCAGGAGACAGAGTCTGTAGTGACCAGCTCATTTGTGCACTGACAGATTTTTACACAATACTCTCCTTTTATGAGTGTGTGAGATGTGTGGTCTGGAGTCGTATTTATGTATGAACAAGGATTTTTTTCAAGTTTTGTTTCTTTTATAAACTGTGCACTGATCTGACCTCTAACTTCTAACCCAAACCCCTAAGAATTCATGGGATGATTGAAGGGCATCCAATAGGGGATATGGAACCAGTGACTATGTGTTTGCCAGCATCCTAGAAGGAGAACATGGATGAGTGAGGGAAGAGAAGCGGGGGGTGGGGGCCGGGGGGCTAGTATTACAAAGGCAAAAGCCAAAAGGGACAGACAGGATTGCATCTCTTCTTAGTGTGAACTTTCGATTCAATTCTTTTTACGATGGAACAAGAGACATGGGGTAAAACACATGAAGGAGACCGAATGCCACCCCTCACCAAAGATCTCCACAAGCTTGGTTAGAATATTCATTTGATAGTTTTATTCTCTCTCTCTCTCTCTGTCTCTCTGTCTCTGTCTCTGTCTCTGTCTCTGTCTCTGTCTCTCTCTCTCTCTCTCTCTCTCTCTCACTCACACACACTTATTCTCTCTGTGTTTCTGTCTCCCTCCCTCCTTCGAGCCCTCTCCTCTCCCCTCCCTCCTTCCTCCACTCCTTCCTCTTCCTCTTTCTTTCTCTCATAACCCAGGAAGACTGTAATATTTCCTTTCCCTGGGTAAATCACCTCGAACCCAGCCCTTGCCTCCACCAATCATCCTGCGTAGGAACATAGCTCAGTATGGATTCCTCATGAGCCTCCATCAACAGCTAATTGATTTCCTGAAGTCTCGGTAATGGATGGCTAGTCTCTGCTGGCCCTCTCTCCACGTACCCAGTCCCGCCTAATCAGGCTGACACACCAGCATAATGAACTGCCTCTGTCTTCTTGCCTTCTTACCATAGAAAACAGGACCACTTCCAATTAAAATCTGCATGATTTATGGAAACACACAAGCCTACCTGCCTCCGTTCTCCCTTCTCCTGGCCACAGAATCCTATTAAATCGCTTCCTTAAAACCTAGCGCCTCACCCTTGGAAAAAGCACGGGTTGCTGTGCAGGCACATAGCTGAGAAAGAGAGAGGAGGAAGAAATGACAGAAATTGTCTGGTTCTTTTCCCCAGGATCAGTGTCCCACACCCAAGTCTAAGGAGACACCATATAGGTAAGGAATCTATTCAATATCTCATTAAGTACTTAAAACTTCTGAAAGAGACCACTCTCCTTATTCTGGGCACCAAAACCCCACTGGCCATTTCTAAGGCCACATAGCACATCTCAGAGCTGAGACGAGAAAAGTATCTAATGTGCTCTTGACAGCCATGTTGCCAGCGTCTGCTGTCATTCGAGGCATTCAAACAATTACCATTAATGCTACTTACTTTCCGTTCCAGGCTGTGTGTGACTCTTATGTCTGTACAAGTCTAGGGGCCTGAAAAAAGTATGATTGGTGCTTGTAACACCACTTTCACTCTATTCAACAAATAGCCAGTCTCTGCACTTACCTAGCCAGCTGTGACATTTGGACACGTTCCCTAGTTTAAAAGGGAAATGTCCGATTCTGGTTACAGCACAAGTCTTTCCCACCTCGCTGTACTCTTCCTTGCAGCTCTGACCTCCTTATCATGTCCATCCAGGCTTGTTCACTGTGAGGAGGGATGCTGGTCTCTTTTAGTTCTTGGCTAATATCCCAACTGGAACAACAGTGTTGAGAACATAGTTGGTACCCAGCATATGTATATGTATGTATATGTATGTATATGATGTATATGTATGTGTGTGTATGTATGTATATACATATGTGTATGTGTATATATATAAGTATAATGTCTATGTATACAATGTATATATGTGTGTACATGTATATGAATATGTGTGTAGATGTATGTTCTCTGTATATGTGTGTACATGTATATGAATATGTGTGTATATGTATGTTCTGAGTATATGGATGTGTATATGTTGTATATATGCATGCATATGATGTATCTGGCTATGATATATGTGTATATAATGATATGTTCTCTCTCTCTCTCTCTCTCTCTCTCTTTATTCCCTCCTGTCTTTATTTTCTTCCTTTTTTCCTTCTTTCCTTCCTTCCTCCCTCCCTCCTTCCCTCCCTCCCTCCCTCCCTCTCTCCTTCCCTTCCTTCCTTCCTTCCTTCCTTCCTTCCTTCCTTCCTTCCTTCCTTCCCTTGATGTCTTTCACTAGCTTGGACCTCACCAAGTAGGCAAGGCTGGCTGTCCACTGAGCCCCAAATACCCAACCATCCCACCTCCCCAGCACTGGGATTACAAGCATTTGCCGCCATACTCAACTTCATATACACATACACATACACATACACATACACATACACATACACATACACATACACATACACATACACATACACATACACATACACACACACACACACACACACACACACACACACATATATATATATAATGTGGACTCTGGGCTTAGAATTCAGGTCCTTGTGTTCACAAGGCAAGTGCTTAACTGACTGAACCACCTTTCCTGCTCTTCTATGGTGATACAAAAAGATACTTAACGGGGTGAGAACACCGTCAAGAACTATTGATCATAAAACCACAAAGCAAAGGTAGAAAGTGTTTGATCTTCCTTTTCATCAGAGTGAAGAAGGCTCTGGGAAGCTAATGGATGCCCTGAGATTGAACTCAATGGGCCATTGAAAATTTGGACCTGAGTCTAGAGCTGTGATGCGTTGAACAAGGCATGGAGAGGCACTTGCTGACATCTGCCCATCTCCCTGGTGTCCATGATGCTGCCATGGCTGGCTTTGAGCCGTTGACACGGTGTACTTGATTTGCAGAGTTGGGAAGCAGCACAGAGAATTTTCTCATGAGAGCTACTATCAGCCCTCTCCGAGGCACTACTGCCTCTGACTGTAAACTCCAGCACACACCCCCTCCCATGCGGCCACACCTGGGGAAGAGCTAACAGTGTCTCTAAAGGACTCCTACTTTCTGGAGGCTGGATAATGGTTTCAGGCTGGAGTGCTTGGCTCTGGTGGATCCCTCCCAGACCTACTGGGCTTGCATGCAACTTGTTTAAATGATGGCATTTCCTTTCTCAGGGGATCATGTTCATTAACGTTGACAGAAGCAGTTCCTCCCAGAGGGTCCTGCTCTGCTCCATGGCCTTGGAAGTGAGTCCCGGAATGGCCCAGGTAATCCGATAGTACCTTTGGGGCCTAGGAGGCCTACTTTTTAATTGATAATTCCATGTTTCTGTAATAAGTGGCCTCCTTAATAATAGCCTGCCACGTCATCCAAGATGATTGCTAATTTAGGTCTTCAGGCTCCCAGGATATAATGAGCTCTAATAAGCCTGAGACTTGTCACAGGCTCAGGAAAGCCCCTGTCCCCTGGAAGCAATGGTTTCCTTCTATCCCTGGGCACAATTGGGCACAGTCTCAAAAAATTAATAAGTATGACTGGGTTGCTCACCCCCTTCCAAAGAAAACATAAAGTCCTGGTTTCATTAAGCCAAGCTATTAAATTAAGAAAGTGTTTTTAATTATCTGAGCATTTCAGGGAGCTCATAAAACATTTAAGGACCTCACGGGGGTGGTGCCGAGGCCCTTCACAGTGAATTAGAGGCAACAACCAGAGCTGGAGAGGCAGGGTTCAGCTGCCTCTCAGAGTCCTCTTCCTGGTCCTGAGGACTGGCTGAGCAGAAAAGGCAAAGATGGAAGAGTTTCTGTGCTTTGGGAAGGTGTGTCTGTGTCCAAACTTCAGGGATAAACCAGGTGAAGCTGCCTCAGGAAGACAAACACACAGATCTCAGATATTCCCTAGGACCCCTGCGCCTAAGCGGAAGCTGACATCGCAAATCCTGGACTTTTGCTGAGGAGTCCTTCAGGTGTAGGCATTCAGTTTATGCGACTTTATCTCACTGATATAAAAGTGAGTTTGCTGTCAGCATCCCCCTCTGATAGGTGAAGACACTAGACTCAGACCTGATAGAACAGCTGGTGTTCAGCTCCTTCTGGCCCGAGAATCCTGAGATGGATGTGTCAGTAGTAACTAATTCCACCCACTTAGTAGACACCATATCATGAAGCAGCAAATGGTATTTCTTTGTTATTTTGTTACTTTTTCTTTGTTTTGAGACTGGGCCTCTTCGTGCTCATAGCCCAGGCTACCCTCAAGCCACCGACCATGTGCTCCAGGCTACCTCAAACCCAATATTCTTTCGCATTTGCCTCCAGATGGCTGGGAATACAGGTGTGTGTCACCTTTAAATGTCCAGCTTCAAATACCATGTCAGTGTCTCCAAAATGTTGGGCACTGGGACACTCTGCAAAAGCTCATTGGGTTACTCCTCTTCATGCCCTGTGAAATCAGAGATCCTTTATACTACCAAAGAAGAAACTGAGGCACAGAAGGAGGCCAGGAGATTTCCAAGAGGCTGGTACTAGGAGTGCAGTTTGTACAGGGATGGTCTGAACTGCCAGTTTGCTCTTCTGTACTTTGACACTCCCCAGGCTCCTCCCCCCTTTGCACCTGCCTTATAGTCTAGTCACCTGGCATTGGTTATGAACAATAACAATAACCTGGGTTGCACCTATTCTTATAGCATGGGACTATCCTTCCTTCCTTCCTAATCCCAACCTGTATATCTCCTTCAGGTTCCTCCTCATCTCTAGCATACTCCTCTTACACCAACCAATTCACCTGTCCCCAGACATACCTTTATGTTAATTGGATTAAAGACCCAAAATAAAATCTCTTCCCTCCCTTTGACACTACAGTTTCTGACACACAGGTTCACTGTGGCCTTGGTGTTCCATAGCCATGTGCCCCTACATAGCCATGGCTACCCAGGCCCAGGAGGTCTCTGGGAAGCTGCCTCTCTGGCCATGTGTAGTGTGATTTCCATTTGCTGGTGTGCTGTTCAAGTATCAAAAAGGTCACACTGGTTAACTGGGGAGTCTTTATGGTACTTAAGATACCTGGTAGAATTCTTTTTTTTTTTTTAACCTATAAGATCAATGTTCGTGAGGTTGTGGAGAAGAAACTCTTGTGAGTTGAAAATGTCATTTAAACTCTCTTGGGATAACAATTTGGTAATATTTTTCTATAGCAATATAGGAATATACCATAATTGCATGTTTTATTGTTAGTTATGTTATTCAAAATAGAAAAAAATTAAAAAGAAGCTGTATATCACTTTGAAGTTGGAGGGATGATTTACATAAACTATGGGGTATTCTTAGGATGGGATATTATGTAGTTGTAAAATATAGGCACTAAAGTATATCAAAATGGAGCAATCTTTAGGGTATAATATTGTTAAGTAAAACGAGAGAACCAGACACATATATGTGTTCGTTCTTCTACTCCTTGTATAAAACCCAAAGCAGGGAACACTGTTTTGAACATCTTTTTATTACGTTGAGTGTGAGGCTTAAAGATCAGGAGGGAACTGGATCGGAGTGGGATGGAGAATCTTAGGTGTATAAAATTTAGAGTTTAATTTACGAACCATGTGAATGTATTGTCTCTACAAAAGGAATACTTAAAATACATCGTGGATAGACAATAAAATACATAGAGCTCAAAGAATATACTAGAAAGATGGATTAGTGGGCAAGAAGGATCACGAATGGATGAAGCCGAGATGAAGGAGACGGAAATATTTTGCAGGCCTTTGTGATGAGTGTTGTTCTTGTCGTCAGAGGAACAGAAGGGTTCTGAACACAGAGAGAGTCCTTTAGCAAGCTATTGGAAGGTTTGCTGGGATGTGTAGAGAGCTCCTTGGGGGAAATACCAGTTACTGTCTCTTATCTTTGTTCAGGTGAAAGACCAGCCCACATGCTACCCCGTACATCCCAGTATGGCTAGCCACAATGACATAGTTGGTGTGATTGGTTGACTGGGTTCTGGGAGGCATTCATTTGGAAGTTGAGGGGACTGGACGTAGGGAGACTTTTGTCCCAGGGCTGGTTTAAGTTAAGGAGTAGCTAACAGTTGAAACATTGTGCAGCTATGAAAAAAACAATGTATCAGCTTGCACAACAGATCAGGAGAGTCTCTTAGGCACATGGCAAAAAGAGAAAGCAGGATGCTGACTGTATATATCATATTGATTCTTTGTATAAAACTGGGAAAAAGGTAAGGGATGTGTCTATGTGTTTGAAGAAGCTTTCAGCATCTCTTAAAGTAGGATTGGTGAGGGCATTTTCAAAGAAGAGTCAGGTTTGGGTAGGAAGAACTGGATTTTGATGTTAGGTTCATTGAGTAGAGGGTATTCAGTCCTTCTGGTCCATCAGAAAGGAGAATGGAGGAAGGTGATAGGAGGTGACATTCTGGAATTTAAAGAGGTCTGGTCTGGAGATCCACAGTCAGAGACCTAGCTAGAGACTAGACATGCACAGGGGAGAACCTTTCTGCTAAAACACTTGTACTTACTCTCTTTCCAGAGATGCAAAAGGATGCAGAAAACTTGCAAGCAAAAACTATGTATCAATAAGCAGATCCTTCTTGGATGTCTGCCTGCTCAGCCACAAAGAGATAGTGTCCAGCCCTCATATGGGACTCTGGTAACCTCTATTCTTTGATGTCATCCTTCCAGTCAGAGAAGTCCTGTCCATGATTCTTCCTCAAGACCATTGTCCTTATCCTGTACCCTGGCAGCGATGCTCTGGCAGAGCAGTGGTGAGCTGGTGACACTTCCCAAGGTCTCTGTACCTTCCAGGCCTGCCAGTAGCAGTGTTCAGCCAGAATAATTGATATTACAGAAAACACAAGGCTGGATGCCAGCCTCACATTCTCTAAACATTTAATGATTCAACTGTTTTAGTCTCATCAAAGCCAAACCTGGAAACTCCCCCAGTTGCTCACAGCTGAGGATGATCAAGCCACCTGTTTTCCTGTTTTAGCAACCTTGCTTTTCTGGTTCCAGGACTGGGGGGGACAAGGGACCATTGGTTGAATGCCAGAGCTATGTGGCTCCTGCAGGGTCCTTGTGTCCACACAGAGGCCTCAGACTTGGCAAGCTGAGCAATCTTTCTCCCTCCTCCTAATCAGCAAGAGTGTTTTGGCTTCATCATCTAGAGGTTGGCACAATCTGCCGTATTGTTTTTTTAAGATTTGTTTGCTTAAATGGTTGTGATGGGTTCCAGCTGTATGGAACGGGAAGAGGAAGTACAAGGTGGTGGAAGCAAGAGAGGAAGTCTATCCTGGAAGTGCCAGAGACACCAGGGGATGTGGTGAAAGAGGGAGGGGACGAAGAGCTGAGAAAACGGGGAAGAACGGGAACTTAGGACAGAAGACTAGACAGGGGAGGTGGAGTAAATGCAGAGGAGTAAACATGCATAGAAACAAACTAAAAAGCAGAGCTTTCATGTGTATCCAAAAAGAACATCTCCTCCTCAGCACCACCATCAGGGAAATAAGAATTCAAGATTGGGAGTCTGTGGGGGAAAACCAGATTCAACCTATGGCAAATGCTGTCTGAATTGCAGCATCCTTTACCCAATGGTTAGTAGCAGTTAGCTATTGTCCCATGTAAAACACTCCCGCCCCCAATACTTTACAGTGATAAATGTTGACTTATCTCTGAATTGGGAAACAGATATGCATGTCTCCCGGGCTGCTCTAGGCTTGGCAGAACTCACCCATATCTTGGCGATCCATTGACTATTTGCTAGGAAGCGTTGATGATTTCAGCTGGGCTCTTCTTCTTGATCCTGAAACAATCAAGTCTAGCCTTGAACCTATACTAAAACTACAAAAGCCAAGAGAGCTCTTTCTACTCCTTCTTGCTGTATTGAATTTGCTTTTGTCCTTAGCTGAGGC
Source organism: Grammomys surdaster (assembly GCF_004785775.1). NCBI lineage: Eukaryota > Metazoa > Chordata > Mammalia > Rodentia > Muridae > Grammomys > Grammomys surdaster. Next base: position 241,259 of record NW_021604586.1, on the reverse strand, counting down.
CAGTCAATGTGGAAAGGCCCCTTTGAAGGGTACCCGTAGCCAAGGCTAGTCTTTTGTCCTTGGTGAACTTTTAGGGAGCCTTAGAAAACAGCTGACTCCCCTCAGTGGGTTTGCAAATGGTAATTGCTAAGGTCAGGCACTGAGTCTAGAACTTTCCAAGGGGATAGATGGGAGAAATCGGGGAATCATGAGGAAGTGAAATTTTTAACCTGTATTCGTTGAAGTGATTTAGAGTCCATTCAAGGCATTTCATACACAGATCTCCTTTTCCAGCTGCTCCAGAAAAAATTTTTAAGGGCCAGAATAATTTTCTCATTGTCAGAATGAATGCTCTCACGAAAACTACAACCCAAACAGGAATAAGACCTGGGGAGATGGTTCCATTGATAAAGGGCTCGTCTTGCAAGCATGGAAGCTTCAGATGCATGCAGTGAAAAAGCTGGGCTGACCTGCAATCTCAGTGTAGGAGACGGGAGACAGAAGGACCTACAACGTAGTGAGCTCCAGGTTCAGTAAAACACACTACCTCATAAACTGAGGTGGGAAGCAAGCAAGGAAGACAATGGACGTCAACCTCTGGTCTCCGTGTGCATGCGCAGTCATGCACATGTGCACCCTAATACACACACACACACACACACACACACACACACACACACACACACACGCACACACAGAGACAGAGAGACAAAGAGACAGAGAGAGAGACAGAGACACAGAGAGAGAGACAGAGACACACAGAGACACAGAAGGAATACACATCAATATGTAAGGCTCAAGGGCAGACACTGATGTCCAGGAGAGGAGGAGATACAATATGGAGGTCCAGAAGCAGGGAGCTTGGTCCAAGCAGGCGAACAATCTAGAGAAATCTATTTAAAATTGATTGCTTTATTTGCTGGACTTTGTATTGACATGTTTTCCTTGGTGCTTGTGTGTTCTGGGACTTGGGCCTATTCATTTATTATTAAGAGAACGGTAATTATTCTGAGGCACCCTGGAGAATAGACTTTGCTTCCCCTGCCTGCTCTCAGCAGGGTTGGGTATAGTCTTCATATCTTCAAGGATGTCTATGACAGGAAGTGACAGACCCCCTACATATCAGTTGTACCATTACTCTGTGGATGGTAGGACATCCTCCAAAGAACACACCCTAGGAAGGAAGCTCGAAACCTCTGATGTTCCATCTTTACTGAGGCCCTGCTTTAGAAGGTGTTGGAGGAGGCCTGGGACTCCACTTCAAAAGCTGGTCTATGGAGAACGTTTTGAGTTGTCTGCATGTGGTAGGTCAGTGACACCTCCTCCCCACTGGTGAATTCAGTAGCTGGGCTGAGCTGAGGTTTCTGTATATTCCATTGGTCCATCTTCTTGTACTGACATTTGGCATAGAGATTGCCTGTTTCTTGCTTACGGCTGCTTCTCCAGTGCCAAGAATACGGAAAAGCCTTAGATAACATTTCACAGGTGAATGCTTCCCGTCCCTCCTGCTTTTACGTGGGTGGGAGTGTGTGCTAGTCCGTATAATGTTTTCCCACCTTGATGCTCTGCATGGCTGCTGGGCCTGCAACTTCCCCACGGGTTTCAGCATGGATCCTTTACCTCATTTAAGGAAGCTCAGGCATCCTGAGCTAGACCATGTGTCTTATGGCCTTTGCCTAGATAAGGCTAGACCTCATCTGGAGGTTGTGCTTGTATCTCAGCAGAGGCCCTTCTTTACACTGCCAACAGCATAAGTTCATCTAGACTGTCTGCTCCATTAGATCTGGAATCAACTATGGGACACACCTCCAGGTATATCTTCAAGGACAGACACAGGAAGGAGAGGGGCTAGAACCTTCCCATATACAGTGTGTGAAGAAAAGACAATGCTGCTTTGCCTTATCAACTTTGCTTCTTGCTGCTGAGGTTTTCTATCCCTGTTGCTGTTGCTGCTGCTCTTAGCATTTTTTTGCCGACAGCAGAACCCAGTTTCTTTGGGTTCCAGTACAGACAGAGGCTTGCAGTGTTGTGTTTTATAAAAAAAAAAAGAAAGAAAGAAAGAAAAAGAAGCCAGGGATACGTTTGGTGGAGATGCAGTATGCTGTGGGGGAAGGGGGTGCCTCTGCAGGCCCATGTGAAGTATCCCTTCCTCCTGAGGTACTAGACACAAGATGATGGTACAGTATAGAATAGAGTTTATTTAGGGCATGGGGAGGGGAGTTAAGGGGGTATGGCCATGAGAGAGGGGGGAGGAGAATGGGGAGAGAAGGGACAGAGAGGGAAGAAGGTAAGAGAGCAAGAGCAAGAGAAGAGAGTGAGAAGAAGGCAAGCAGCCCCTTTTATAGTGAGTCAGGCATACCTGGCTATTGCCAGGTATCTGTGGGGCGGAGCCTAGAAGAAATGCCAACCAACAGGCAGCTCTCTAGAATTCCTCCAGGCCTTCAGCCTTAGTCTGTCAGTTGGCTTTCTGATGCTATGACAGAATACTGTGACCAAGGCAATTTATAGAAGGAAGAGATTATTTGGGTCTATGGTTCCAGACAGGTAAGAGTCCATCACAATGGGGAAGCATGGCCGCATAGCATACAGGAGACATGGTAGTAGGGTCTGGGAGCCAACTCTAACTAACACATGACTATACTATTTCCCATCTTGTGTCTGTAGGCCAGCCAGGCTGGATGCTGATGCTGGAACATCATGTATCCACCCCCTTAACATCAAGATTGACACCCTCATTATCCACTCACTTCCTTTGCCTCCTAGGTTAAAATCTCAGCAAAGCTTCAAGACCAGAGCAGCAGGAGTGACAGACCAACCTTTCACCCATCTCTAAGATAGACCTCTCATCTTCAACCTCGCCTTTCCTCTTCTGAATGCATTTTGGAAAAGGAAAAAAAGTCCATTAGTGATTATTCAAACAATATGAGCTCAGTGTCTTCGACTATACAATGGGGATGATTGTACCCTACCTTGTGGGGTTTAGAATTTTTAAAGATTTATCCTATTTTTAATTATAGGCATGTGTGAATGTCTGTGTGAGGGTGTGTATACATGAGTGTGGATGGCCAGAGGCCAGAAGAGGGAGAGGTACAGGCAGTTGTACGTATCCTAGTGTGGTTTCTGAAAACCAACCTTAGATCCTCCGAAAGAGCAGGCCACATGCAACTCCCGAACCTTCCTTCCAGCCCCTTACATTTTAACTACGATAGAAAAGATACAAGTTCCCTGGCTCAGGATCTGACCCATAGAAGTGGTTTTTTCCCTTCCAATAGATGAGCACTGAAACACAAGTAAGAACCCCATCTCTGCATGTATGTATATGCATTTATGTGTGTGTATGGTGTTTGTGTGTGTGTGTGTGTAGGTGATAAAATACAAGCAACAATGAGAACTAAAAAAATAGTCTGGTGTCCCATAAATAGACTTATGACAAGCATATGTGGTGCATGGCCATAGCTCAAAGGGAACTGTCTGGGCACCTTTGTCCTAGTATTTTCCTGGGCTTCTTCCTCTTTTTAATTTTTATTTGTTGTTGTTGTTGTTGGTGGTGGTGGTGGTAGTATATGTGGTATGTGTGTGTGTGTATAATCTATATGTGTATGGTATATATGTGTTTATATGTATATGGTATGTATGTGGTGTGTGCACATGAGTGTTTGTGTGTACATGTGTGTGCATGTGAGTGCACATGTGTGTGCATATATGTACCACCATGTGTGCAGATACCCACAGAGACCAGAAGAGAGTGTGAGATCCTCTAGAGTTAGAGTTACAGGTGGTCATGAGCTGCCTTCTGTAGATGCTAAGAGACGGATGCTCATCCTCTGGAAGAAGAGCAAATGCTCCCAACTGCCGAGCCGTTTCTCCAGCCCTCTTCATCCTCTTTCTTAGCCTTGTAGGAATGACCTACTATTATGCCCAACACCCACTCCTTGTCTGGAACAGGTTTTGTCTTGATGTAGTAGCTTTCTAGATCATTGTAGCTGCCCGAGCTGCCTCATATTCAGGGGGCCACTTTGTAACGGCCGGTTCTGCTGCTCCTGTCCGCAGGTCAGGGCCTAGCAAGAGAGAGTGTGGGGATGGAGATGCGAAGAATGGAGACAAGACAGGGAGTCTGATCAAGTCTCTCCAGGTTCTCCTTTATTGGAAGGTAATCCTGGGTATTTATACCCTTTTCCACGTGCCTTGCCTTGGTGGACAAGCACAGCTGAAGGCATTACGTCATGTGCCTTGCAGTGTGTATATCACGTGTGCCTAGCTAGCAATGAGGAGACCACGTGCGCCTAGCTGCTGGCGGCACTAAACACCAAAACAAGATATGTGAGAAAAACAAGATGTTTATCAGAGTGTGCTCAGCTGTTTCAGGCTGTTGAAAACAAGTCTCTTGTCAGGGTATATGGCTCGAGATGGCTGCAAAGAATGATAGTCGCTTTTGGCTAGAAGTCGGCTTCCAACAGATCATCTTGAATATTATTTCTGCTTTCCAAGGAAATTTTTTTTCATTGTAGAGTATGGTAACCCCATTTGTTTAATTAGTCAATAGATGTTAAGTGAATCATTCCAATACACTACAATATTCCAGGAAATGACACATTCAAGGATGCAGGCATAACAAGCTAGAGAGGGATGCTGTCCTCTGGGTTCTAAATGTATTTTGCAAGAGTAGTGTTGGCTAGACATGATGGTACATGCCTCTAATACATAGCTTGAGAGGTAGAGTCAAGAGGTTCACCGTAAGTTCGAGACCAGCTTTGTCTATATAGTGAGTTCCAGGCCAACCAGGGTTGCATTACAAGGTTCTTTTTCCAAAATAAATAAATAAATAAATAAATAAATAAATAAATAAATAATAAAATGTGATATTTGATCTTCCTCTTAAACCAAGATTAGAGATAGATACTAGAACAAGTCCCAGACCTATAGAGACCCAGGTCACAGGCATGAATGGTTGCTGGTTGTTTGATTGACATACTGAATAGATAATCATATGGAAAGTCACCTGGAGTCATTTCCCAGTTCCTCCTGGGAGCAGTCCCTTACTGGATGCAATGACCAAGATGATGTTAATCACAGTCCAGACCAGGGCAACCCTAGCTTTGAGTGTGTACCAGGTGCTGGCTGTTACCATTCTGAACAATAATACAGCCTCCACCAGGCAAAAGTTCCAGTTGAACACTCTTTCTTGGTTTCTAATATCAGATGAGCTCAGAGCCTCTTATGGTCTCCTCTCAGGCGGTAGAAAGCCCCAAATTGACCCCAACTTTTGGGAGTACAAGGACATTTTAGAGATCTTCTAGAACAACCAGGTTTACAACTGTGCGTTAAGTATTCAATGGTTATAATGCCTAAATCTTGAAATCCATGTTTCAATCAAGCTGATCAATGGACCTTTAGCCTCATTAATGTTCCCTGAAGTAGCGCCACCCATTCTGTGATGGACAATATTTAATGACTTGGAGTCAGTACTTTCCTCATTAGAAGATGTTTAGTTCTTTAGCTGCAGGAGGTTGGGGAGCATCCCAGGCTGCTGCCTACTGGAAACCAGTTGTAGTCCCCGCAACGATAGCAAGCTAGTACATGTATCTAGCCTACATGTCCTCTCTTCCCTCTGTCTCCCTTCTGTTGGGGTAAATCTCCAACCCAAATAGATCCGATCAAAGAAAACACAAGTCAATAATTATGAATACAAACTGCACACCTAAATTAGGCAGATTTACCACTACCCTATTTTATTCCCTATGAGATCCCTTACTGTTAGTATAAGTCTGAACCCAGTGACGTCATATTCAGGGGCAGGCGACTCCTACATCGTTACTGAGGCAAGCACTCCCAGAATTCACCTGTCTCACTCACCTACACCTGGGAAGTTACACGTCATCACCGACTTAAATGATTGAGACCGCCCCAACCTCGCTCTCTTCCTCTTCTCTTCGCTCGCCATCTTCCTGCTCCTCTCTCCCACTCCCCTCCCTAAGTAAACCCTCTCCCGTGGAACTGGATCGGCCTGTGTTTTTCTGTCCAAACCGCGCCCGAAGTCTAACACATCTTGTGGTTTTTCCAGGCCACATTCTTCTCCTCCATTGTCCTTCCACCTCTCTCTCCTCTGGTCATCTCTCACCTCTTCCTCTCCAGTTGTTTCCTCCCCTTCCTCGTTTTCTCCTCTCCCCTTCCTCTTCTACTGCCTAATCACCTAGCTCCACTACGAATACAATGTAGCAGAATAAGTATCCCTCTACACCCTTCCTTCCTTTTCTTCCCTCTCTTCTCCCCCCATTCCCTTTCTTGCCCTTCCCTCTCTCCCTTTCCTTCCTTCCTTCTACCTTCTTTCTCTTCCATTATTTACCTTCCTCTTTTCCTTCATCCCTCTCTTCTTCCTTTTCCTTCTATCGTCCTTCCTTCCTCTTCCCCTTTTCCTCCTTCCCTGTATTTCCCCCTATTCTTCCTCCCTCCTTCCTTCAATCTCTGCCTCTTTCTTCACCTTCCTTCCCTTCCTCCTCCCCCTTCACCTCTTTCCTTTCCTTTTGTTTTATTGAGACAAGGTTTGCCTATGTAGCCCAGGTTACTACTATCAATCTCTCGATCTTCCTGCCTCTGCCTCCCATGTGCTGGGATTGCAAGTGTGTGTCACTGAATCCAATATAAGATGTTTTTAAATATTCCCTAGGAAGGAAATCTGCCCTACACTTGAGAAAAGGTGCCTTCTATGTGCATGCCTTACATATATGTAGCTGCACTTAATGAGGAAAAGCTTGCATGAGTCAGTGTCTCATGTAGGGTTCAGTGCTGATGCTGAATAGTCACTTCTTCATCTGAACAAAGTGAGCCCTGAAGACTCTGTGTTAAGTCAAGCTGAGGCTGAAGGATGAGCCATGCACAGAGGACCTGGGATAGTACGGTTCATGTCTTCTTCTTTCTCTAGAAGAATGCTGTGTGTTTGGAAAACATGAGTGTGCTACTGGTCCAGAGAATGCTTTGCTGGCCAAGAACTAACCCCCATGTGGCTCAGGAAGTCCCCAGGAGAATATGAGTCACATCACACAGTCCCTAAAAGTACAGGTTTGAGGAAATACTGAGTTGAACCTAAGGCCTAGATCTACCTCCACATTCTGATGACGTTTGGTAGACTGAGCAATTTCCATACCTCAGTTTCCTTATTGAGCAAATTGAAGACTCTCATAGGGCCTGCTAACCCACTGGGTTAGGATGTTAGGTGGGTCAAATGGGCTTTGAACATAATGCTCAATGCCTCTGGCTCAGAGTCAACTTTGCCTAATAGTTGTTAGTTATTGTTGCCTTTATTATGTATTATTTTGCCCATGGGGACAGCTTCAAAGCAGACAGTGGCCTCTTTCTGAGGGTTTCCTATCCGGCCAGAGAAGCTCCCATCAACAACTTCCCTCCCTAATGAGCTCAGCTCCGGGAGGCAGGGGCTTTGTTTGCCTTGTGTCTCCCTGTCAACATGGTTTCTTTTTCAAGTTGACACTTTACCAACTGTGTATTAACCAGCCTCCGCGAGACCTACGACTATCAACTGCTACAATGGAGCAAATGACATTCATTGTTAAAAAAGGGCTAAATGCCTATTTCCCCTGCACAATGGAAGGAGCTCTTGGAGGCCATTGAGGAAATAACTATAAATAACACACCATAAAATGCTCTCCATACGCCTTGTCGCACCAAACTGCCACACTGTGAAGCAGCTGCGAGGCTGGGTAAATTATACGTGCTCTTAAACACTGTCCAAAATACATATTTACACGTACTTAAAGTCCCACACTAAACAGTCTCTATGGTAACTGGAAAATAACACAAAAGCCTTATTAAGCATTCTTTGTATTATGTTTAGGACTTTAATCATTAGGAGAGAGCTCACAGGCCATGTAGACACCAGGGAACTCACAGAAAGGAAACTTTGCAAGAACAAAAGAATGAGGCTGACTTTGAACCTGGTAGGAGAGGATTTTAGTAATGATCACCGAGGGCCTTCCTTTTTGTTTGTTTGTTTTTTGGAAGGAGTGCTGGGTTCGGGGTACATAGACACAATTTGGGAATTACAAACTGGTTTTTTTTTTTTTCAGAGAAGAAAGATTTGTCAATTAACATATTCCAGTCAAAGATTACTTTCAGACCTCTTTCCCTTTAGTCACCACAAGAATTGGCTTGCTCTGCCATTCAGCAATTAGGCAACGTGGAAGGCTTCCATTGAACTGAAGTTTGTAAGTCTTCAAAGCGACCATCTAGCGGTTTTCTTGGGGTGGAGCTGTACTCTACCAACTCAGCCCTTGTTTGTAGCCAGAGGATCTGTGGCATATTGGGACAGTAGAAGCTAGAAGTCTTGGTCACTTAGCATAGTGATGGCTTCTTCTTTCTATTCCTCACTCTGTAACACCCACAGCATGTTAGTGGGGATTGTGTTTTATTACATGGTTACTCAGTGGCCTATGGCATTCTCCCATGTATGGGAGACCTCACACCATGCCTAAGCTTGCCCTTCAGGGTTCTATAGCAGCGGAGGAGAGAACAGTTGGGAGATTGGGGAGGCTTGATGGGCCAGATAAAGTCTTCCACATATCCACTTATAATCCCACTAGAAAAACCCAAGACATTGTTTAAACCAATCTAAAGCATGGACCAGAAATATAGGGATACGTATGAATCCTTTGACGAACACTAAACATCTCTGAGACAAAGTGCTATTAAATCCCCGACCCTGCTGTTTAGCTTCAGATGATACTATATTTGATCAGCACTAGAATATTGAATTTTCCTGATAGGTAAATAGGCTCAGAGATCTCAAATGACAAGTTCAAAGTCACTTGGTCTAACATAGAATGGGTAACACTGAACATTAGCTCAGTCTAAGTGGAACATAAGATTCTCTATGACTCAGTGGCCCTATCTGAGGCACTCTTCCAGACATCCACAGAAGAGATTCGCCAAGATATGCTCACAGCCTATAATGTATATATGTACATATATAAACAAATATATGTTTGGGTGTAGTTTAACATTTAGAGAGGGAATCAAAGAAGTGTAATACTGTTAAACAAGAAGAAAAGATGGAATGCAGGTGAAGGGCACTTGGGTCATGAAAGAGGACATCATGTTGCCTTAGCCCTCAGCCCCTTGGGATGGTCCTTGGGGGGAGGGGGTAAGAAGGCACAGAATCTAAGACACAGACTCCAGGAGTCAAGTGAGAGGCAGAAGAGGACTCCTTTATTGTAGGATCAGGTGTGTCTTTGTACCCTCCACGCTCATTGGTCCATGAGTGCTTGCTCCATGTAGTTGGTACCATCTGATTGGTTGTTATGGTCATGTTCCCTGTCGTAGGTTTCAGGGTTAGTCAATGCAGAAGCAATGGCTGTGCACGTGTGGGCCACTGCAGGCTACCAGTCACAACGTGCTGACTTATTCTTCCTACAGACATAGTGCTCCTTGTATTTCTAGTTTTAACTTGGTTACAGAGATTTTCTTTTATTTTTTTTTTGTGGCAGATAAGTACATAAAAAAATCAATTGATAGTGTAAGTGTAAAATCCTAAGTGAAGCCCCCGGGGCTCCAGAATGGGTATCCTAACTGTATAGAATGTCACTGAAAGAGGGAGAGTGTAGAACTGGGCAAGTTTTGTGTGACTAACTGAATCCAGCATGTGATGTTTTTATTTATGAGTATGCATGCACTCGCGTGCACACACACACAGAGACAGAGAGAGAGAAGGGGGGAAGGGGGAGAGAGAGGAGAAGAGAGGGAAAGAGAGAGAGAAACAGAGAGAGAGAGAAAGAGAGAAAGAGGGAAGGAGAGAGAGGGAGAGGGAGAGGGGGAGGGGGAGGGGGAGAGGGAGAGAGAGAGAGAGAGAGAGAGAGAGAGAGAGAGAGAGTATTCACTGAGGCTCTCTATGGAAGAGATCAGAACAGGACAACCCTGTGTCTATCAACAATAGAACAAATGAGTTGATTACAGGCTGTCATCCAAATGACATACTTCACAGAGCCCGGACAATGCTGTCCAAGTACAGAACACACAAGCACAAACACATCTGCAAATACTGTGCTGAGGAGAGAAAGCCAGACGCCGTGCTTGAGTTTGTCTTGGGGGATTCCATACTGAGTGACTTGGAGCTAACCACATGTCTCTAGGCTTACAAAGGTCCTCAAACACTTGCCCCGACATTTAATGCCAAACACACACATGTATGGGCAGAGCATGTGCTGGCTGTCACGTCGCCTCTGTCCTTGAGGCTAGTGATGTGGTGTGCTCACCGTCTGCAGACTTTTTCTATCATCATGTTTAGAGTTTTGAGTGTTACTTTATATATGTTACATTTTGATTAAAAACAAACAAACAAACAGACAGACAGACAAAAACTCTGTGGGGCCCAGCTGTTAAGAGTACTTGTTGCTTTTCTGGAGGATGCAATTTGCTTTTCCGGAGGATGCACCCATATGATCGCTCCCAACCAATCATAGCTGGTAATAAATAAAATAAAATAAAATAAAATAAAATAAAATAAAATAAAATAAAATAAAATAAAATAAAATAAAAAAATCTACTTGAATAAAGCACTTGTAGAGGTATAATTTACAAAATCAGAACCCCAGGGCTCCTACCCTCCCACCCACTGAATTCCCACCTTTCCCTCTCTCCCTCTCTCTGTCTCTAGGCTGGTAGAATTACAAACTTCAGAGCCAAAAGAGGACAACACCTGCCTTACCTACCTCTCGTAGACACACAACTTGCCATGGGTTTATGTAACTATCCTTAAAGCTGATGATAGAATTGTCATTGTTGTTTTAAAGATACCTTTTATGGCACCAACTAAGAAAAAAAATCATAATAAAATTTTACAAGTTAGCTGCCAGCAAGAATAAACAAGAGAACACTGTGAGGAATGAATTAGAGGCACTAACAAAATCTTCCCTCAGAACAATAACTCTAAAGTGCAGCCAGGGTCTGAGGAGGTCACCAGAGATAACTCTCCTGGGGCGTTAGGGAGGAGGAAGGAGATGGTCCTCTCCTGTCATCTTCATTTTGAGGCTTAATATGTCTGAGGATGTGCAGAGAAGCCATAATGCTTGGCTTACATTGTGAGTTAGGGTTGGGATAAGCAGGGCCACTTAAACTATCCCCAAGGATCCCCAAATCAACCCTCTGTGAACCCAAGGAAGCCATTTCTGCTAACCTACCTGGGAAAAGCTTCTGGAATCCCATCATGAGTAAGCCAGAATGTCACCCGCCATTAGGTTCAATTGGCAATTTTTTTTAATTACAGGATTACTTTTAAACTGTGTACAAGAGCCCATAACTGGTGTCCATCGGCCGTCATCAAGGTGATTATCTTAGCTCTAGTCATGTTTGTCCTTCTTAAGTGTTTGTTCATTAAACTTCTGTCTGTCCATTTAAGTATCAATGAGGAATAAATTCCACAGCAGACAGAGCCCAGCAGCTTGTAGAGCCCCCACCCCCACCCCAATGTCAGCAGATGGTAATGGAGGGCAGGCTAGGCTCTTGTGTGTGTGTGTGTGTGTGTGTGTGTGTGTGTGATGCATACATGTGGGCAAGTGGCTCTTTCTTTGGCGTGTTTAAAGAATTTATTCTCAGTCAGTGGGTAGATGTTATCATTAGATAATATTTATTACCTTATCCGAGGAACTGAGATACCTCAAAAGAGCCATGTCTACATATCTAAAGGTCCCAACATAGGTGCTGGAGAGGTGGCCTAGTTAATAAAGTGAATTTCCCTTCAAACTGGAGGACCTGGTCCTTCTCCTTAGGATCTCAAAATAAGTCAGTCTCGGACCTTTGATTGCAGGATGGTGAGGCCAAGACTGGAGGACCCCTGAGGCTCACTGGCCAGGCAGTCTAGACCAATGGTCAGGCTCCAGGATCAGTGAGAGACCTTGTTTCAAAAACTAAGATGAAGAGTGACTAAGGTAGATACCTAATCCCAGCATCTTTCTACACACACACACACACACACACACACACACACACACACACAGAGAGAGAGTCTACACACACAATGCACACACAGATTGTACACATACAGTGTGCACACTCAGTGCACACACAGTGAACACACACAGTGCACATGCATACAATGCACACACAGTGCACACATAATGTACACACACACAATGGGCACACAGAGTGTACATACACAGCATACACAGTGGACACATACAGTGCACACAGAGCCACACAGTGCACACACATATACTATATACACAGTGCACACACAAAGTGCACACATATATAGTGCCCACACATAAGAGAGAAACAGACAAAGAGACGCACAGAGAGAGTTTTCTTAAAAGTATATAAGAATGGGAAAATCGAATTAAATATTGAATAACTCTTGGTCGAATTAAAGCATTGGGAACTTTTATTTTTTATCTCCATTTCCATTTTGGTTGCATCAGAGAAGGCAGGTTATAGTGCTGATTAAGAAGACTATATAGCCAACTGCTGTAAACAAATCCCTCATCTTCAAGGAGCAAAACTTTGGTCTTCACTTCATTTTCCTAGAGGGTCTAAAGTGCCCCTGTAGCTCACTTCCCCAGTATGACCTAGGACATGTACTCTAGTAATCATGATCCCAACACCCACTCTTGGCATGGTAATAGCATCCAAAGGCATCCCAGTGGCTTCTATTCTTTTCCTTTATATTGGCTAGCATATACTACATACACAAGCAACTATCCAATTAAGAGGTTAGATTTATTAGCATTGGATTTTAATGGGCTGTCTTACTTATTAGAATGAAAGCATCACATTCATATTTTCATTATATTTATTTATTGTGTGTATGCATAGGTGCATGCATGGTACATGTGCATGCATGCGTGTGTATGTGTGTGTGTGTGTGTGTGTGTGTGTGCGTATACATGCCTCCACATGACCAGAGAGGTCAGAGGACATTGTGAATGAATCAGTTCTTTCCTTTCTTTCCACCACAGGGTCCCAAGGATCAAACTCATAACTGCCGAGACAGTTCTCCAGCCAGAGTTCATTATATTAGATTCCACATAACCATGAGAGCCTACAGTACTTGTCTTCATGGGCTTCCTCATTCCACTTAGCGTTATTCCTTCAAAGTTTGTGCACATTGTTGTTGCAAAAAATAAGGTTGCCTTCATTTGTAAGTTTGAATAAGACCCCACTGTATTACATTTTCTTTGTCTATTTTCTCGAATACGATGTACAGGTTAAATCCCTATTTTGGTAGTTGTATACAGTGCCACAGGGAACACAGGAGAGCAGCTCTCTCTTTGGGATGTTGCCTTGACTTAGTCTGGTTATTTACCCATAGTGGGGTTGCTGGATAATAACACTGTTCATATTATGGTCCTCTGCATTGTCTCTATGACTATAGTAACCTAATTGTTTCAAGGGTCCATTGATTCCACATCAAATTCAATGTTTGTAATTGCTTTTCTCTTGATAAAATTACATACATTATTTGTTTTTGTAGGTATATGTATAGGCGCACATGTATGTGTGTGTATGTGTGTCACAGGATAGTAGAAAGAGTGCACATGCCATGGTGTACATGGTACAGAAGTCAGATAGTAATGTAAAAGAATCAGTCTTCTCTTTCTACCATGTGGGTCCTACAGGCCTGAATTCAGGTCATCAGAGTTGATAGTGTCTTTACCCATCTCTCTTAGACATACACATACACGCACGTGTGCGCATGCACATGCACACACACACTTGATATGGTAAAAACCTCATTATCTCTTTTATTTTAATATATATATGTATATACACATACACACACACACATACACATACACATATACACACACATACATATACATACATATACATATATATATACATATATATATTTGGCTATTTTTATTTCTGTCTCTTTAGATTCTTTGGCTGTTTACAAACTGTTGTTACTTGTTTCTTAGCAATGTGCTACTTTCGCTCCTTAAACATGCTGGATATTAACCCCTTAGTGGGTGTGTGGATTTGCTGCTAGTGATCTCTCTCGTAGGTCATCTCTTCACACTGTTCGTTGCTCCTCTCCTTCCACCACAGTGGTCCATGTGCAGGCCCCTCTCATGCATCCTCATCTGCCTGCTCACATACTTGTTGCCTGTGATGCTGGGCCCTGTTCAAAGGAGACTTGTCTAGGCCAGTGTTAGGAAGCTTTCATTCTTGTAATTCAATCACTTCACTGTTTAATGTACTCTGAGGTTTTATTTTTTTTAAACATATGATATAAAGTAAGGGTCCAATGTAATTCTCCCACTAGGTGTCCAGTTTCCTTACCACCATTTACTAAAGAGACAATTCTTTTTCTTATTGTGTATTCTTGGGTTGTTTTCCAACACTCAACTAATTACGTGGTTTGTCTCCCGCCTCTCTATTCTGCATGGCTGATTTTAATAACAGTGTCATACTGTTTTAATAATTGGGAATTGCTTCATGTTTTGAAATAAGGTAGCATCACATATACAACTTTGTCCATTTTGCTAAAGATCACATCGGCTATTGGGCATCCTTTGTGTTTTCCTATGAATCATGGGATTGTGTTTCTGGTTGTAAGAAAAAACTCATTATAACTTTGATAGGGATTACTTCAAATCTCTAGATTGGCTTGGGGTATTTTAATAATGTTAATTTTTCTAGTTCATGAATAGGGATACCATTCCATTTATTTGTGTCTATTTCAATTTCCTCTGTGGGTGTTTGGTATTTAATATACAGTCTTTACTGTCATGGTATTGTCAGGTTTCATGTTGCTTCATGACTCAGGTTTAGTAGGTTGTGTACTTTAGGAATTAAATTATTTATTGATAGTATTATAGAAATAGAATTGATTTTCTGTCCAACAATCTAGATAAAGACACTTTTAGAGTTCTAATATAGTTTAGGAGATTTCTTAAAAAAAAAAAACAGATTCTTTTCCTCCTTGAGATGTTAGTGATTGAACCCAGGATTTTGATTATACCAGACATGTGTGCTGGACACAAAAGAGTCACTTGGGAAGAGTTCCTCAATTGAGAAACTGTTTCCATTGGATTGGCCTGTGACCATGTTTTTATGCCATTTTCTTAATTACTAATTGATATAAGATGGCCTAGCCTGCTGTGGACTACACCATCCCTGGGCATGTGGTCCTGGGCTGGATAAGAACAGTAACTGGGCAAGCCAGAGGAAGACAGCCTTCTTCCACAGTCTCTGTTTCAGATCCTGTCTCCAGGTTCCTGCTTTGGCTTCCCTTGGTGATGATAGGCTGTAAAGTGTATGGTTCCATAAATCCTTTCCCTCCTCAAGAATATTTTAAGTCAAGATTTTATCACATAACCAGAAAGAAGAGTAGAGCAAGCTTTGTAACACTGAGCTCCATCCAGTCCTTAGACTTTTTTCATAAAAGATAACATCCTAGATGATGAAGAACATTTTAAATTATTTATTTCCAATCAAGATCATGCATTGCCTTGCTATAGAAGCTAAAGCATCAAGTACAACGCTGACCCTGAGAGGTAAGCTCCTTCCTTCAGTCTTTCTGACCATGGGAGAGAAAAATTGGGTGTTTAAGATTAGTTTTAGCCATGGACTGTAAATGAGTTCCCTTTGTCAGGTTGAGGCAGCTACAGCCACAGTCAAGCCCAGTTTGCTTGTCTCCCATCTCTTCTTTCATCCTCTGGTACCTGGCATCTTAAAAACCATCTGCAGTTCATCCTTATCTGTTCTTTGTTTTAGTAGGATAAACCAGGCTCTGCAGATCCACTTTGCCTAAAAGCAGAAATCCCTATGTCTGCTGTAAATTTTCCTCATTAAAACAGAAAGGTTTAAAGTCTTACGATGTCCACACGATAGACTAGCTCATTTTACTATATACAAGAAAATTTTGTTCCTCCTACAAAAATAAGAATACACAGGCACACAGTGCATGGATCTAACTGATACTATAATCTTGGGTTCAGTGACTGGGCCATTCCGAAGCTGTTTATTGCATACAGTTCAAGTCTAGGCTCTGGAGAGAAAGTTTGTGCTAGAAAGTCTCAGTGTGGTGCAGGAGAAGGTGGGTACCACACAGGCAAACATGTGGGTGTCACATCAAATGCAGAGATTGCTTGAGTCTCAAAGAGAGAGAGAGAGAGAGACAGACAGACAGAGAGACAGAGAGACAGAGAGCAGAAAGACAGAGAGACAGAGAGACAGAGACAGACAAAGATTGAGAGACAGAGAGACAGAGAGAGGCAGAGAGAATATAAGTATATGAATGGCCGTGCAAAGGGCCATATTCAGACCTTCCCTCTGAACGGTTTCTCAGAGGCACTGATTTTTGCCTCGGGACTCAGATAATGAGAAGGAGCCAGTTTGCTCCAAGTTTGAAGAAAAGATCACTCTTTGCACTGAACTAGAAGGTTGCCAAAAAAAGGGGATTTAAACAAGACACAGGATTTAGACAGATTTATATTCTTCTATGAGCAGAGACCAAACGCTTAATGAGAATTGGATTCAAATTAATCTTAGACCCTGGTTGTAGATTATTTATAATTTGGTATTTGGAGATGCTGAATGGTATGAGTCAGCATCTTCACCCCCCACCCCCAGCAGGCTGCTTGTTAAACAGTTACCAGCTCATGGCTACATAACCACTTACCGATACCACACTATGTCTTGAGTACTCTCTATACAATTGTAATTAAGGTGTATCAATACATTTAATTAGACAATAACACATTAAGAGAGACTGTCAATTATAACTTTGAGATTCCACAGACGGTGGCCACATTTTAGTTATGCCAAAATGCACCAAATAAATAAATAAATAAATAAACTTTCACACTGAAGAAATACGGTGCTACCTCCAGAAAACGCTATACAGTTTCCTTTATGCAAGAGTCGTTCGCATCAAATTGGTCAATATTAGTCCAGAGGACTACGTTTGGGGTTTTCATTTGTAAGCCACAGTAACTTGATTTTTGAAAATTAGCTAAAGTATTTGAACTTGAGAGACTCAGTTTATAATATGAATCAAGACCTTGGGACCCGTTATGGGCAAACAGAGGGAGCAGTTCCCCTCTCAGCTCTTCTCAGAGTGTGCTCTCTCGGCTTTTGTTGATCTAAACTGTTCAGTTGTCTGTAGTTTCCAACTAGAGAACAGTACGTTTGAGGGCAGAGTCCCCACAAATCTCATTACCCTTACGTTCCCAGTGCAGATATAAGTATTCAGCTCATGGAAAGAATCAAGAGATATCGAGTGCAAGTAAATCACATATGAATGAATGTATACGTCTGTCCATCCTTATCATCTCTCTGATATTCCATCGTGGCTGTCCGACATTCTCAATCGATTATCTTACTTATGCACTTATCGTCAGTCAGTCTCAACCAATCAATCTACCAATCTAACTCACTGTATTAGTTACATTCCCTGTTGTGACAAAATACTATCAAAACACCCAATAGAAGAAGTTGGCGCAGGGTTCCAAGTCTAGCAGGATGGAGAGTTTATGGCAGCAGGAACTTGAGGCACCTGGTCGCATTGCTTCAGGGTTGGGAAGCAGAGAGGTATGAATCCTCATTCTCCTTATTCATTCCAGGACCCTCCAATCTAAATTCAGTATGGATCTTCCCTTCTCAATTAGCCTAATCTAGAATATCCTCAAGGTTATCCCAGAGGTTTGTCTCCTAGGTAACCCTAGATCCCGACACACACAAAATACGTTAACCATCACCCCCTGCATGATTCCCCAGCACAGCTCACACCATTCCTCACAGGTGGCAATATGCAAATGCTGCTTTTACAAAACTTCCTTTAAGATTTGCAGACTGGCTAAGCTGTTCCATAGCCTCTTTCCTTCTCCAGCCTCACCAAAGAGGCCACATGACCTCACCGGTAAGTTGGATATTTCTACCAGATGAGTTGCGTAGAGACATAGTCAAAGTCAATGATATTGAACATCCTTGGCTGGCTCTGAGAGCATCCAGGCACTTTGACCTGGGTGGATTTGCCCTTTCCTGATCCTCTCTTAAGGACTGAATACAGATGAAAGTCTTCAGTGAACCTCTGTATCCCCTGGTGCTTTACAAGCTACAATCAAGGCAGAGAGAAGCTCTTCCAGATGCCTTCGGCTCACACAAAAGAAACTTGCCACTACTCCCCATGCTGGCCAGGCTCATCACTCTGGATAGATCCATTTGGGCATGGTAGCTTCCTTCCTTTCCTTTTTTTTTCCAGCAACTGAAAATATCCCCTGGTAACTCAACAGAGAAGAATAAATTGCCCGTGTGTATTTACACTGAGTAAAAGATGCTTCTCTTTGTATTTGAGATTCTGCATCATGAAATGACCTCCATTTTCATAATCCTTCATGGACTATCCTGATTTGAAAAGCTTTCTCTCCCTGCTGTTTCTGCTAAAAGGTTTTCTGGTGCAATTCTTGGAAAGTCAAATTCTGCATTTAAATGTTGTATTTTCCCAGATATTACATAGAGGAGGCAATACTTTTGCTGCTGTGTGTTTTTTTTTTCTTTCTTCCTGGGAAAGTGGCAAGCAATTCCACCCTTCTGCATATATTGTCAACCAAACCATGAGAGCAGGCATCAGCTTTAATAGCAAAACAATTGTGATTACATCTTGCTCGTAATTGCATTTATTTGCTAGCATATGTCCAGAGAGGCAAGCATTAGCCAGACTGTGTGGGTATGTGTTTGCACAGGGAAAGGATTGACGATGGGCAAAATAGCTTTCAGCCACTCAGGTCTCTTCTGTCATGGACACTTGCAAGAACTGCCAGAAATTGCCTAGTTTTTATTTTTTTTTTCTTTCCTGCTTCTGAAATTGACTGCATTTGGAAAACAGGGACGTTGAATATGGGCAATGGATTCGCATCAGAATATTTGAGTCTGCCTGTAGCAGGACACATATCTATGTCTTGGGAGGAAGGACTGGAGCCACTAGGTGCCATGTTTCAAAGCAGAGTTAGGAATGGCCACTATGCTCTCAGAGAAGGGAGAGGTAGCACCTCCAGGCATGTGGAGGAATTCCTGACATGGAATGTGCAGTGTCTCTGAGGAAATGAGGCAGGCTATGAACTGCCTTAGGTTTTATGGGAGGCAGAAACATTGGGATCCTGCATGGACTATATATATCTCAAAAGCCTTAGGAGATGGAGACGTTACTTTCCTGATAAAGCCTTTGTTTGCTTTGTTTGCACACACATGCCATGCCGAGCTTATTGGGCTGCTCCCTCATTTATTGCAGGTACAACTGGGATAGGTTCTCTACCAGCAGAGACTAGCTCTGTCAGGCTTTCACTACGCTTGGAACCTGATCCAACTCCTGGAGCATCCTATGTACTTAGTGTTTCCTTTTTAATAAATATATATAAATCATGCCGCAGATGACTCAACAAACAGGATTATGTTCTTTTCTGGCTACCCTTCCAAAAAATGACCACGACCCTCCTGGGTTTAAACCAATATAAACTTTCTTATCTAATAGTCAGATAAGATGTCCCAAATAGTAGATAAGATGTCCCAAAAATCAGGGCGTTGCCACAGTTTAGCTTTTTGTAAAGACTCTCTAGAAAATCAATATTCATGCCTCTTCCAGCTTCTAGAAGCCACCTGCATTCCCTGGCTCCTTCCCTTTCCATCGTCTTCAAGGTTGGCAGCAGATCATCTTGAACCTTGTGCCTTCAGTCACAAGGGGACATTGGCGTACCATTTCCATCATACCATTAACTTCTGGAAAGTTAAGATTTTCTGGTCTTTGAATTCTCAGTGCTGAGCAGAATTCAAGACGCACAGTACGAACAGTCTATTCTGACTGAATACATTGCAGGTAACTGAGCAAAATGGAACAAGCTAGGGCATTCAATAAAGAGAGCTGGGTTTGAGCTTAGATCATGAGGCAGTTGAACTGTGGGTATTGGACAAAGCCATTCACTCCCCATCCCTAGTCCCCATGTCTCTATGGCAACTGTGTGGGATTGTTGTAAGGATTAAAGGTGTGAATGATGGGAATATGTTAGGCAAATGGAAATGTTTGTCTTAGTGTCCCCAAATCCCTGCAGAGCAGACCTTAACCTTTTATGTTTGTCAGCATTTCAGACCATGTTTTCCAAAGAAGAGTTCTCAAAATCCATATACCAAACTGACCATATACATATATAAAAAATATACTATGAAATATACTATATAATGTGCATGCAAATATACATATACAATATATACATATGTGCATACATGCATAGATATACATTTGTATATGTGTACATGTATTCATATGGAATATGTTATCAAATATATATAATTTATATGCCTGTGTAGGTATGCATATATAGGTATTCATACATCTACATATATAGATATACATGTCACATATATAGAGAGGCATATATATATATATACATATACATGTATATATATATGATATCTATTATGGAATGTATAACTGTGAGGTAACCAGAATGAAGTTCTCATTTCAATGATTTATTATGGAATTTATTAGTTGTGTGACTTTGGGGAAAGTTCTTTTTATTTCCTCTGCATAGTCCTGACTGTCCTGAAACTTGCTTTGTAGACCAGGCTGGTCTTGAACCCAGAAATCCACCTGCCTCTGCCTCCCTAGTGATGAGATCAAAGGTGTGCATCACCACATCTGTCTAAGAAAGGTTCTTAATTGCTTCATATTCCACTTTTACCATCTGTGACAATGGAGTAAAAGCTGGTCCCATTTTATAATGCTGATGTAAAGATTATGTAAGTGTTGGATAGCTCATCTTAAGACAGCGTTCAGCAGCTAACATCAATCTATCAATTATTGTGTTATAATCACTATGGTCCCCAAACCTCAAAGTCCTTAGTTTCTTCTAAAATACTATTAACTAGCTTTTTTTCCTCTCAATATGGAAAATGAGTTTCTGGTTGTGTTCTTCGTACAGTTGTCTTGTAACTGTCACCTCTAGCCTTCATTGAGAAGTTTGAGACTGTTGGGCTTAGTGGATATTATCCACTCCTGGAGAGATGGCAACACATACTGATCCATCCTAGGTAAATGGAGTCCATACTACTTTTCTTCATGGTATGCCATCCATCCAGAGTGGACCAACAAGCCCAGAAAGGTAAGAACCATGTGCTGAAACCCTGGAGAGTGTCAGGTGCCCTTAAGTGCCATTTCTGTGAGGTGAATAAGATCACCTAAGTGTTTTACCTTCACAGGAAGCAAGAAGTCAACTAAAATGAGATGCAAAGGTAAGCACAGGGACCATGGTCAGACTGGATGATCAGGGTGGACATTTGAGTGTTGCCAGTCAAACTGCAATTTGAGAGGAGGGATATGTGTTCACTGAACACATAGTTTTTTAATTAAAATATTTTCATACAATATGTTTAGAGCATGTTTCCTCTCCCTCAGCTTAGATTCTTCCTCTTAGATTCTCCCCATACCACTATCCATTCAACTTATCTTCTCTCTCTCTCTCTCTCTCTTTGAAGAAAACAAAACTGAAACAAAAATCCCACAAAAATCAAATAAACAAAAGAGCAATAAGACAAAAAATGGTAAAATGAAATAACATACCATTTAAAAAACATGGAGTCCCTTTTGTATTGAACAGCTACTTCTGGACATAGGGTTTTCCCTGGAGTACGGTTGATATACCTGGTAACATGCCATGAGGGGCAAGACCCAGTGTTTGCTTCTCCCTCTCCATGCTGTGACTCCAGCCGGCTTGATCCTGTGTGGATCTTGCCATAGTCTCTGTGAATTCGTATAAGCATCAGCCGTGAAAGATACTTTTTGCTTGGAGTCAGGCATCAGCTCTGGCTCTTACAATCGTTCCTCCTCCTCTTCTTCATAGATCCTTGAGCAATGAGGAACAGGGTTTGAAGAAGACCTTTAGGACTGAGTGCTCCACGGGCTCTGACTCTCTCTCTATTATCCAGTTGTGGGTCTCTGTGTTAGTTCCCATCCACTGCAAGCCGAAGCTTCTCCATTGATGGCAGAGTGAGGCATTAATTTATGGATACAGCAATCTATCCATAGGAGTCATTGCATTGATGCAGTTTCCTTCAGGATCATAACATTCTTTTGAATGATGGTAGACTTTCCCGTAGGCCTGTAACCTACAAAGTCTCAGATTCTTGGCCTTTTTAGCAGTTTTAGGTATGAATTCTGTCTCATGGAGTCAGTCTTAAACCCAATTTAAAAAAAAATGATTGGTTACCCCTATAAGATTTGTGCCACTGTTATCATTTAAGCAGGTCACTGTTGTAGGGCACAGGGTTTGTGACTGATTGGGATTGGTGATTGCCTTTCTCCTTTGGAACTGCACAGAGTACCAGAACCATGAGTGCTAGTCAATAAGGGTGAAACTTTTACTTAGGCACCAGGTCAGTTTCTCCCTGTCCAATGACATATCTAAGTGCTATCTTCAGCAAGAGGGCCTTACCGTGGGTTTTGGAAAGCAATAATAGCTTTGAAAATGGCCTGTGATATTTAAGGAGTCCCATGGGACCACTTGGACCAATTAATCAACAACGTGTAACCTATTCTTGGAACTGGGGATTTTTACTTGGTGGCATTAAATATCTGTTTGGGGCATTGTCTCACCTAAATTTTTTGGTGACTCCATTTAGATTCCTTTCATATATGAATATGTTTTAGGCAGCTTCTGCAGTAGCAGGATCGCATATGTCTTTCCCAATGGCCGTTAGTGTTAGTGGCTCCTCCTATACTCCCTCCTTTATTCTTCTTTCCCATTTCCCCTCTTTATTTAATGTGATTATTCTATTTTCCTCTGTATCACTCCACAACACTGTATTCTAGTCCTCTTCCTTGGGAGAGTCTCTTCTTCCTGCTGCTCCCCTACTAGATACCTTCCCTCTGTGTTTATTCAGAGGGTAGCATACAAATTAGACACTTAAAAGCTAACACCCAAATACAGATCAACTGTCTGCCTTTGGGGGGTCTGAGCTACCTCACTCAGGATAATTTTCTTTCCAGCTCCGTCCATTTCCCCCTGAGTTTCATGATTTCATTTTCTTTAACAGCTGAATAATGTCCCATTGTATAAATGTACTATATTTTTTTTTGCTCTCGATTCATCAGTTGATAGACATCTAGACTGTTTCCAGTTTCTGGCTATTATGAATAAAGCTGCAAGGAACACGGACAAGCAAGTGTCTGTGTTGTAGGACGTTGAGCTCTTTGGTTATATGGCCTAGAGCGGTATAGCTGGGTCTCGAGGGAGGTAGATTGATTTCTAGATTCCTGAGTCACCCCATGCTTGTATTAAGACATTGAAGAAAGAAATTGAAAAAGATGCCAGAAGATGGAAAGATCACCCATGCTCATGAAACAGTAGGATCAATATTGTGAAAACGGCCATATAGTTTTAGTTTCTTAAGGAAAACAGTTATACTATGTGAGTATGTTTTTGTTTGAATCCGAGGTATGGGATAAGAGGCTGCTTCACAGCAGGTGATTGTGATTTGCCTCACGCACTAGCAGGGGTGTAATTTCTACCAGCTGCGAGTAGTTTAAGTCTGGAGATTCTGGAGAGGGTATGATTGAGAGAGTTCCTAGTGGGCCTGGGGAGGCTGTTGCTCCCCGTGCTGCTTCTGGTGGCTATTGTTGGAGTTTCTCAAGTTTTCATGAGCAAAGAGATGAGAAGAAGTTGGAGATATCCTGATGATGAAGATTGGACTTGCCCCAAGTGGTCTACATTCCCTTCCCCCTCTAACCTTCTTTCTCTTCTACCTCATGTTGGGGGTTGGAAGGAATTAGGGTGGAATAAAGGCTGGAAGGGAGATAGATATAAGAACCCAAATAAAATGGGCTAAACAAATATGGCAGAATTAGGGGGTTGGAAGGGATTGGGGTGGAGCAGAGTGGCAGATATGATGTAGCAAAATAAGTACAGCTACAGAGACATTCTTCCAAAAGCAGTCTACAGAATCCATGCAATCCTCATCACAAATTCAACACAATTCCCAGAAAAAAATCTTCATCCTCATATGTAAACACAAAAAGAGAACAGCTATAAGACAATTCTGATTAATAAAAGATCCCATGGAAGTACGACCATCCAGATTTCAGCTGTATTACAGAGCTATAGTAAGAAAAACAGCGTGATATTGGCATGATATTAGACATACTGATTATGGAATGGAATTGAATATCTTACATTACCATGTAGTAATTTACCATCTGAAATGGGCCCTACTGAACTCCAAAGCACCATGTAACTGAGATTGTCTTCTATTCTGCGAGTTCTAGGGGAGAACTCATTCTATTGTCTTTCAAAGCTTCTAGAAGCCTCTCCCACTCCATAGCATGCAGCTCCTCCTTCCATCTCTAAAACCAGAAATGATATCTCTGGATTGTTCGTACATATCTCTAATTCTTCTGCTTCCTTGATGCGGTGTGTGTGTGTGTGTGTGTTTGTTTGTGTGTGTTTGTTTGTTTGTGTGTGTGTGTGTGTGTGTACACTTCACTGAACCTGCAGCTAGACCATTCTGTTAACTGGCTGACCAGGAAGTCTCAGAGAGCCTCCCTGTCTCTGCCTCACCAGCACTAAGATTGTAGATGCTTGCTGTTTTGCTCAGCTTCTTTTTGTGGGTTCTAAGTGATCAGACTCAGATCTTCATGTTTTCACACACAGCAAATGCTTTGGTAACTAAGCCACCTCCCCAGCTCTCCCTGGTCCAGGTGCTTAACCCATGGGACTTGTTCACATGGCAAGTCTGTTGACTACATGGTGTCACCTACTTATGAATTCTGAGGATTAGGGCATGGACTCATTTGGGCACTGCAGTTTTTTTGTACCTTGAGGTTATAAGACTGTGGGGCAGAGCTCTGAAAGGCACAAGGATTTTCGGAGAACCCAGGCACTCACTAGAGGTGGACCCTGACTTTATTCACAGAGTACACAGGCAAGCCACATCCATACCTCTGTCCTTTAATTCCTTTCCTTCCCCCAGAATGTAATAAATTAAACATAGTATAAGATGCAGAAAGGTTACATTGAGACATATACTATTGGAAGGTTTAATTCATTTTTCTAGTGTGTAAGACACAAGGCTATTAAATTTTTAAAGCAGCAAGCTCCTAAACTCTCTTACTTTATGAGGGCTTTCTTCATAAAGATAAATGGTTTCCTTGCCAAATCAAATGCAGATTTGAAACAAATTAAGCTAATGCGCAATGGTACAAGGTGGAACGGGCGTGGGGCAGGGGACTGTTTTATCTTGCACTGTGATAACCCATACCCACCTAAATCAATAGCTGTGGGGAAAAAAAGCAATAATATCATGTAACTGCAGGAAATGAAATATAGTGGTTTGGAGGGGAGGGGTGGGAACACAGGCTATAGAAAGAAAGCGGTTTGTATTAGAATAATGACATTTCATTAAACAGGGAAGGGGTGGTGTTGAAGAGAAGTCCACGGCAGTAAATTCTATTTCTTATAATAACACTTGAGGGGAGTTAAATTTGGCTGGGTATTGTGATAAAAGATAGCGTTGCCATCTCTTCATGCATTGCGCTGTAATTTTATGATTAAGGAAACCTGAGATCTTAAAGAGGCCGTATGTGTTTCCGGAGTAGATTCTCACTCTCCTAATCTTTTGCTTAATTTAGTTTGAGGTCCTGTGTTCTGTCTGAATGTTGTGTTTTGGTGCTTGGAAAGGGAAATTGGTCCTCTTTTGTTTTGTTTTAGTTTGGGTTGTATTTTTGTTTTGTCTTGCTTTGTTTGCATATGAATGAGAGCAAAGGGGTCTTTTCATTTTCTTTTTGGTGGGGGGCAGGGTTAGGACAAAGGGACCCACCATTATGAAAGTGGTGGGTTCCGTTATCAGGCACCTGGTTCATTCCTACAGATGCCATCTTTCAGCCAACCAATCTGTCTGTAGACTATAGAGCTATTCCTACCCATGAGAAACCCCAGGAGACCTGCCGCACAGGTAGGGGCCATGTCTAGAGGCATCCCCCAAGCTTTTAGGGTCCACTGTTGACATCTCCTCAAGCTGCCCTCACAAAGGACCACTCAGAGCACACTTTTCTTTCCTCCTAATTGGGCTCCAGACACGGACAGCTCCTGCCTATGCTCAGCCTCTACGTTCCTGAATTGGACAAGAGCATCCTTGTGTGCATTTCTTCCCGCCAGGAGAAACAGAACCTTCATTGCTGTTAAGTACCTGCATCCTCATGACTCTGTCCCTAAAAGGCAAGGAAGAATAGGAGAGCAGAAAGATAGGTCACCTCCTCCAGGACGTCTTTTCTGGATCCCAGTTAGATGAGCTTTCAGGTGACATTGTTAGTTATGGCCTCAGAGTGGAAATGAAGTAGTCTTCATTGTACTGTCTTATCCCGAGGGAACATACCTTGTCCTGAGAGGAAAGTACCATGTGAGGTAAGGTGCTTACATTCTGGAAAAGAAGCCACTGATGAACAAGTCACATCTGTGCCCTCGGGTATCTCTGTCCCCCTAGACAAACTCCTTTCCCTCTTTGTTCCAAGGTCTCCTCACCTGGGAAATGGCATCAGTCCTCTAAGGATGCTTGCTATATGTCTTAGAAGAGAGACTGCATAGACAGTCACCAGCACAAGGTCCTGGCTACCAGACAGCTCAACGATTGTTTGGGGTTATTATTTTCAGTGTCGTTACCTTCATTACCTTTTAATCCTGTGAGTTCTTTTGCCCTCTTCATAAGGGAGGAACTTCACGTTTAGCTGTACAGAGGGCACATACAAAGTGCTCATCAAAACCCCATCACCTCTCTCCACATTTCTTATGTGACCGTGATGCTCTTGAGGGTAAAAGAGATCCCACTCATGAGACTGGAGAGGTGACTTGGGGGTTAAGAGCTACTGCTACTCACTTGCAGGACCTGAATTAGGTTCCCAGAACCCACATCGCCTGATGACATGAAGCTTCAGCTCCAGGGAATCTGACTCCCTCTTCTGGATTTTACAGGTACCACACTCATATGCATACCAACCCCCCACCCCCTCCAATGCAGACACATAGATACGTAATTGAAAATAAAAATAATTTTAAAAAGAGAGATGCTATCTCGGAGTGGTGGTTAAAGAGGGCTGTACTGTGATGTGGAAAGGGTTTTAAGGTTTGTTTAATACATATGTCTGTCCATAATGCCTCGGGATTCTCTAGCCCAGATGGGTGCCTCAAGACTCAGAGCATATGAATCTCTTGAAGTAAACTCACTTGCCAAATGTTTATTTGTAAACAACCAAGAAGTTTTGCACACACTTTAAAAGAACTTGTACTACCAAGGAAAGGGGGAAATTCCAGAGCATACACATACATACATACATACATACATACATACATACACACACACACATACAGAAATATACACAGACATACAGACACATGCACATACATATACACAGGCACACAGACACAGCCATACACATGTATGCACACACACAGATACACAGTGCTACACACACATACACACACACATACAGATATACAAAGACTAACACATACACAGATACAGACACAAAGATACACACACAGACACACAACACCACACACATACACACAGAGAGACACAGATACAGAAACACAGACACACACAGAGACATAGACATAGACATAGACACACAGACATAGCCCACAGCTACACACACAGCCACAGAACATACATGTGCATGTGAACACGCACAGACATACAGACACACACAGAGATAAAGATGCACAGACAGAAACACAGAGACACATGCATAGACACACAGACACAGCTGACACACACATACATACATAGACACAGCCACACACACATGCACACAGACACACAGATACACACACAGACACAGCCATACACATGGGTTCACACACCCAGACACACACACACACAGATCACCCCCCACCCCCCACACAGCCATGAGAAGCACTGAGGAAGTGACCGCCATTGATGAAGCAAGCACACTGTGGAATCTGAGTCAGCCTTCCACAGAGGTACTTGCACATGCAAGTTTGTGCAGTGTTGCTCACAACATCCCAGATGGAGAATTGGCCTAGATGTCCATCCTCAGATGACTGGATCGTAAGAGTGTGATAGTCATGTCTGAAGCAGTCTTATCCATCTGTAATTGTGTCATTTAGGGAAATGGAGAGAAATGGAAATTATCGTGTTGAACAAAGCCAAAAGTATGAAGATGAATGCCAGTTTTTTCATATTTGGATTCTAGATTGAAATAAATGAATATCACACACACATATGACACTCCTTTCTTTCCCTTCAGAAAAAGGCAGGTCTTCCAGAGATATCAACCAACCATGGCATATCACTTTACAATCAGACTAGGCACCATCCCGCATATTAAGAATGGACAAGACAACCCAGTAGGAGGAAAGGGTCCCTAAAGCAGGTAAAAGAGACAGAGACAGCCCCTGTTCCCACTGCTAGTAGTCCCAGGAGGACACCAAGCTACACAATCATAACATATCTGCAGAGGACTTAGATCAGACCCATACAGGCTCCCTGATTGTCAGTTCACTATCCATGAGCCTCTGTGAACCCTGGTTGGTTATTCTGGGGACCATTTTCTTGTGGTGTCCTTGAACCCTCTGGCTTCTACAATCCTTTCTCCCTGCCTTCTTCAGGATTCTCCAGCTCTGCCTCTGCTCCCATCAGCGGCTGGATGAAACCTCTCTGATGAGGATGACACAGGGCTCCAGTCTGAGTAGGGCAGAGCATCATCAGAAATCATCTCATTCGCCTTTTATTTTCAGATCGTGTTTGGTTCTATCAGACTCTGGTTCTTGGCACTCCAGACAGTGTCAGGCATGGGTTCTCTCTCATGGCTGGCGTAGGTCTCAGGTTGGACTAGTCATTGGTTGGCCACTTCTACATGTCTCATGCCAGATTTACGCCAGCACATCTTGCGGGCAGAACAAATTGTAGGTAGGAGGTTTTGTGGCTGGGTTGGTGCCCCAATCGCTGCAATGGAAGATTTGTCTGGTTATAGAAGATGGCCAGTTTAAGCTTCCTGTCTCCCATTACGATGAGTCTTTATTAGGGTCACCCTTGTGGATTCCTGGGAGTTTCTATTACACTGTTTCTACCTCACCTCCCAAATGCCCCCTAATTCTAGTCATCTCTCCCTCCACTCCCCAACCTGATCCCTTGTCTCATCTCCAGATGTCCTAAATGCACCTGGGAAATCTATTTCCACTTCCCAGGGATATCCGCCCATCCCCTTTGAGCCCCTCTATAGTTCTTAAGGAGCCACCTCTGCTTCCCCTCTCATGATACCATTGTCCGCTCATGGTACCCTACTGATCCACCCATCAGCTCCATCCACCATTGCTTCCAGAAGTCTGCCTACTCTTGATCCCCTTCCCCAGCCTGGAATATGGCAACTTGTTCTTGCTGCCTGGCATTGCCATCTGTTATGTGGCTGTGTTCCCTCCTGCTCTCTAGAGGCCTGGCATTAGAGGCCAGCCAGTCTTTAACCCTCATCTTGAATGGACTCACAGTTGAGTAGCATGTCAATTATGTCAACTGGAGGAGAGAAGGAAAGAAGAGAGGAGAAGGGAATGAAGCTGTTATCTTTGGAAGGATTTTAGATAATGTTGCTTTTATTTTTAAGGTTTTTTCCCCCCTAAAATATTAAGGTGATTGTCATCATATAAAGCAGTTAGGCAATAACTATGCACGAAGCCAGGATCTAGTTTTGTTTTCCAGATTGACGGAATGATGAGGAGCTTCAGAAATGTAAACACGGGCTTGTTTGAATCCCCACACAGCACCTGCTCACCGGAACAGTGGGTGTTTAAAATACTTCCCCAGAGAGACTGGTGTGAGAATTTGAGATAAATGGCAGGGAAGATCTGGTCCATACAAATCATTCTGTAAGTGGAAATGATCAACATTGCTGTGTCAGATTCTCTCTCTCTCTCTCTGTCTCTGTCTCTCCCCCACCCCCCCGCCCCGCTCTGTCTGAGAGCTGAGTCTTTTCTGTTACAATGATTTCTATTTCTCAAGGAACACCCGGTTCCAGCAATAAATTAATAATTTGTTGCTTAATAATCTCAACAGCCTTGGACATCTTCACAAAGTTCCCTCTGCTTTAAAGGCAGCCACATCCACAGGGTCAGGAGATTGTGACCTAGGGTAGACACAAGCTCAAGACCTCTAGAGGAATCTTCTAGAAGTTCAGAGTAACTTCACGAAGACTTTGGTAAGTAGGGCCATTTTGGAGCATGAGAGAGAGTTTTGTGTCTTCTCTTTTTATCTCACTTTTCATTACAGAACACATCTGTCTAAGGAAGAGGTGATGGCTGCAAGGCCTACCGCTCTATTGGGTGTCTTGGCTGGGTCACCATTACCGTTTTGCATTTATTTCTTATGTGTACGTATATTATGTGTATTTGCATATGGACATGCATATGTGGAGATCAGGACAACTTGTGTGTATCAGCTCTCCCCTGTGATAATACGGGGTATTGGGGATCAAAGTGATGTTGTCAGACTTGGAGACAAGCCTCGTTACTAGCTAAGCCACCTTGTCACACAGATCACTCGTTATTTTGGAAAGTATTCTAGCACACAGAATCACCCCATCCTCATGGTGACCTGGATAACACCATCCCTACTCTATTCTAAAACCCTCAACTATTATAATATGTACCCGCAGGTTGACCCAAGTCTGTCTTGTGTGGACATCAGACTCTTCCCTGATAGGGTGCACAACTTCCGTGAAAATAATTCCTCTCAGCGGGCAATGTGACTCACAGTCAGCCTCTCAGACAGACATGGACAGACACACAAACACACACAAAAAGAAGCAGTCAACGCCTGCCCTTTTAGCTTGAGCCTCAGCCCAGTGGGAAGGTCTGGGCTGGCAAGAGCTCACACTAATCTGTTCTCTTCCCTCTCTGCCCTCTATGCAGCCAGCTGATGAAGGGGAAAGGATTTCCCTTCCAGTGTGACATCAAAAGGTTCTGGCCAGGGGTTCCCTGGGCCAGGATACCATTAGCAGGGGGTATTAACCAAACACACTCCACCCCCCTGTGCTTGTCAGCGGTGGTTGTGTCTTGGACGCAGCCTCATTCCTTGGACTTAATTAAAACCCAGTTCCCTCTTTTATTCAATTTATGAGGCCTAGCCTGCAGGATTAAGCGATTACAGACAAAAAGCCCCATTTGTGAAACACTCCTAAACTCAAGCCGCTACGATGCTTGCTTGTACTCCATTAAATTAATAAGGAATGAATCGGCTGATCCATTATGAATTAAGCGGTGGGGAGTCTGCCTGGTTCATGCTTTCTGCTCCCTCCTTGGAGAACATTTGTGTAAAATGATTATATTCATATTCATTCCGCTGGAATTCTCTAAAAGTGGAACGCATAAATTACTCTAAAGACACAGAGTTTATCTTAAACATTAACTACGAAGGGTGAATTAATAAGACTATTATAAAACCATTAGCATTCAGTGTATTTACCTACAACCGCAGTGTACCCCAACCAACTTCAACCCGTAGCTGCCGTTCATGTTGGGGGCTCAAACTAGTGTATTTTAGTTTGCAATTCACTTCAACTCCTAATATTATCTTTAAATATATATTTAAATACTAATATAGCATATAACTATATAATATATAATTATAATTGTATAACACATAAATTATATGCAATAAGTATTAATGTATATATTTATATATTTAAATATATATATATGTTCTATTAGCTTCTTTTATTTTTAGTTTTTTTTTCCTCAGATGTTCTTGGTTCCTAACTCAGCCATGCAACTCTCTCCAAAATTATGCTACCTGAAAGTCTCTAGATATGACCATTAATCTCTAAAAGTTAGAGATCAAGAGGCCGAGCCTTAATCAGGTAAACTGGGGAGCCACACAGGGCCTCCTGAGGAGTCACACAGGGGCTCCTGAGGAGTCAGCTATAGAGAGCGGAACAAAAACAACTCAAAGGAGGGACACTCAGGGACTTTCCAGCTGATCACTAGCTCAGGATGATATTGATAAGTGAATATCATTTTGCATAAATCACGTGTCTTTTTTTTATTCATGTTTGCCCCACTTAGACACCCTACAATGCTGGACTAGATCATTTTGGAGGAAGGGGTGTCTTGCTCATCGTAGGGTGCCCTGCAGAACTTCTTGCCCCTCTTATCCGATGCTGATAGCAAAACCTCTCTTCTTCCTCAGCCTTGACAACCAAAATATCGAAATAGAGTTGAATGTTCTGGAAACAGAGGGCAAAGCAGAGCAGATAGCAGAAGGCCTATCTGGATCTGTTAACCCCTTTAGGACTTGGTCGTGTTATTGTAAGATGGTGGAAGATATCCTTTAAAAGTTTCCAAAGCCATTCAAAGGTGGGTTATCACTGAGTGTAAACCTGTCCAGGCAGCACGTCTTCTTCCTGCTTAGGGCAGTGGGGGTGCAACATCCAGGGAAGATGAGCCAGTCTGTGCTACAAAAGGGTTACCTTCACGGCCTTCATCTCCTCTCCCTGCTGTATAGGGTTGATTTACTGTTAGAGCCTTGAGTGAACAGGCTTTCTATGTTCTCCCCTGTCAGTGGGACTTGAAGCCAAATCTACCTGCCGATCAATCCTCTAACATCACATGATTGAATGCCTTCAGGATGTGCTTTGGACCCGGTGAGGGGTCACCTCCAGCACATGTATACAGCCATGCTTTCTCACACACCCACATCTGCCAAGTGATTCCTGTAGGGAGGTCCCACAGTTTCCAGGTGGATCTCAAATACACCCTGATCAAGCACTTTCAGGCCAACATTTGAGTGGCCAGCAAGATGGCTTCTGACTCCCACTCCCACACTGGGGCAACAGAGCCAGGTGAGGAGATCACAAGTCAGGGTAGCAGGTAGGGTGTGCCACAGGGTTACAAGGGGAGATGGACTTAAGATGTGGGGATTCTCCTCCTAAAGCTTTGGTTTACTTGCTTGTGATGGAACTGGCTGTTTAATCACATAGCAAGGATGGCATCTTTCTTTAGAT
Organism: Grammomys surdaster; assembly: GCF_004785775.1. Lineage (NCBI taxonomy): Eukaryota > Metazoa > Chordata > Mammalia > Rodentia > Muridae > Grammomys > Grammomys surdaster. The sequence continues at coordinate 208,285 of NW_021604586.1, read as the reverse complement.
CGGGGAGTTGAGATGGAAGGAGAGGAGGCAACAACTCCAGTGACAGACAGCACTGAGACACAAGAAAGTGCAGAAACCCGAGAGGCCTGACTTGCAAAGCCTGGACTCCTGGATCTCAGCAGGCAGCTCCCTTCCCACTTCCATGTGACTGTGGTTGTTACAGCCCAACATGGAGCAACACTTCCTGTCAAGACGACACAGCTATTAATTAAATTGGCTTTAAGAGCTTGTCTAGAGCCAGAGTTCGGAGATCTCCCATTTCTGTTTCCCTTTTCCTTTCAAAAACAACAGGAAGCAATTCTACCCACGTATGTTTTTATTTCTAATCCTTCCACCTCTCCTTTCTGAGGCCACTGCAGCCTTGCCTTGAGTATTACCAGAATGTGCGCACACACACACAGCACACACAGTGTACACAGCACACACCTACACACATGTGCATGTGTATCCACATTTGAACATATGATGTACCAACGAGCACATTTGGACAGAGGCTGGGTGACTCCTCACTTTAGTCACTGAGGTGGGGTCTCCTTCAAAAGGCACAGCTCACTCGTTTTTCCTTATTGCAACTGGTCAGCTTACCCGAGCGGGCCTCACCACAGGTAAGTCATCAATTCCACCGGGCGGCTGCTATGTAGGTGCTGAGGATCCAAACTCCAATACTCACCTTCATGCTTTCAAGCTCTTCATCTCCTGAGCCATCTCACCAGATAGAATATTTTCAGACCTGTAAGGGAAAGAGTCAGGGAGATGGATAATCGGCCACATGCGTCCATTATCACTGGTTAGTTGGTAAAAGATATTATTGGTCACAGTCCAGTCTGATGTAATAGTCTCCTGGCGCCTGATCCTTGGTGCGGTGCTGATGTTGCAACTAGACAGGAAAGGGTTAAAGCCCAGTTTCACATCTTACTACAGTTCATGGGCTCAGGAAAATGACTTAAAATATAACTCTCAGTTTTATTATCTGCCCAACAGTTTCATAATCTGTGCCCATCAGTGCTACAAAGAGTTAAAGTGAGACAGTTTTGTTTAATGGAGTTTTTATTAGGTCGCTTATTAAAATGACCACCGTGGACTCCTTATACACCTTTTAAACATACAACTAAAGTCAGGGAGGCTGTCTCTTCCATGAGGTCTCCAACGCCTTATCCCCAGCCTAGTGGGAGGATTATTGAATTCTTTCTTGAAAGGACTTACATGTACATATGGAATTGGCAAAAAGTCTGGCTCTTTGGCCCGATTCCAAGCAAAACTAATCATCAGAAACTTCATGCAGATTTACGGTTACTCTTTCTATAACAGGGTTAGGCCCAAGCTGCTGAGACAGAATTAAAAGGGGCCGCTGCCAGCGGTGAGGGCTCCGGTCTCCATAAAGAAGCGTTTTCCAGCCTAGCACCTTGTGTGGACACCCTGGCCCCAGGCAGGTTGTAAATTAATGTCAGATGTTAAAGTAGCCTCGCTCCTCTTTCCTAGGCTTGCTGTGATGGGCTTTATAAAGGAGCTGTGGGCTCATGGGCAAAGTTAACAAAGAGAAGCACACAGGATACTCTGAAAATACTGCATTGAACTCAAGGTAGGATTTAGTAATACCATGGCTGTTTGTCTCAACAAGATTGGATGTGTGCACAGAGTTGGGTCTCATTGTGAGTGGAAGGCTAAGAGACCTGAGCCCTGGGCTTTCCAGGCAAGGCCTAACCACTCCTGACTAACACCAGTGATGAACCACTTCTCTTTCTTTTCCAAATGGCTGCTTGGCATCCGAGCAGACCACATCAGCTTCCAGCAGTTGGGAAAACTGACTACATACTGCTAAGAAGTACAACATTTGTTACCAATTCTAAACTATTAATGTCCTTCACAGGTCAAAGAAACACAGATTTGGAGGTCGGGAGGTGGCTCAGTAGGTAAAAGGCTTGTGACACCAGCTCAAGTTTGACCTTCAGTGCTCATGTGAAAGAGTCTTGTTATTGTTGTGTGTGCTTACAAGCCCATTGCTAAGGAGGGAGAGACAGGAAGGCCCCTGGGATTTGCTAGCCTGGCAGCCTAGCCCAATCTAGATCAGTGAGAGACTCTATTTCAATAAACAGGGTGGGAGGACTCCCAAGGTTGACCTCTGATCCCTACATACATGTTCCTATATGGTCACATCCATCCAAAACTCACAGAATCTACACACATACACACACACACACACACACACACACACACACACACACACACACACACCAGTCAGTTTTGGCCTCTGTTATAAAGCTGGATTATCAGGCAACAAGACTCTTCTGTTCCAGACTGTCAGCACTGGGAGGGAGCATTCAGTGGTGCCACATTGTGCTTAGTTGTTCCTTGGTCCTCTCTGTCATCACGGATTCCAACACTCCCTTTTGTGAAACCTGAACACCATGAGATGTATATATATATATATATATATATATATATATATATATATATTCTAATTATATGTATATATGTATGTATTCTAATTTCTGGATCATAGTTTGAAATCTCTCTTTTGCAAGAAAAAAAAAGGTTTTATAGCTGGGCCTGAGGGAAAGGGGGAGAAGGCTTGCCATTGCAGCTATTAAACAGGCTGAGGCAGGAAAGTTATAAATTTAAGCCATGTTCAACTTACCTAAAACTAGTTGAATGCCACCTTAACATTGCCAAGACTCTGTATGAAGAACGCAAAGCAAAAACAAAGAAGCAAAAATTGGTCTGGGAATTTACCCATCTTAGAGCACTTCCCTAGCATCGTGACGTCCTAGGACGAATCTCCAGCACTACAGAAGCATTTCCTAGGATTGCTTAGGATTGCAGGAGTCACTGTGTGTAGACTGGAACGATAGTACAAACCCATAATTCTAGCACTTAAAGAGGTGGGAGCAGGAGGATCGCAAGTTCAAGGGCAGCTTTGGAGGCGTTGTGAATTTGAGATAGATAGATAGATAGATAGATAGATAGATAGATAGATAGATAGACAGACAGATAGATGATAGATAGATAGACAGATAGATGATAGATAGATACATAGATAGATAGATAGATACCTAAATACATAGATAGATAGATAGATAGATAGATAGATAGACAGATACATAGATACATAGATAGATACATAGATATATAGATAGATAGATAGAAAGATAGATAGATAGATAGACAGATAGATAATCCAAAATAATACAAGCAAAATACCCTTGCTAGATAGCTCTATTCAGGATTCAAGTATGTTACTCATCTCTTAACAAATTTAAAATGCCCTTGTTTCATTTATTGGGAATATTGCCCTGTGTGTGGAGAGTACTTCCTGGTACCTACTGGAGGCAATGTGGTGGGCAGTCATGAACATAAACTTAGTGAAAGAGAAGATAAAACAACCAATCAAAAGGACAGATTCATGTGAACATGACCAACATTCAAGACAATTCTCAGGTAATGACAAACACAGTCACAAAGGAGAGCCATTTAGAAGGAAGCTATTTTAGGTTGTATAGATTGATCAAGAAAAGGCTAGACAGATGTCAGCATGACAGGAGAGCAGTGGGTTCCAGGGATACAGAGGGCACACTGCTGAGGAAACAAGGGTAAACTATGGCTCTATCTCATGGCAGAGACAGCCTGGGCATCCTGGGCTTTTAAGATGAAAATAGATGGTGCTGCCAATGGGTGCCTACCTTTACAAAGGTCAAAGGGTTTATGAATATGAAATACACCTTTGCCCTCTCAAGCCCCTCCCACTTCCTGAACCTCCTTATGGTCTCTTTAGATAGCCCCTTCCCTATATGGCTGGTACTCCAAGAGGTGTTACCAAACTAGCCCTCTGCCCTCTTGCAGGGATTTGTAGGTTCTAAGAGCCAGACACTGTGCTGTAGGATTTGGCAAAAGCATGTACAGAAGTATGACACTTATGGAGACCATAGATCAAAGCTCTGCAGCCTGAGGTATTTCATGAATCACTATTTATGACATCTGGGTTCAAAAAAACCCAATAAAATAAAAATGAAAAAATAATATCTGATATGCTAGGCTCATTGTTGGTCATTGCAATCACACACCGGCTGATAACCACCTTGTCTCACAGGATAACCACCAACCCAAATTCTCACCACACAGAAACCTAGTTTTACCTGCTGGTGAACCTTGGATAAATGCAGGTGTGGTGTTTTACTTCTCTTGCTTGACATTATGTCTGTGAGACCCACTTCTGTGTTTGCTATTAGTGTCTCTGAAGCATTTGATTTTGTGACAAACACATTGTATTACTCCTCCTGTAGATAGAGGGACGCACACCTTTACAAAGGTCCTTAGTCAGGGTTCCATGGAGGACCAGTATAGATTGGATGAATATAAACTGAGGGGCTAGATCCTGCTCTGGCTCCTTCTTGTATTTCTCTCTACTTCCAACTCACAATGATGTAAAGACTCTCCACCTCCACACACTCCTGTTGCCATGATGTTCTGCTCAAGCACTTAGAGCCAGGCAACCTCAGAACAAACCCTTTGAAACCATGACCCAAATTAAATCGTTCCTCCTGTCTGTTTCTTCTGTCCTGTATCTCAGCCACATTCCTGAGAGAAAGACATAATGTTATACCATGTCTCTCCAGGGCTTTAAGACATGCTTTTATTTTCAAAGACAGTGTTTGTAGACACTGATGCATAAGATTTTCATATTTGAGGTAGATTCTATCTCCATGGCTGGTGTCCTTAGAAGAGGGCTGAAAAATTGGACAATGAAGAAAGAGGCCATGTGTGGCTAGAGGTAGCATTTACGGGTGTGTCCACAAGGCAAGAAATACCAATGAGCCCCAAAAAGGTCCAGAGATTGGATGTTTTTGATTTCCTAGCTGCCTCAGAAGGAAACAACCCTGTCAACATCTTGGCTTGGTACTTTTGGCCTGTATGACTCTGAAGGAGTACTTTCGGTACCACTCAGTTTGTGGTCATCTCTCTGGGCAGACATCAAGAATTACCATACCTCTCTGACTGGGTGTTCTGGGGATGCTGAGATTTTTGAGTGGTCCAGTGACCACAAGTTACTTTGTGGGGGTTGGAAGAGGATGAGGAAGCAGGGGAAGAGCCACCCCACCAGTAGCTGTGACTTTATAGTTCCTCTCTTCTTCCAAAGGGACTCTCTTTGGCCAAAGGACACCTGACCCATAGATACAGTACCATCATCCAATGTGTTCTTGGTATTTGGAGGTGGTTTCTAGCATCTGCACATACACCCTGTTGCTTTTACTTGCAAGCACGTACCACCACAGTCTCCTATCCCCTTTAGAACCATAAACACTCTAATAGCAGTAACGGGGCCGCCTCCATCATGACCAAACGTGATTACGTTCCACATAAAAATATAAAAGCTCATTTGAGCTGGGGCTCCCTCCGGGCTCATTGCCTACACTTTTATTGAAAACCCCACATTCCTGACTCCGTGAGCACTGGTGTCAGGGCCCACTGAGCTGTATCCCACAGTCTGCTGTAAAGCGGCAGGGCAGCCCAGCAGGGAGACTCCAAGAAATCTCCATCTCCACTGTGTTCTGTGGTTTGGAGGCCCCCCCACTTTCTTCTCCACAAGCTCCTCTGTGCTCAGTCCAGATGCCTTTTGCTTCTTCTGTATCATATAAGGCCCCCATAGTGAGTTAGTCTGTTTCTCCCCCTGCCAAATGTTCCAGGCCAAGCATGGGTCAAGGCCTGTGAGTGAACCAGAGTCAGAAGAGTCTCTTCCCACTCTTCTCTATGTCTGTCTGTCTGTCTGTCTGTCTGTCTGTCTGGATTGCATGTCTGTCCTATACTCTGTGTGCACTAGTCAAATCACATCTTTTAAGCCAGGATCCAGGCTCAGTTAACCTCTAACACTCCTGCCCATCCGTTTCCCTTTATAGGCTGACTTTCATAAATGTTTACTGCTCTGCTAATAACACCTGTCCAACTTCCTTTGTGCACTTTTGTGCCTACCCCAGGGGTCAGCCTGGGCATGAATTTCTCCCAGAATGCTTTGCTGTGATCTCTAGAATTCCTGTGATCACCCACATCCCACCATCTGTTCACTTCCCTGTACTTTTCTTTCTTTCTTTATTTTTCTATTATTTATTCATATATATGTGTGTTTGTATATGAATGTGCTCCCAGGTGTTTGCAGAGGCCAGGAGAGGATGTCAGATACCCTAGAGCTACAGTTGCAGGCAATTGTAACTCACCTGACATGAGTCCTCTGAAAGAGCAAGGAGCACACCTAACCACCCACCCATCTCCTCAGCCCCTCCCACAATTTCTCTAGACTTTAAACACTGTGGTGTGCTTGATAGTGCCTGCTCCATCCTCTTCCCCCAAGGACCTGTTGGAGGTTCTGACTGTGGCTATGGCATCCTTGTTGAGTGCTGGCTGAATGGCTTAACTACTACTGAGAGCAGAGCAAGCCTTCAGAAAAAAAGGGCACCATGGAAAGGAGGAAGAGGAGAGCCAGAGTGCTCAAGTACCGAGATGGAAATGCAACAAAAACACAAATTTAAGGAAGCCCCAGCCAATTCCATCCTACAAACAAGCGAGGGAGGAAGCAAATATTCTCTCCCTCACATGCTCTCTTTCATACACAAAGAAGATGGTCCCCCTTGGAGGAGTTTACAGCCACTATCAAATACAAAGCCAGCGACAAGGCTTATAATCTAGATTGGTTAGCCGTTGAGTCCAAATTTACTGTAAGGAATATACTTCTAAAAAGTATTTTGTCATTTGTTAATATTGCTACGTGCATGTGTGTGTGTGTGTGTGTGTGTACAGGCACAGACAATCTTGTGCCTCTGAAGATCAGAAGACAAATTTGTGGAGTCAGTCCTCTCCTTCCATCCTGGGCTCCAGAGATCCAGCTCATGGTGTCGGTCTTACAAGGCATGTGCTTTACTCCCTGAGCCAGGTCTCCAGCATGATGGTCAAAGGGTACGATATTTGTAAAAATAAAGGACTGAGTATTCAGCCTCTGGCATCTCTGGCATATTACCAGCCTGGGAGAAACTAGTCCCACTCCGGGCTCAGGATCATCATCTGATATGAAGTGGCTAGAGATATTTGGACACTCAGGTGCCTTGAATGCCAACATAGCTCCCAAAATACTCTAGAATTATGCACACAATATGGAGAAAAACATATACTTTAAAATTCAGTGATTGAGGCAACAGCTGCCAGCATGAGATTTCTGTTCTAATCCTTAAAAATAGATTCTACAAAAATACCCGTGTGTGTGTGTGTGTGTGTGTGTGTGTGTCCATATGCATAGAAGCTTGGAATATAGATTGACAACTGTAGCTGTGACCGCCTTGAAAACCCACTTTGCCACTCTCAATCCCTGCATGGCTGTCTGGCAGTGTTGCTCCAAGTCAGTCCAGGGACAGACAAGGGTCTTCTCCAGGTGGCTGTGCCAGTCTACCTGAACATCCTTCCTGTTGGCATGTCTTTTTTTCCACTCAAAGAGGCTATCAGCTCAGCATGAGAAGCAACAGATCATTGGGGGTAGGAAGGATGCTGATGGAGCCTTTGGAATGGGGCAGGAAGATGAGGAGGCACCAATGAAGATCCATGGGTACATTTCTAAAAGGAAGGAATGGTTGGCGCTAGCTATAAGAGGGATAGTTTTGGAAAGACAGATGCTAAGGAGGTGGTTACTTTGGCTGACTGGATTCTGCCAAATTGTATCATTTGTTCAGTCATTGAACACTGATGCGTACACACACAAACACACACAATAAACTCACACCACATTATGTGCCTGATATTATAATTGGTAGGGATAGTGATGGGAATCTCTGCCTGTGAGAGAATTCATACTTTAGTTGAGAAATGGAATTGAACAAATCATGACCCCCAAAATTGACCACATCCAAATCCTCAGATACATGAGAGATGTGTCTGGCAAGAAGAACTTTGCAAAGGGAAGGATCTGCAGATGATGATGATGATGATGATGATGATGATGATGATGATATGGGAGTCGGGGAGTGCTTCCTGGGTGATCCTTGTGTGTAGAGTGATATCAGCAGGACTTTTAAGTTGAAGGAGGCTCAATAGATGAGAAGGATCCACAAACCAAGAAATGCAGGTGCTCTCTGAGCTGGAACAGGAAAGGGCAAAGTAACAGAAAGTTCCCTTATTCCTCTAGGAGGAACCAAACCTATAGACACAGGTATTTCTGGCTTCCAGAGCTACAAGAGAACAAATAACACTGTGTTATGGTAAGATGCAACATTTACAAATAATTGTTAGAGCAGTTCTTGGAAGTAAGAGACTGAGAAAGCCTCCAACCAGGAGATCAGAAAACCTACTATGTAAGAGCTGAGCATGGCTCCTGAGCATGGCTCAAGAGGAGTGGAAAGGGGTCAGAGTGAGGTGGAGAGGTCCTGCAGAATTCTAAGAAATCACCTTAAGAGTCTTCAAAGGAGTGTATTGGCACATTTGGGACAGATGTGGTAGGAAGAAAATTCCATGTGATGCATATTCTCTATGCAAGGCCCTAAGCAGAGAAGGAACCTGGCTTGGTTTGGGAAGTGAAGAATTCCAGCAGGCCTGGTACACAAACTGAGGGAAGAACATTTTCAACCCGGCTTGGGAAACATCCACAGGGTCAAGCAGAGCCTTCTTAAATGCCACTAGGAGTCGGTCTCCTTCACCAGGAGAAGATAGGAATAGTTTGCTTTGTGCTAAAGCATGGTGATCCCAGTCAGAATGTTGAACAGTGTGAAGTTGTGTACAGAGAAGTGACCAAAACATCCATTACCTCAGAAATACACCTCTCTCACCACAGGTTAAGCTTAGAAGCCATGTGGGCTTGGGGCAATTTGGGTGACATAGACAGAGAATGTTCCTGGGACCATGGGAATTAGAAGACACAGAACTGTCCTAGGAAAGGTACCTTCCTGTAGGAGGAGCTAAGGTGGGAGGAGTAAGGAGAGGAAGGGGAGGAGAAGGAAGAGGAGGAGCTAGGGGAGAGAGGAATGAGAGAGAGGGGAACATGGAGGTGGATGTTCACCTGTCTGTAGCAGTCAAAGGTAGTTGGTATATCTAGGTTGGGTATTAGGTTACACTTCTGATTGTATAGGCATCTTGTTACCGATCATTACCAATTATATAAGGTTTTGGATAATTTAAGCATTAGAGTCTCATTTTTCTATTGGGCCTGCGTGGATGGTGGGATGGTCTGGGCAATGCCCAGCCTTTTGGAGACAGCGTGGAAGATTGGCCGAGCCATCTCCTAGGCTGGTGTCTCCTGGGTGGCAGGGCTGGTGTTTCTGGCCGAGAAACATGGCGGCTGAGCTAGGCAGAGCCGCTGCAGCTTAGATAGTCAGTTTGATCAGTGGCCGATTTTAAATAATTACTACAACACCTTCCTGAAGGTTTCTACATAAAATATGGCTACAGGGAAGACGTGACTAGTATCTGGATGGAGCATCCCAAAATTCCGGGTTGGGAGGGTTGGTGGTCATTCAACCACCATTGGTACAGTGGACATAGACATAAGTGCGCAGGTATGAGGTCAACGTAGGAAGCCACTGTGCAGACTTGGGTACCCTTTCTCAAGAGCTCCTTTGTGGAATGAAGGTCACGAGGAACTGTACAGAGAGAATGAGCCACACAGAAAATGAACAATAATACTGTTTCTACCACGACGGCAGGACGCCCAAATGGAGCTGTTTTATAATCAGGATGCCGTGTAGGACCACACCAGGAAAGCGGGCTTGGGGGAAGTCAGGGGAAGAGTGTGCCATCCGTGTAGAGAAGATAATTGAATCCGTAGGAGGTCGACTGGGGCTCATTTCACAGAGGGCCGCACTAGAGCACATGGCTTCGGCGAAGGCAATAGGGCCTTGGGAGAGTGCTGTTGAAGGGGACTTGTTTCTATATTAAGGCACAGTTTACTCTCAGTGAGATGCACAGCTATACCATGGCCTGGGCAGAGCCATAAAAGAAATGAAGTATATTTGCCTTGTTAACACAGTTTGTGTTACATATTCATAAACCATTTTCTTGAAACTGCAAGGGAAAAGATTCAATTGTCTTGGAAGCTGATAATGGCCCAACGGCCATCCAGAACTCAGGCAGCATGCTATGGAATTAGCTGCACAATGAATGAAACACAACGCCTATAATAAACCCATTCAGATATAAATTACTGCGGAGTAGATGTAATGTTTGTTAAGCAATAAAGCTTGCCACCTTACACGGGGAATTGAATGAGATTTATCATCAAATATGGTGGAGGATGCTTCAAGGGAATCTACTTCTCTAAACTGGGCTTAATCAAAACAATTCAGAGAGAGCAGGCTTCCAGGAACAGGAAGCCAGAAAAAAAAGGATAGCAGCCAGTTCAAAGGGCATGCTGACATCCTGACCCTAAATACCAGGGCTCCCCAGAAATTCCACAGAGGACATTTGCTTTCCCCCCCAAAGGTTCTGTTCTGACCCCACCCCCACTTCCCCTTGGAGAATTACTAGAATGGCTTCAGCTCTGGGAATACACAATTTGACCAATAATTGGCTTCCTGGTTACAGAGGACAATAATTCAATTCAAGGACAGGGAACTTGTCCAAGTGACAATGGGCTCTGGTTCTTTTGGCAATGGTTGAAGTTGGTCCCCAGTGAGGGGGCTCATACTTCCTGATGTTTCACTGGGTTCTTGGAGGCCCTGCGCCTCCTCTGCTCAGAAGACCTCCTTCAGTCTTCCATAGGAGAGCCTGTGGTCTGCTGTCTCTTCGCTGGGAGTTTATCTCAGTCTCGAGTTTCTGGGGAAAAATAAAGTGGAACCAAATGAAATAAAATGAGAATTAACTCAGCATGAGGCAGGCTTTCTGGTATTGTTACTCGAAAATAACTGCAAATATTTTACAGCTTTATGAGTTGAAGTCAATGTTTTTTGAGTTTACCGAGAACAATGGAAACTACCTTAGGAATGGATTAGAGTCCCCAAGTTAGATTAACAGTTTTCAGAAGCCAAAAGGAATTTTCTGCATGCTAATAACATTACCCTGCAATCTAATGAAATAATCTCCCTAAAGCCGAGTCACAGAATAAGCTGATTTCCCATTCACTGTTAAAACAAAACACTAGATGGTCGGTTTGCTCACGTACCTTGCTTCAGATTACAACACTGTGTGGTTTAAGGAGTATATTATAGAGATTTAGAAGTAAAGATTGCCACACCCTTCAGGGAAGAAACCCCTCAATTCATCTGAGAAGGAGCCCGAGCTACCTTAACTCCTGAAGAATCTTTGAACGTGTCTTCGAGTTGTTAGTGATGAGTTTCAGCTGGGCATTTTAAAAGATTGGAAAAATCAAATATGTACGATTCTAACATATTAACAGCAAAATCCCCATGTCTGTTCATCTACTCTTTTGTTTTTTTTCCTCCCAGGATAGAGCAAATGGCAGAGTACCTAACCAGGCAATCATGGTCACATAGCAGGATACTGACATCCCACAGAACCCAGGAGCGTCTGCCTGGCTGCTGGCTTCTGCTTTGCCATTTATGTGTAACGATCTTGCTAGTTGAACAGGGATCACTGGGGCCATTTCAAAGGTTAAGGAATCAAGGATGGCCATGCGACATTTAAAAAAAATCCTTTCAGGTCCAAACAAACAAACAAACAAACAAACAAAAAACAAAAAACGAAACAACAAAAAAAGACACCCAAACTCAAAGTGATAAAACTGCATTTTTTTTTGGAAAAGTCTGATTAATTCTGCGAAATTGAACATACAAGACTCAATCTGCAAAGTGCTTGCCTTGTAAGCACAAGGACCCGAGTTTGATCCCTGGTACCCAAATTTTTAAAAATTCTGGGCATGGCAGTGCTGCTCTGAAATCTCAATGCCGAGGGAATAGAGACCAGTGGATTCTTGGGGCTCAGTGGGCTGCTAGCCTTGCCTACTTGGGGAGTTCTAGGTCAGAGAGAGGCCCTAGCTCAAAGAAAAAAGACCCAAGCAAAGACACCTAAGGTTTTCTGCCTTGAGTGTGCGTGTATGCGCAGATGCAGACCATGCACATGCGCACATGCACTCACGCATGCGCATCACACGGAGTCCTTGCATCTCATTCCTTGCCACTATCCTGTAGAGTTTCTAGAATGGAAAAAGGATGAAAGTTTCCACGTGCCAAGGGTCAGGCTTGCAGAGTGTCTTTTTATATCTCTAAACTAATATTTCCCCACAGCCAGGTATATACTTTGCTCCATTGATCTGGGTTTGTTACTCGGCCACCACTCCCTGGGAAGTGGCCAGAGTTTAGGGACTATAGACAGGGTCAGACAAGGCAACCGCCGATGCCCACCACACTCAGACATGCATAAATATTTGTCTGAGTTTACATTGTTCACTGATTCACAAGGACCCAAGGAACCAGTTTTCCAAGCTAGTGTTCATTCACAACTATATATGTGAATTATAACTGCAAGATTTCCCTTTCTTTTGGCTTAGAATCATACCTCTCAATTATACCTTTGTTAAGCCACTTTCCGAAGAAAGTAATATCATAGATGAATTACAGAAATGTGAGTTTGCCCAACTGACACCTTTTAGATAATAGAAATTAGACTACACTTGATATAAATTGGATAGACCCACACACCGTAGGTTTCCAAAAGCTGGTTTATGGCTTTGAATTAGTTTAATCAATATGGATAATTTAGCGTAATTTCTGGACCATTTGGCCTTTATGGAAAGATTTAGTGAGGCAGCTGCTAGGCCTGGTTTTTCGAGTCTTCTAAGTGGCAGGGGCTCGGCTTCCAGTTGAAAGCCCTGATGTGCTTCAGATTTCTCTCTGAAGAGAGCAGTCTATGGTCCTTACTCTCTTGTGCACTATTGATCCGTTAACCAGCATGGTTCTGCTGTGTAACCTGGACACCAGCCATTTCCCTTCACCTTGGAGAAGTCTGAGAATCTGAGCTGTGAGCTTCAGAGTCCCAGAGAAATGTTCACCACAGCTGTAGTCCATAGCACAGACCCTGCATGCAGCGTGTGTATGGAAAGGAGAAAGAAAAGAAACACTGAGACAGGTGGCACTTGCTGCCAAGACAACATTTGCTTCTAAGGCAATCTCTAGGAAATGGTCCCAATCACTAAATTCAAACAAAGGCACCTGTCGCATAGAGTCTGCATTTCAATTACCTATTGCCTAACCAACCACTTTCAAATATGGTCACTCAGGAAAAGCACCACACCCTGGCTCAGAGGTCTGCAGCTTCAAGGTTGGATAGAGGTGACTTGTTTCTGTCCTGGGTGGGTTTCCTCCCATGGCACACTCATGTGCACATGCTACTAGTGGAAGCAGGGAAAGGTTTTTGTTGGTGGGGGGAGTGACTTATCTTCTGTCTCCAAGTGGCCTATCTGAAGGCCTTTCCACAGATAACTACCAAGAGAATGATGTAGCAACTACTAGATTCCAGGACTCACATACTCCTGTGTGATATTACATTGGTTATAGCAAGTCGTAGCTGACTGTCATAGTCAGGGTTTCTATTACTGCACAAACATCATGACCAAGAAGCAAGTTGGGGAGGAAAGGGTTTATTCAGCTTACATTTCCATATTGCTGTTCATCACCAAAGGAAGTCAGGACTGGAACTCACACAGGGCAGGAACCTGGATGCAGGAGCAGATGCAGAAGCCATGGAGGGATGTTACTTACTGGCTTGCTTCCCCTGTCTTGTTCAGTTTGCTTTTTGATAGAACCCAGGACTACCAGCTCAGCGATGGCACCACCCACAGTGGGCTCTCCCACTCTTGATCACTAGTTGAGAGAATGCCTTACAGCTGGATCTCATGGAGGCATTTCCTCAAGGGAGGCTCCTTTCTCTCCGATAACTCCAGCTTGTCAAGTTGACACACAAAACCAGCCAGTACACTGACCTAGGTTTTAAAAGAAATCCCCATTCTTCATGCTGACTGTGGAACATGCTCGAAGGATGTGGGGTCGGGGGAGGGGGGAACTGTGTATCTTGAATCATCTTTCTAAAGATTATGGATTTTTTTTCCCCGGTAGATGTTTGTTTTCTCAGAAACCCACACAAGAACCCACATGAAGCATGGGAACAGGAAAGGGTTTCTGTACAAGGGGAGTAGACCTGCTTTTTCGGGTCTTTCCTACTCCCTGTCAAATCTTGCTTAAGTCATCCAATGCCTCAGGCCTTGGTGTTGCCCTCAGTCCAGTGACAGTAAAAACAACTTCTTTCTCGTAGGCTAAAAGGCATCTTACAGGGTTCATCTATATGAACTATGATAGGTAGAACTTTCTACATGGTCAGGACTCAGTGACATCGATTCTCCCTGCCCTCCTCTATCCTCTGAGCATTCAAGAAGAGGGGTAGTAGTTTTTTTTTTAATCTATGCACTCTTAGGATCCTGGAAAGCATTGCATGATATACATGCTCAGCAAATATAGGCAGTATGAGTGAACAGATGAATGAATGAATGAATGAATGAATGAGGAGAAACAGATTATCATTGTATTTAGTTTATATCCACTTGACAACAGTTATTTAAATTCAGCAAATGAAGGATTAAGGCAGTATGTCATCTGTCCCCCAGCCCTTCACACTCCCTCATTTATTCATTCAGCAAATATTTATTGAGCATCTTTTATGGGTATGGTATTCCATTGGGTCCTAGAAGTTATGTGGTAAGATAAGTCATGCGTAGTCCCTTCCCACATATTCAAGTGATGGGAAGAAAAATAAATAAACAAATAATAAATAAATAAGTAAAAACTAACCAGTGGATAAAACTAGCCAGTTATGGAAGAACAAAGTTATGGGTTAGGATGTATATTGAACCATGGGTAGAGGGGGAGGTAAATTTGGGTTGGCTAATCCATGTCTGAAATCGTGGATATTTCTGCTGAGACTCATCAGAGGAGAAAAATGCATCATTGGGTGTCCCATGTGTAGTGTGTCCTAGGAAATGCAAAGATCAAGAAGGAAGATTGGGATGGCAGATCAGGTGGTAGTTTCCCAACACCCAAGGTGCTCTGTACCTGAGCCTTGGGGAGCAATAGGCAGGAAAGGTAGGCAGGGGCTCAATGGTAGTAGCCCCTATGATCAAAATTCTGTATTAAGTGGGAAACCTTTGATGGAGCTTTTAAGGAAAACAATCAAAGGTAGTGCCCTTTCTGCGGACTTCATGCTTGGATTATTAATTTGCTGACAGTCACCCTGTGAGGCAGCTGTCACTGTGCACACACGGGGACTTGAAAATGAAGCCTAAGAATGGTGGTCCCTGCCTGCGGAGGATCCTCTTCCGTTAACACCAAGACGAGGCTGACTTCCTGGAGAAAAATACAGATTGTATTTGCAGCGAGAACAAATTGATAATGATGCCTGCCCACTTCAGCATCTATCTCAATCTAGGTGACATTATAGTGTTTGGTTTTCCCCAGAACACAAAACTCACTGCCACTGGCTTTTCCTTTTTCATGAAAACCCGGATTCCCAGAGGCGAAGGAGGGCGTGGGCAAGGCAAAACAGCTGGGGATTTGAGTCAGATGCTCGCACCTCCTCTCTTTAGACTAGATCGGAATTCTTCTCATCGCCATTCCCTCCCTTCTGAGAAGCCTCACAGACAGCTCAGATAGATGGGGACTGGGCCTGGATGATACGTTAGATGATGTTCTCGAGAACTTTCGGAAATCACAGGGTGGGAGAGCCTCGCTGGTCTCTCAACAATGCTCCTAATGAGTAATTTACCACCACAGGCTGCACATGTGCCGGATCCGAAGCGCAGGCTGTCTGCCGCACATTTGTGTCCTTGTTCGGTTGTCTGCATGCAACTCGAGATTTCCAAATGCCACCAGAGGAAGCAGTTGAGCGGCTTCCCTCCGGCTTTACAGATTCTGGGCCGAGGCATGCCGGATGCTGCCCTCAAGTCACACGGCAAGCGCTTCAGAGCACTGAGAACAGTGAGTGCCATTTATCCAAACAGTAAGGGATTTTGACCTTTCAGCTGAAGCCAGCATTTTCACTATGCCTTTATAACTATTTCTTTCGTGTGTTAAGCAAATATGGAGCACTTATGATTGCTCTGGATCGCTGTTAGGTAAGGATAGGCGCGTAGGGAGGAACAAGATAGTCACAGCCCTTTGTAAAAGTGTCCTTGTTGCCAACTGGCCATTCCCCTCCTTCCTGTCTTGCCTTCAACCTCAGCATGTCCTGATCCAACCCTGATATAATCCACCTGGTTTGAATACTGGCTTAGTATGACCTTGGACTCCAGCCCCTCTGTTTTCTCACCCGTGAAAGTCCGAGGTTGGTATACTGTACATAATAGTACATAAATGAGGGAATTATTGTGCAAATGCAATACAATTAGTTAGGTGACTTTCTGTGGGTTTTTTTTTTTTTTATGATACACCACATCCATGATATCCGTTAAAATGGAGCTTTCTTTCCCAAGCCTCCTGTCTGGGAAATTCTGATCCAGCACTCATGGAGCTGGGGACCTTGTTTCCCCCCAATATTCCAGGTGATGGTTTACAGGTGAATCTGGGAAACATAGGCATTCCTCATACTGACTGACTTGGAGAGTTTTAAGATGCAGCAGTCTGAGCTACATTCAGATGCTGAGTGGAAACGAGAGGAGTCAGACATAATGCTCACAAGCTCTCTGGTGTTTCTATATAGGCAGGCAAAATGGCTGCTTGAGAGTGCTTAGCACAGTTCCTGGACCAGCACAACCTGCAATAACGGTCAGTTTTGAACTTTTCATCAACCTACTCACATATAGGAAGAGTGACAGAAACGCTCAGAATTATTTATCCTGTTTTACATTTAGAATCTCTAACCTTTAAACATTTTTTTTATATTCCATTTATTTGTTTGTGGGAGCAGAGGCCTGCTATGGCGTGCATGTAGAAATCAGAGAACTTGTGGAATAAATATTCCCCTTCTAATATGTGGGTTCTGGGGATCAAATTCAGGTTGTCAGGCTTGGTAGCAAATACGCTCAATTACAGAGACCCCCTCTCCAGCCCATCTTTTCCCTTCTTGACTAAAGCTCTCAGGAAACCATCTTTGCTTCTTGCTTTCCTTTTCTGTAGTCTCTCAAAGATATACCTAACGGTTTGTGTATACAACAGGTGCTGGCAGAACCCGCTGGCCCAGTCAGTTAGTGAAGAGTACTTATACTATAGGCACTGTACATAACTGTTTTCCAACAGGTAAGTTAAGTGCAGTCCTGTGTAATGAATGAGGACAGAACTGGACACAGAGAAGCAAGGAGCGAGAGCATTTGAAAACATCGGGGGACTTTCAAGTTCACAGTGGGAGAAAGATTGGAGCCTCATCCATGGGAGTGAGAGAGGGTATTTCTGGTGAGAAAAATTGCTTGAATGAAACCAGAGAAGATGCTAGTAAGTGTAGAGTAAAAAAAAAAAAAAAAAAAAAAAAAAAAGCAAAGATTTGGATGGAGCATGGGATGGGGGAGACAGAAGGGAGATCAAAGCTGGCAAAAGATGCTGCTGCACTGAGCAACAATCATCTTGGTGGCTGTTAGGAGCAAAGTTTGCAGAGTGCATGAAACTGGATATCACGAGGAGGGCTCTTGCCAAAGCCTTTCCTTCTTAAATAGGGGACTGACGTACAGGCTTACCACAGACAAACAGCCAACTCCGAGGTCAGGACACAGAGTACATAAATACAGGCATGCCTTCTAGTCCTCTGGAAAGAGGCAGGCCACAGATTTGCATCTGGGTGTTCTGGCAGTCTGGTCACAGAATGGCATGTGATCTACGGAGGTTATGAAAGCAAAACAGAATGGCCGGCCGCTCTGGAGATGCCAGCTTGTACTGCTATTGAGTATAAAGGATAAATCTTTGTGGTTCTGGAAGCAAGAAATCCTGCCCAAGGCTAGAGGACACACTCGGCAGTAAAGACCACAAAGATGATGGGCCCACTCTCTAAGTGTTAACAAGGGAGGCCGCATCAGTGGCTACCCTGACACCCTAATCTTTCAGAATCTGGACTGTCAAGTTTCATATTTGGAAGCATTTGCTTTCGAGGTCATGTAGTATATCGTGTTCATTCCTTAAAAGCAATGGCTGCCTTGTTCAAGGTGGTCTAAGGAGCAGCTCCTGCAAAAATTCATTTTCTTTCTCGTGCTGTAAACACAGGCCTAGGCTTTCAAATATGCATCTCACAATTCATTCTCATTCTTTAAGCATTTATAATGAAATGCCAATAATTGCCACAGTTGATTAGACAGATTCTTGCTAATGACATATTAAACGGGACAGTAGCCCAGCCTTCTCCCTTGAAGATTTGATTCTGCTTTCAAGATTCGACGTGCTCTGATGGTATTGAGTCACCGAACCTTATGTTTGAAGCTGCCAAGCGCTTATCTCCTGTTTTAGTATGAAGTCATTCCAGACTGACCCGATAGTGACACCTTGGTGAGTGCCCACATCGGTCAGCGAATTGTCCCATGGATAGGTCATCTGCTCATTTAAAGCAAAGCCCAGGACCAGATTCAAGCATCGAAGCATTGTCCGTCCCACTTCCTGTCTCGAATATCTGCATTCTGTAGTTTTCCCTCTTAGCTCAACCGTAGATGGTATCTCTTTGCAACCACTAACTCAACCGTATGTTAATAGCATTAGTTAGTCAGCCATCCAGGGATGAACAACAATAGACTAGTGGTTGGAATAGTGGGGCTGAGATGGTATCGCAGGATGAGTGGTTGTAATGTTTCTGTGATTGTAAGTGGATTGGATTGAATACCTGGCCTCCGGTCCACTGAACAGAAGCTGAACTTACATGTCAGATCAGTTCTCCAGTGGGAACCAGACTCTGTTCTCACTGTTAGGCACTGCCTCTGTCTTAGTTTGTTCTACATCACCGTAATAAAGACCATTTGACTAAAAGCAACTTGGAGAGGAGAAAGAGTCTATTTCACCTTGCAGTTGTAGTTCATCATGAAGGGAAGCCAGGGCAACAACACAAAGGCAGGGACTTGATGTAGAAGTCATGGGTGAAAATAGTTTACTGGCTTGCCCTCCATGGCTTGCTCAACCTGCTTGCTTATACTCCTAGCCCAAGGGTGGTACTGCCTACAGTGAGCTGGGCTCTCCCACGTCAACCATCAATCAAGAATGCTTGCTTACAGACAACCTGATGGAACCACTTCCTCAACTGAGATCTCTTCTTCCTGTATATGTCTATAGGTTTGTAAAATCAACCAGCATGGCCTTACTTGCTGTATGCTTTTTACAATCTTTGTTATGACAGGTGTCTTGATTTACATGTCCTCTAACAGCCAGTGTGGTATCACAGAAAGGATGATGATGTGCTAATGTGATAGTAAATTTATGTTTTCCAACTCCCAGAGTTCCTGTAACAGTTATGCTATTGCTTTGCCTAAAGAGGGCGTCTCTGTGCAGGAATCCTTTTGAACAACCCAAAAGGTCACACAGTCTCAATTTATTGACTACATTCCTTCTTTGTACCAGGACAAGGACTACACATAGCAGGCACTCAGGACAGTCTTCTGAAATGACTCAATGAGCAGAGTGTGGTGCTGTATTCCTACACTTTCAGCTCTTGGATGAGGTGGGGGCAGGAGGGTTAGAAGTTCAAGGTTATGCACAGCTACATTGAGAATGCCAGGCTAGCTTAGATTATATGAGGCCATGAAGAAAGCAACAAGAGTAATAACAAAACTCAAAAACCACCCAAAGGATCAATGCAGGTAAATGAAAATGGGGAGTCATGGGTGTTTAAGTAGGAATACTTACTTGGGAATAAGGAAAAACTGACCCTTGTCTGCTTGCAGCATGGTGGGATGTGTTGGTCATATAGGCACAGATATCAGTTATCTTTCAAAACTACTTCCAAGGCCTTCCTTGCCTTCTGCAGGAGACTTCTTGAGGAAGAATATCAGAGCCTTCACTTATCAGATCCAACTCTGTGTGCACATCACACTGGGGAAGGCCATGTGCTGACCACACACATGTAAGGGCTCAGAAGAGGTTGTATGCTCCATGACTTACTGTGCAATGTTACTACATAGGAATTCTGTGGAGTTCTTGAGCTATCTTCACCAAACTAAGACTCAGAGTCAGGGCCATCTCAGGTTTCACAGTGACCTAGCTTAGGTGAGCCCTATGGTCCTCTCAACTCTGTGACTCCGCCAATGGGGCCCAGGCACAGTTTCAACTTTATCCCTTAGCTGAACTTTTTTTTTTTTTCAATGAGCATAAAACCAATCTACTGGGCATCCCTACTGAGAGAAGTCAAGGACTAACATGTTCAAGGTCACAAATTATATATAAACCAATTAATTAAATTTTCTTCCTATTTTGTCAAAGGCCCTCTTTGATAAGTAAATAAACTCATGCTGTTCTCACAATGACAACTGTCATGATCTAGACATGAGATAGAAAACTGAATGTAACTAAATCCCCCCCCTCTCTCTGTATTAGTTTCTCCAAATTCAGTTCCAATTTCGTCAACCCTAGAAGCACATTAGTATTTTATTTTATTTTCATGATTAACTTAAGTTCGCCTCCAGCCTTTACTATTTGCCTCTTTATCTCCCACATCCTGGAACCAAGTGTCATGATACCTTGCTTTCTATCACAGACAGGTCACTGAAGTACTGGAGGTGGCATCAGTGAAACCCAGAGCAGCATCTCAGAGGAATCCAAAGAAACAGATTGTCTTCCAGGGCCACAAATCACCAAGGCTTTCCAAAAATAACTGCTGCTTTGTCTAATGCAGATTTATAACTGGACTCCTAATAAAGCTTTATTTCCCTCACATTGTGGTGTTTAAGACTCGCATGATAGAACGCTGTTAACTAATGTTGCTATTTATTTCTATTTGAGGTCTCGTGCAGTGGAACTGTAGTAGAATAGCTTAACAGGAGTGATCCTGAAAGATATTAAGTGTGAATGAATGCACAACGAGACCGTGATGAGCTAGATTTTTCTGTCTCGGAAAGAAGGCAAAGTTCCTCCTCAATCTTTCCCACCTCCCTATAACTTGTAACAACAGAGCCAGGCTTGGTGGTACTGTCCTGCTATCTCACTTACTCAAAAGCTGAGGCAGGAGGATTGCAATTTCAAGGCTTGAGTGCACAGTGAAGTAAGTTTAAGAACATCCTAGGATACTTAGTGAGAACCTGTCTCAAGATAAAAAGTCAAAAAGAGACTGGGTTTTGCATTATTTCCATCTCCCCTTGCGTCACCTGGAACATGGTGAAGAATGCAGCAAACTCTGCCCTCTGGACATGGAGAACTCTGACTTCTGGACGTGGCATGGGTATTGTTCTTACAAATTCACAGCAGCTATAGTTACTAGCACAAGACCCACGAAAGAAGAATCCAGCCAAAATTTCAGCATAGAGGAACCCAGCTCTACTTCCTGTCCATTCAGAGATTGCTGACCACATACGCTGTGTGACTAGCTGGTCTCTAGCCCCTGTTGCCATGCCTTCTCTTCCATGATGGAGTGCATCTCCTAAAAGTATAAGTCGGAATAAACACTTCTACCCTTAAATTGACTTTTATCAGGTGTTGTTACAGCAGTAAGGAAAGTGATGAATACAGCAAGTCAAGCCTACCTTGTCTCTATTATTCACCAATATTAGCTAGTTTCAAGCTGAAAGCCATACCCTCTCCTAGTCCAGCACCTTCACAGGTGTCTTTCCTCAGATGACTCATGAACATCAAAGGACAATTCTCTGAGCCCCAGGTCCACCTGTTGAAGGCAACTTTGATTAAACACGAGGAGGAGGAGTCTTGACGAGTCTACTCGAAGCCAATGAGATTTCACCAACTTGGAAAAAACTTGCTTTTGTTTGTTTGTTTTTCAATATCTTTAGTTGGAAGTGACATTCCCCCTTTTAACTTATCCCCTAAACGCTTGTATTTCATAAATCCCTATGTATGAGGTTTGGTAGTTTTTCAAAGATGTCTGTTGCCACTGCAAGGTTGAACTTTTGAAGCAGAAGAAAGAGTAGTTCTGGGACCTGTAACACTGGAAAACAGAAAATATGAGGTGCATGGTCGCGACAAAAAAACACCAACCAAAAAATGTTCCTGGCCTTCCTCATCTGCTGCTATGTCTTCAATATAACTAAGTGCTAACCATTCTAATGTGCTTACCCATCCCAGATCCTAGCCAGTGTGACTAACCTCTGTTGCGTACCTGCAATTATAGAATTCCCTGGAATTTCCAGTGGGAAAATCAGCACAGAAGTCAGGAAGTTGGGAGGAAGTGGGAATGCTAAACTATTACCCTCCGCTCTCACCAGTCAGTGAGCCAGAGAGTTCTCATTTAACCCATCCTGGAGGTTGGGTCCACTGATGAGGTCTCTCCTCCTTATTTCAAGTTAGAACAACATAATTAGTAATCTCCAAGGCCAACTAGGAGCCAAGGTGCCTCTCTTATTTCCGATCTATCCTAAGACTCTTTCCCTCCCTTGTCTATCTTTCTTCATAATTGGAGCCAAAGGCAAAAGTATTGTCGTGTTTCAGATACAAAGGGATAAAAGGAAGGAAACACATGCCAGTGTATGAATTACCATGGGTGCTGTTGAAGACCGAACAGGCAGAAGACTCAAACAAGGCAGAGGGAGTTGAGACCAGTTGACTCACAATAAGAACTGAGAATTAAGCTAAGCTGTCATCTTCTAAGCAGGATATGAGCTGATCTGATTTGATGTCTTGAGAAGCTCCCAAATGATTGGCATAGACAGTGATTTTCAACCTGTGGGTCGCAGCCACGTTGAGGGTCAAATAACCCTTTCACAGGGGTCACCTATCAGATATCCAGTATATCAGATATTTATATTACAACTTATAACAGTAGCAAAATTACAGTTACAAAGTGGCAATAAAAATAAATTTATGGTTGAGGAGTCACCACAACATGAGGAGCATATAGGGTTGCAGCATTAGAAAGACTGAGAACCACTGATGTGGGAGGTGGTGCCTCGGTTTTGTAATAGACTAAAAGACAGTTCCTTCTGGAGATAGTAGACTCGTGACTCTTAAGTCTTGGTCCTCTATTCTCGACTATTAGAGAGAGAGATGGGGACACCTCACTGAGTTGGGTCAATGGTGAAATGAGTAACACTGGGGATCATAGGAATTACATCAGACAGCATGAAGAAGGGCACAGTCACCAGAATCTCATGTAGGATGTACTGGCTGGTTTTGTGTGTTAACTTGACACAAACTGGAGTTATCACAGAGAAAGGAGCCTTCCTTGAGGAAATGTCTCCATGATATCCAGCTGTAAGGCATTTTCTCAAATAGTGGTCAAAGGGGGAGGACCCAGCCCATTGTGGGTGATACCATCCCTGGGCTAGTGGTCCTGGGTTCTATAAGAAATCAGGCTAAGCAAGCTTGGGGAAGCAAGCCAGTAAGCAACACTCCTCCATGGCCTTTGTATTGGCTCCTGCCTCCACGTCCCTGCCTTGTGTGAGTTCTAGTCCTGACTTCCTTTGGTGATGAACAGCAATGTGGAAGTGTAAGCTGAATAAATCCTTTCCTCCCCAACTTGCTTCTTGGTCTTAATGTTTTGTGCAGGAATAGAAACCCTGACTAAGACATACGGTAAGTCCCATTCTATCAGATTCTGAATTTTCCTGGCAATACAGAAACCATGACTGTCTTGCACTGAGACAACATTTTGGGTTAGAACTCTCCATGCACCTCCACCATTACAAATTTGAAGAGCTTCCTATCCTTAGATCTGTTGGCTTTGCCCTCTGTGACCATAAACTGCATGCCCACAATCCCAGCATGAAGATGAGAAATTCAAGGCCATGTAGAACTACATAGTAATCCTGGGCTAGATGAGATCCGTTCAAAAGAAATAAATTAGCCAAGATTTGGTGGAATAAAGGATGCCTTAGAAAGATAGCATGCCTCATTTTTTTAAAGTTTTGGATGGGGCAGTTGCAGGTGATCTTGGTAGGTGGCAGAATGTAGGATCATTCCTCTGGGGACATCCAGTCTTAGAAAGTTATCAGGAGGTTAGAATAACATCAGGGTAACTGGAGCATTGCTTGTAGATGAACCCAACTCTTCCAGTTCCACCCAAGGGAACCTGCTTCCTACATGGTGATCGTTGTTCTTTATATATAAAGGGGTATGTAAGGGCTCAGGTTTATATTCACACTGTTTGGAAATCTTGTGGTCCTTTCCTCCTGCTTGCTCGTTTGGCCTTGGCTTGGTTTCACAGAGCCCTCGGGAAGACACAGCTGTTCAAATGAGGTTTGGATGACGTCTGAGCCCTTGTTCCACTTGGCTCAGCTCTGGAGTCCAGTGTTTTCCTCTTAAGCCCTTAAGAAAAAATCAAAACCACCTGTAAGATACTGGCTAGTGACTGTGGTTAAGACAGGCAGGATAGCAGAGCACTTGCAATGTGGGCAGCTGGGTCTTCCAAACACATCTCATCCTTTTACTAAGCAATAAGCAAACTGCTGGCTTTCTTTTGACAGTTATAAACAGTGGAAGTGACCACCCATATGTGTCCCACCAGCCTTAGCTTGAGTTCTCATCCAGTGGAGAAATCTAGGGACTTATTTGTAAGGTCAAGTCTGCATGGGTGTAGACGGTCTAGAGCAGTGGTGAATTCAACATGTGAATCACAACCCTCTTGAGTGTCGAATGACCCTTTCACAGGGGTCAAATGTCAGATATCTCACCTATCAGACATTTACATTATGATTCATAACAGTAGCAAAATTATAGTTATGAAGTAGCCGTGGAGTCACCACAACTTGAAGAATTGTATTTGAAAGGTTTCAGCATTAGGAAAGTTGAGAATCACTGGTCTAGAGCACCAGATGGTAGATAGATGGTAGGTCCAGCCTGGACCAGAAATACGGTGGTGTTTTTGGTCAGAGACAACCATGTATGGGGATGAGAAGATCAGGTTCAGCTGAGCCTTCCTGTGACTCAAACCTCAGAGGGAGGCATTGGTGCCTTCAGGGTGCTATGACTGTGCTTAACACTCCGTGCTGCCATCTTGAAACTCTCTATATGCTTTGAGTAAGAGACTGTGTGAGCCACAGAGTCCTAAATGAAGGGGAAGTTAATTTCTTTCAAACTCAGTATTTCTAGATGATTTGTTCGCAAAGAAAACCAAGAGTAAACATGCTGATGGGGAAAGATTACCATCTCAGCAGCTCATTCAATATTTCTTTATTTACCGAATACTCTCTGAACATCTGCTCAGAACCAGACATTTCGTGAAGCGGTAAAGAGATAAAACTTGCCTACTGCCAGACACGTAGCTTTGCCACTGCATCCACTGGATGAATTTCAATCAGTTTAATTAATCTACACCTTCCTGTCTATTATATGCCACAGGAAACTGAGGCCCAGATGGACCAAATATCCACCCAAGGTCACAGAACTCAAAAGTAGTGGACCTGAAACGTCAAGCCGGGTAGGCTGATTCCAGAACTCTCTCCTAGTCACTCTGAAACAAGACCTATTTGTCTTCTAAAAATTTGCCTTTGTGTTGTTGTCTACATTAGTTGTTTATCATTTATTATTATTATTATTATTATTATTATTGCAAAATCCATAATATAAACAATTCAGTGGTATAAGAATTTAATTTGGCTTTCTGTTTCTTAGATTTCCTCTATAATTCTTGGCACTCCCTATTTGGGTGCCCATGGTAAAGTGACATCACTGAGGTGGGAATTGGGGAAAGAGAAGACACACTTCATGATGGATAAGAAAAGGGGGAGAGATAGATAGATAGATAAATAGATAGATAGATACTACATACATATATAGATAGATAGATACATACATGCACACATACATAAATTTTACATAGATAGATAAATGATAGCTGAATAATAGGTGATAGATGATAGATAGATAGAAGATGGATAGACAAATATATGATAGGTGATGGATAGATAGTTGATACATAGATAGATGATAGATTATACATAGGTAGATACACGATGCATAGATGAATGATAGACAATAGAGAATAGATAGATTATACATAGATAACAGACAAAGACAGAGAGAGGTGATGTACCTTTCAAAGATGGCCTCAGAAACCTACTTCCTCCAACTAGCTCTCCTCTTCTAAAGTTTTCAGACATCCGGAAATAAAGTGTTCAACAGCTTATAAAGTGTTCAGTGTATGAGGTGGAGGGGGGGGGAATTTTCTGTTCTTGCTTTAATATTTTCCCCTTCAGATGTTACAGGAATGGCTATTGTCTTATGCCACTAAACTTGGAGTGATCAGTGTATCTGCTAAGAAGCCAGGAACTTCCATCTGATGTACGGATGCTGTGGAAGAAGATTCAGTTTCCTGGGCAGTAGACTATGGTCCGCTACAAGGCCAGACCATTATGTTTATTGGTGATGATCTTGAAAGAGTTGTCAAAACCTAGGTCACCTTTGTTGAGCCCTTACAAATGACTCACAGCCATAACAATGTCCTGAGCATCTGTGGATACTCCAGAGGCCATCAGTTGCTCTCTGGCAGTCCCCACTTGTGGTAGCTACATGGATGACATCTTAAAAACAAGTGTTCAGTCAACATAGCCACAATGGATGTGAAATCTAGCTCTTTAATCAGACCACTGACACTGAGTACTGCTGTCAGGAACAGTCTCCAAATTTCCAACCTCTTCTCTATGGCAATTCCAGACTCCTTACCCCAGGCATTGGACAACGAGATGATTGTTTTATTAGAGACTAGATTGTAGCAAAGGTTTTAACAGTCACACTCCGCTAAAGAGAAACAACAAGGAAACAAGATCCTGCTTGGTCCAGGAACCCGACCTAGCTAGAAACACCCTTGTAAAAGAGCCCGATAAATAAATAAACAAGATTTCCAGGCTGTCTTCTCCTCTGCAAATGAGATGAAACAGCTGGCCTCAGAGAGAGGCCCCGTGTTTTGTTAACTGGAAACAGATTATCAAACTCAATCAATGGACCATGGCCTTGTAATGTATGAAAAAGAGAAGTCGGGGTGAGAATTTGTTCTAGCAAAGGCCAAGCAGCAGATGTCCCAAGCTTGGCATGAAAGTGTTCTGATGGGTAAAAGTAATTAAAGAGAAATCTGGGAGTCTCATTTTTAACTTTCCTTATGGGTCCTTGACAAAAATTTCAGGGAAATTCTATGGAGTGTGTATTGTCAGTATTTTAATCAGCTTCAGCTGTCAAAACTCTTGTAACCCGCCTCTTCTATTTAAACTGTATCTTCTAGGCATAAAATAATTAAAGGCACAGGGCCCATACAGTAGCTCAGAGCCCTTGCATTGTGGCAGAACTGTATGGATAAAAGGTATTATTTCAGGAAGCTTTAAATATAAATTTTGTTTTGTCAGAAGGCTTTGGGGCACACATTTTCTATACTGTCAATCTTGATAGTAACAATATTTATATTTCAAATATAAAGATTAAATTGCAGTCTTACGTGTTTCTGGGTTTCGTCGTTTTTTTTTTTTTCTTTTTACCAGTTTATCATGGATCTTGGTGTGTCACCATACTTTTTTTCTTCCTGACAATACTTTTGTTTTATTTAATGGTTATGTCTTTTACTGTCAACCTCAGGATTGGAATAAGGAAGGCAGACAGCCCATCCTCTTGGGTTTAGTTGTTTTACAAACAAATGACTTGTTTCCACACCTTGTTGGAGGTTCTGCGAATGAAGTACAGAAGGAGGAAAACAATCAGGGGGAATAAACAGTGCAGACCATGTGTTCTGTGCACTGTTTGAACTGGCTTTGAGCTTTTCACCTAGAGTCATGTGTGTGCTTTCTCAGCTTGGCACACACAAACACGCAAGGGCCAGGCCAGGTCAGCTGAGCTCCAGGAAGGAGCTTTGGTGAGTGACTGGGCTGGCTGTTTTTTGTCAGAGCTTGTTAGCTGCTAAAATGCCCATTGCTCCAAAGGGGCTGAGGCAGCCATGGGAGTTCTCTAAGCCACAGGAGCTGATGAGTCTCAGAGTTAGGTGGCTGGCTCAGTGTCAGCCCTTCCATTCTGCACTTCACAGAGTAGCATGAAGGGGAGGAGAGGAGAGAATAATCTTTCCATCAGTGGGAGCAGAGACTGTGGAGGCTCTGGACTTGCACACTGTTAAATAAGAAGCTCTGACCCTCAGAATGAATGTGTGAACCCTTTTCCAAGTCAACAAACTCCACAGGGAGGCCCCCTCATCTCTGTGATGGCAGATCTATGGGCAGAAATGTACCTCTCTGCACACTGGCAGACATTACCAATCAATCTCAGCATTTTACACTAAGCCAGATGCCTCCCCAGAATGCTTTTCAACAGAGTTCCCCATACAGCTAGAACCAACCAACCAGGGTTGATACCCTGTATTTGTCTTGCCAGGTCCTTCAGCTGAGAGAAAGACAAATGGACAGGCACACAGGTACCCAGCAATCACACAACTCAAGAAATACTTGGTTTTTTGTTTTGTTTTGTTTGTTTGTTTGCATGTTTAATCATATTTCACTGCTCCAAATACATCACAGTTTACCCACGCTTTGGTTCACCAAATCGTTGCTATTCTAACCTCGCCACGTTCACATCCATTTTCTTTTCTTTCTTTTTTTTTTCCACTTCCATTTTCAAGAAGGGAAAGCAAGACTTCGACTCTAAGTCTTGGAGGAAGTAAAAAGTTTCTCAGAGAGTAGATTGTCACAAGCACCACAGATTCAATTGAAACTGGGTCTTCTAATTCAATATCCCATACATAGGGTTCTAAACATACTAGTATTAATAAGAAAGAAAAAAAGGTTGAAGGGATTGTTTAATTGGTGACATGCTTGTAGTGCAAGCTTGAGAAGCCACATTTGATTTCCAGAACCTTTGCAAAAAGCTGGGCATGATTTGTAATCCCAGCACTGGGGAACTAGAGACATGAGGATCCCAGATGTTCGCTGACCATTTGGCTTAAGAGATGTGATGGATTTCAGGCCGACAAGACAGAGTATCCTCATCATCAAAATGCAAAATGGAAATACACACACACACACAGAGAGAGAGAAAGAGAGAGAGAGAGAGAGAGGGGAGGGTATGTGTGTGTGTGTGTGTGTGTGTGTGTGTGAGTGTGTGAGAGAGAGAGAGAGAGAGAGAGAGAGAGAGAGAGAGAGAGAGATATGCAGGAGAAAGAGATGTTAGAATGATAGAATACTTTCAGACATGAGTCTTCTTTTTTAAAGATTTATTTATTTATTGTATGTATATGAGTACACTGTCCCTCTCTTCAGACACACCAGAAGAGAGCATCGGATCCCATTACAAATGGTTGTGAGCCACCATGTGGTTGCTCAGAATTGAACTCAGGACCTCTGAAAGAGCAGTCAGTGCTCTTAACCACTGAACCATCTCTCCAGCCCCAGACATGGTTCTTGAAGGAATCTTTTCCCCTACTGGCTGTCTGAAAACCTACTGACAAAGCAGCTCACTAAACACATATGACTACACTTTTACAGTATTTGCATGTAGAAAACCCTGTCCACCTCGTGCTTGTCACATGTTAAACTGCACATGGCAAGGGAAATAACAGAAGCATCGGCTGCATCTGAGTTTTTCTCTACTTGCCATGCTAGATCCATGTCTTGTTTTATCTGGAGGCCTTAAAGTTTTTAGTGGCGAAGAACAATTTAAGTACAAGAGAAAAAAAAGATAAAATAGAAGGATGGAGAAAGGGAGGTGGGAGAGAACTCTGACAGGTCTCAGCAAAGGTTAAAACTGGAGCTAGAATACTGTCTGTGAAAGCAGGCAAGTGTCTTGTCAGGAGTCACATCCCTCTTTGTGCTTTGTGTCCTGTCCTACAGTCTCCCTCAACCCCTTCTCTCATCACTTTCTACTCTATATGACCTCAACACGGTCACACGACAGAAAACCTTACATTCTCAATGCTCGTCCTTGAGGTCTTGCATGTAGTCCCAACAGGGTAGATATGACTAGTAGGTTCGGCTGTCATATACATCTTTCTGGGCCAAGTGACTGCTTTGAGTACAGATGAACACAGCTATTGTGACAAGGAGCAGAGACTTCACGTGACATTATACGACCTGGAGACCCTTCCACACATGCTGTGGGGAGCGATTCTCAGATAAAAAGTTGAGGGATGGATAAGCAGAGGTCTGAAACTCTGTAACCAGGTGCTCTATTATGAATCAGTTAATAAGACAATGAAGGTTCTGGGGCTTTCGTTATTTGAGGTAATATCTCATGCAGCCCAGGTTGACCTCAAACTTACTATGTAGCTGAGGATGACCTTGAGTTCTCATCCTTCCTCCTCCAACTCTCCAGTGGTGGGATCCTAGGTCTACCTATGATCAATCTATGAAATGACAGGGATGGCACCTAGGTCTTGATACTTGCTAGGCAAGCACTCTCCCAACTGAGTCACACCACCAGCCAAGAGGCTCCTTTTGAATAAGTAGCCTCTTGGTCACAGTTTACATTCAGTATGAAGTCCATCCTATGAGGCCACTCCCCATATCGCCTTCAGCACAACTGTGCAGTCTTATTATTCCTAAATGCAGGTTCGTTTTGTTTTGCTTTTGCTAATTCAGGAACGGACTGTCATCACAGCAGAGCCCATAGCTCGCTGACTGCAGTGTTGACAGATGAAGGCTATGTCTGGCGTGGAACATAAAAGAAGAGACACTCCCCAAAACTCCTGGAGGGGACATTGGTAAACCCCATTTCATAACCAGAAACTCAGGGATAGCAGCCATTAGTGTAGTTTTCCAATAGGTGATTAATAGTCTTGACGTTACCTGCAAAAGAGGTTTTAACTATGAAGAGCCAAAAAGAAAAAAAAAAAAGTCATTTATAAGCCTAAGTAGTAACATGTCCCCGGGCAGCATACAAAGCTCTCCTCCATTTAGACAAGTGAGACAGGGCCCATTAGAGTCCACTTCCACCTGTCACATGATTCTCGGGGCTTCCTAGGGAAGCTTAGTCACCTGTGTTGTGAAAAGCAAAGAGAGAGAGGGAAACAGGAGACAATCACAAAGACAATATTGCAATTGGATGAAATCATAGACTGTGGACAACTTCTAACAGCAACACAAAAGGAAAACCAGGAAGACATGAGGTTCTTCAGCAGACAGAAGAGATGAGACCCATAACCAAACCTTCAGAAAGGAACACAGATACAGCTCTAATAGGGCCTTAGAAACACATTAAAGTAGGCAAAATCTGCTCAACTACCCATGGGAACTCTGGCCTGAGTATATCTTAGTTAGGGTTTTACTGCTGTGAACAGACACCATGACCAAGGCAAGTCTTATAAAGGACAGCATTTAATTGAGGCTGGCTTACAGGTTCAGAGGTTCAGTCCATTATCATCAAGGTAGGAGCATGGCAGCACCAGGTAGGCACGGTGTAGGAGGAGCTGAGAGTTCTACATCTTCATCTGAAGGCTGCTAGCAGATTACTGACTTCCAGACAGCTAGGATGAAGGCTTTAAAGCCCATGCTCACAGTGACACACCTACTCCAACAAGGCCACACTCACTCCAACAAGGCCACACCTACTCCAACAAGGCCACACTCACTCCAACAAGGTCACACCTACTCTAACAAGGCCACACCTCTGAATAGTACTGCTCCCTGGGCCAAGCATACACAACCCATCACAGAGTACTTATCTAATCACAAACTCTCTTTGTCCCCAGAAGGAGATGATCTGAAATAGATAGATTCTAAACAGGGAAACACTGTCTTGAGAAAAACCAAAAATAAGTAAATAAACATAAAAAATAAGATAAAATAAAATGAATCAATCCATAAAAATGACATAAGTTCAAGAAAAATAAAAAAACAGGAAAGTCTCTGTAGCGCTAAAATACTGATTAGGGTTCAGAGCAGTGGTCTGTCCACTAAACATGTATAAGATGTGAGGATTAGTCTCAGTTTATGAGCATATGCACACACACACACACACACACACACACACACACACACCCCTAAATAACTAAAAGACTCTTG
Organism: Grammomys surdaster; assembly: GCF_004785775.1. Taxonomy (NCBI): domain Eukaryota; kingdom Metazoa; phylum Chordata; class Mammalia; order Rodentia; family Muridae; genus Grammomys; species Grammomys surdaster. The sequence continues at coordinate 176,301 of NW_021604586.1, read as the reverse complement.
AAGTCAGGCTTAACGGGAAAAATCTATCTTTCTATTAGGACCACTTAGTTGTAGGAAGAACAGTGGCTACTATGTAAAAAGTTAACATAGAAAGTGGAGATTCAGTCTTTGGGGATGGGAGTGGGGTGGGAGGAAAAGGATCAACAAGAAAGAATAGGGTGGGGGGGGAAGATGGAGAAACTCAACTCTATCATGAACAGTTATTGACAGTAGCAGCAAATTAATCAAGAAGCTTGCTGGCTTGATGATAAGGAAGCTGTCAGTCTCCCTGCTGAGATTGGCACGCCTTGTGACATGGGTATAATTGATGTCTATTCCATGATACCCAGTTCTGTCCCAGAATCTGGGTGAGAACAGCTGAGAGAAGCATCAGACTTAGACAGGAAATGTTAGAGAGGGGAGGTTGCAGATGGTCACAGATGTTCTCAGATAAAATAAGATTTTTTTTTTAATTATTAAAAGCTGTTTAACAGATGCCACATTTAACAAAGGAATGGTTCAGAGTGCCTGTGTTGGTTTGGGAGGGATGTCTGAGCTAGGCTGGGCTTTGAGGAAGGACCCTTTAAACAAACTAAAAGTCATGTGCCCTCACCTTGGTATGATTTTGTGTAAGGGCACTTTCTCTTCCTCCAGAGAAATCCTGCCCTTTTTTTATGAACAAACTTGTTCAGAGGGATTCATTTCTCTTTTAACATATATGACTATATGTACTCAAGGTGTCAGATCCTTGGCCATACCTGAATTTTATAGGATCTTGATTTCTGATATAACATCAAAGACAAAAATGGGCGGTGTAACCATGTCAACCACACAGAGAGCCTTTCAGTATCAACTTGCTGTAGCCGGTACACCAGCTATGGAATTTCCAAAGGAGTCACAGGCAGTATGCTAGGCAGAGAAACTACACAGGTTCACTTGAGGCAGAGGGAGAGGACACCGAAGGCCATAGGCCAAATCTGATCTGCCACCTGTTTTTGTGAATAAAGTTTTATCGAAAAACCTTTCACATGTTGCCCATGGTTGTGTTTCCTAGTAATAGCAAAGACAAATCACTAGACAGACTACAGAGCCCACAAAGTTAAAATTTTTACTCTCTGCTTCTTTGAGGAAACCAGCAAATTGTTGAACCATGCTCTAGAGTTTCCTCTCAGGACCATCTTTCTGTTAGGAAGACCTTCCTCTCCTAGTAGAGCAACTTGAATATCCTTTCACCAAGGATCCATTTACTTTCTCTTCTTTCAGCAAATATTTATTAAGCCCCCTCTCTCTCCACCAGACTTTCTTCTTGTAGATACTTGAAAGGTACGCAGCTTCTGTCTTCTGTCGTCAAAGTGCCTAGTGTACTGGCTGGAAAGATGACTCAGCAGAAAGAAGACATATGGTACTCATGACAGGGGGCTCAAAACCTTCTATAACTCTAACCATAGGAGATCCAAGGTCCCTTTCATAGGCAACTGCACTCCTGCGCACATACCCACATACAGATATCTGTGCATACACACAATAAAAAATAAAAAGGAACCTTCATTTATAATGAGTATTTGGTCTTGGTTCCATTGTCCCCTAGGTATTTGGGATGAATATTACTGTTGTGAACCAGCTTACATTTACTAATTTTCTATGTACGGTAAACTCAGAGTCAACACCTTGCTCTGCAGCACAGCCTCTACTTCGAACCTTGCAGCATGAGTAGCCATGATACCCATTTGACAGATGAGAACACTGGGGCTGGTAGACACAGTGTCAGTTGTCCAAGCTCATAATCAGGGAGTGATGGGTTCCTTGATGAAACCTAGGATCTTTCCAGAAGCCAAATTCACACTCTTAGAGTGCTTTGGAGCCATTCAATACTTTTCCTCTGTACCTTAATAAGCAGGGGGCAGGGAGGGGGGGAGAGCATACGATTAGCAGCTGCTTCTGAGCATACTTTCACTTAAGCTCAGTCTTGTCTGGCCTTGGGCTCAGAGTCTGTGTCTCCTGCTCATCTTGTGAGTGACATGTTTTCTCTATAGTGATGCTGGAAAAGCCACCTCAGGATTGGCCACCACATTCCCCAGATGTTTATTTTTCTCTGACAAGAACAAAGAGCAAAAGGGATCCAGCCTCATAGTTCTCAAAGGACAGAACTCTGTTACTTCTCTTCCTTCTCTTACGGCTTTCCTCTCTAATGCTTTCACTGGGTGATTAGTTCTTCCTGCTTTCATGGCTGTCTCTCTCGACTCAGACTCCTGACACATTTTAGCCTCTCCCGAGTTTCCATTCTGATTCTTTCCTAAGTCGAGGACATGGGAGTTGTTTAGACAGCAGATAGAGTTTATTTGACAAAGCAATTTTAAGCCCAAAAAGGCCCAATCAGCCCCCTGAGGCAACGCCTCCTCAATCAATCTCTGTGGAGCTGGATGGCTGGGTCTGTTACATCACTGTCAGCACTCTTGGATCCACAGAGGAGAACTTCCGCCCTCTCCCCAAACCTGCAAGATCTCTTCTTTCAGAGGAAATCAAGGAGAAAGTAGGTTCCCAACTCATGAGTCAATGAAGCTCCCCCAAAGAGGAGTGGGCCTTTCATAGATGCCCTGGGATTCACTGTACCCATTTCCAACAAAACACAGCATTACTTTTTTCTCCCTTTTTATTACTTTTATTTATGTAGGACCAGGAGGAATGCTTACCATGGTCTGTATGTGGAGGTCTAAGGACAAACCAGGAGAGTCAGTTCTCTACTTCCACCACATGGGCACCGTGTTTTAAAATCTATGTGTCACGCTCCCCCCCCCCCTTTAAATAGCTTGTGTGCATTTATGGAAGTCACTCTAGCCATAGCACTAAAAGGGAGCCTTATAGTCCAAAGGAGTTTGCCTCCCTGATTGGATCATCATCACTAGACTTCTTTTTTTTCCTTCTGGACAGGTTCCACTATGTGGCCCTGGCTGGCCGGGAACTTGCTCTATAAATGATGCTGGCCTTGAACTCACAAAGAACCATCTGCCTCCATCTCCAAAATTCTGGAGTAAAAGGTATGCTGTCATGCCAGGTATCCGTAGACTTTTTCGAAGCTTTTGTTTTAATGAATCAAAATAATGATTTTCATAGGGAATCTTGCTCACCCAATATGACTTCCAGCCTGCCCAGGCATCCCCTTTGACCATGGTTCTGCTATAATAACATTTCACATTGCCAGTTTGGATATGATGAGCACCTTTAGGAAAGGCAGTGGAGAACCAGTGGAAGATTCAGGACAGAAAACTGAAGGGAGGTGTCCTCTTAAGTGTTGCTGCCTTCATTTGGAATGCCAAGATGGAGTTGGGGAGTGCAGGTCACAATGTTATGATGATGCCTCTTGGCATGGGACCTAATGGTGTCTGCATTCAGCTTCCAATCATAGTTGAGCTTTCTAAGCTCCTCCATATGTTCCTTTAATTCCAACGTGCCATGAGTTCATACTGTAAAAGAAACTTGGCAGTGCCCAGGGACTGAACCACAGTTATGAAGAAACTCAATTTAGGAAGGGGGCCCAGTATCACAGTGCAGCTCAGACTGTATCACAGGCTATCTTCTCAACGTCCACCATGTTTCTTTCCTCTTACTTCTTCAGTGTGTCACTCTTTGGAATGTACAGATATTTTCAAGCATCAGCCATTTTCTTTTTGTTTTTTTCCGCATTCTATTTGTGGTCTTTACCATACGACTGATATTTATTTTATTAATAATTTCTTTCAAATAACTTGCTTGTTCTAGACCTATTATTACTCTGTCTTATTCTAAGCATTGATATATGAATTAAACATATGTCCAGATACGTAATAATGTTAAACAGAAAGTTGATATACCTGTTAAACATCCTGGATACCAATTAATCTTTGGATGCCCTAACGTGGGAATGGGGAAGCTGCCAGCCAGATACTCAACCATCCTATCTAGAGAACTCCATGAGAAGGTGCCAATATCTCTGCAATGTCCAAGCAGCAGCCTCTAGTCACACCTAACTGTTAAGACTCAACATGCTTCAAACATAACTTTGAAATGGAATCTTTCATCTAATTTTCACTAATATAAACTTAGTTTCACATAGCTCTGGCCAAATGCCTAAAGAAACAAATTAAGGGAGGGAGGGTTTATTTTTGCTCATGGCTTCGGAGAATGCAGTCCATCATGGTAGAGGCTGCATGGCGGTAGCTGGTTGTATCACATCAACGCTAAGACGGGAAGCGAAGCAGGAAGCTTGACTGGGGCTGTAATCCATAAAAGCCCTACCCTGACAGCTTCCCATTTCTTCCAGGCTGACTCTGCTCCTAAAGTTCCTGACATCTCCTGAAACTGTGCTGCCAGCTGGGGACAAAGTATTCAAATAACGAGCCAGGATGGGGTTGGGGACATTTCATATTCAAACAGTAATGGGTCCCTCGATGCACAGTGAACATCAACCTATACAGGTGTAATAGAAGTTCTGAGCCTTGAGCCAGACACTATGTGAGTGATTTATCATTTTACACATTGTTTTTTTTCCTAGTCTTTTCTAAGACTCCAAAAGATAACATTGGCCTCATCCTCTCTGGTAGGCAAAAGCTGCAGAAGAGGCTGCTTCTTACGGTATATTTAAATATACAAATGGATCCATCCTCTTTTATTTACAGGAAAGAGAAAGAGAGAGAGAGAGAGAGAGAGAGAGAGAGAGAGAGAGAGAGAGAGAGCTGCTAGTGAACAAACTGTCACCCAATCCCAAGTACATTCAAGATTTAAAAGGTTGACATTTCTGTTTTTTTTTTACTTCCTCCTTTTCAAACACCCAGCCCTCCTCATTAGCCAGATATCTTTATTCTCTAAATATTTACCACCCAAACGAAATTTACAGTTTAATTTGCTGTATAAAATCATTTATTGACTGATAAACCTCATTACGAAACCCCGGCACAGCCCCTGGTACTCCCGACAGTTTTAATTCGTGTAGCAGCAGGCTACTGAGAGAGAAAAACAATCCTGTCAAATTAACGGCAGGGGTCTAAATTATTCAAATACACTAAATCCATGCAGAACCTTTCCCCTGCTCATAATTTTTCTGTCGGAGCCAACAATTAACTGGCAATATTCTAACTTAAACAATGACAGCCATTCTAAAAGAATTCTGGGAACAGGGTACATGCCACCTTCCCATGTTCCCATGTGTCTTTCTGCTGCCTGGGGCACCCAGAGAGTGACCTTGGAGGGAGCCATTTAAGAGGCCTTCTCTGACAGTGCTTCTCACTTCTGCTGAGCTCAGGGTCTCCTTAGTTATTTTTTTCTGTCCCCCAGGTCAGAGTACTACTGTTTGGACATCAAGGTGTGTGTCTATGTCCCTAGTGTCTATAGCAGGTGTGCGTTAGGCTGCAATTAGCTAATTGCCTGTGATTCTCTCTGCTTGTGGGAGAAAGGGGGTGGGGCTCCTGTTTCTGCTCTGCAACAGCAACCAAACTAATTACCAAGTTGCTGATTCGGAAGACAGGCCCACCTAATTCAGCCTATGAGACAGAAAATACCCAGAAAAAAAAAAGGCGAAACACAAATCCAAAGAAAGCGATCTTAGCTTCAGAACAACACTTCTAGGTTAAAAAAAAAATCATTCCCATTGTATTGAATCTCAGGCACAGCCTATACACTGAATGGCCCTGGTTGTGGATAATCCTTGTGTGTTTATCTAATCCCCTGCTGTCTGTGAGCTTTAACAATGGTGAGTTTCTGGCTAGGACACCCACTGCCAAAGTTCTTAATGGAGGTGGGGTAAGGAGCAAAGGAGATAACTCAGTTGGTTAAGGGCTTGCCATGCAATGGTGAGGACATGATTATATACCTGGGAACCACTACCCAGGAACCACTGCTAAAAGTAGTCTTCAGAGTATGACGTCTAATACCTGATGGAGAAAAGAGGATTCCGAGGATCCTTGTGTAATCGGTGAGCTCGAGGTTAAAAGAGAGAAATTGTTTCAAAAATCTAAGTGAGGAGAGGTTGAGGAACACAAGCAACTTGCACACACACACACATAAGAATATACACACCATACATACATATACACACAATCATATGCACACATCACATACATAAAAATATATACACACCACACACACCCACATAAACACATTCACACACATGTGCACATACACCACACACACACACACACACACACACACACACACAGTGATTACGACTGTTAATACATGCATTCCTTTCTTAAAATAAATTGAATGCTGACTGTCTATTATCTATTAAATATGGTACCCAGGAACATCAGGGAACAAAATGTAGGAAGAGATGCTAAATAAAAGATTCTGCAGGAAAAAAAAAATCACAGCTAGCCCTGTAGGTCATAGCTGGGGTTGGTGAGAATGTATTGAACAAGCCCATTCCAAGAATTCTGTTACAGACATGTATGAACACACTCAGACACACTGACCTGGAATCTCTGTGTTGACCGCAGAAACAGGCTGTCTCAAGTCTGCTCGGCTCATCATAGTATGTCCGGGTTTAAGAATGTCTGTTCCTCTTTTGCCAGATAATGGCTACAGATCAGACAGTGCCAGGCAATAATGGCCATAATCCTAATGCCAGTACCAGTGGTCCAGAGAAAACACCAATAGATATTAGGGAGGAGGATGCTCGTAGCACACCCAGGGTCCCTATCAAAGACAGCACAGAGCTGAAGATGCGAAGCAGGCTGGAGATGAGTCCGTCTGCTTGCAATAATTCTGAATGTCCTCTTTGTATTCTCAGTGTGGGTAAACCAATCCATGGTGTTCGCAGACCATTTCCCCTACTTTTATAGTTTTATTTGTCCTATTAAATGTTTTATCTCACAACCCTTTTAAATATATGGGAAATTTGCGGAGATAGTATACAGTCTTCTGTGTCTTACATCCAACCCTCTCTATTTAACACTGTACACTGCTTTGTGAATTGCTTGTCTCACTGCTCTGATAACTTATCTGGCAACAGCAGCTTAAGGAAGGATCTGAACTCACGGTTCAAGGGTGTAGTCCATCATGGCGGGCGCTCATGATGGCAAGAGCAAGAAGCAGCTGCTCACACTGTCTTCCCACTCAAGGAGAGGGAGGGTAAATAATTGTGGTGTGTAACTCGCTTTTTCCTTTTGAATTCAGTCTGGTACCCCAGTCCATGGGTTGGTGTTATGGACCATTAGGGTGAGTCTTCTTGCATCTGTTCACCCAACATAGAAGCCCATTCACAGGTATTCTCGGGTGTCTCTCCTAGGTGATTCTAGAGCCTGTCAGGTTGACAGTGTTAACTACCACGACTACTGTGATACATTTAAGATAGTTAATGAATCTCTATAACTACTCTGATTTCCTTATTTTTTTAATGGTCATATCCATATTCTATCAATAGTGATATTTTACATTTAATATATATAATATATATAACATGCATATATTATTTAATATTATGATTATATATAATACCTACCTTATGTAATAATATAATAAATATAAGTACTTATATTATTGCTATATATTTATATATATATATATACATATATATATGTCTATCTATATCTAGTATATCTATATGAATCTATGCCTAGGTCCATATCAATGCTTCCAACAACAACCCATAATCTCATGCATCATTCAAACCTTTTCTTCTGGCTATTACCTCCCACCATAATAGTAAGTAGCCTAGCCTCCGTTACCTGCATGCATTTATTTATTTGTTTAATCTTGGTGTTTACACACCTATCATCTATCTATCTATCTATCTATCTATCTATCTATCTATCTATCTATTGCATAGCTATCTATTATCTTTTATTATCTATCTACCATCTATTATCTATCTATATCTATTATTTATCTGTTATCTATCTATCTATCATCTAGCTATCTATCTATAATCTAGCTATCAATCAATCACCTATCTATCACCTGTCATCTACCTGTATCCATAAGTCTATCATCTATTAATGGCTTCTGAATTAACCTGCACCCTGATCCCACTCCATTTTGATGTAATGTCTCTTTATAATCAGAAGAATGTCTCTGGCCTAAGGCATGTGTTGGGCACAAGTTTGCAGGAACTCCTTTTCCATTAGAGATTCAGTTAATGCCCTGGACCCTGTCTTCCTTTCTCACGCCTGTCTTTTTAGCAAACAGGTTATCATGCACTGGCAACAGACCCAGAGTTTACTTTAGGTCTGTATCAGCTACCCTCAACAACCAGGACCACAGTAGAGCACTGAAATTCCATTCAGGATTAATCCACTCACAGGTCCATGCTAAGGACAGGGTTACTGGGGATGACGAGGGACCTAAATCAGTCTGTAATGAACTGAGGGAGAAGCCTGGGTCCTTGTTCCATTTATTACTGTCTTTTCTCTGAGTACCACCAGATGAAGTAATATGAGATGCTGCAGTGTCTCAGAGGGTAAAAGTTTCTCCTAGGCTGGGACAGCTGACACAGCTTCTCCAAGTGGGTGATCATTCAGCTGAGCCCTGAAGCATCTATTGAGTATTCAAGTGCAGGCTGGGTGCTGAAGACTTAAAAGAGGAGAGGAAAATACAAGGTTACTGATCTCCCGGAGATCCCAGCTAAGCAAGGGAGTCAGGCATTTAATAGTATAAGTGGCCATTAATCAGGTGGGGATAAGATGTGAGTGTCAGGCCTGAGATTGTGCCTTCAAGAATTTCCTTTATTTCTCACGTCTCTGCCTCTACCAAGTTCCTGTGGGAAGATCTCTGGGAATATTTGAAAGCCCCTTAGCTCACTCAGAGCTCTGCCTAATGCATGCGCATCAATCAGAGGGGAGAGGGGAGGGGCCAGGGTACCAGTGGGACCACGTGCATTTGATCCTTTTTTTATATGTAAATGTGACTTTAAATAATATTTTGTAATGACCTGCATTCCTGTTAGGGGATATCTCTTGATGATTAAGCTTTCTCTCTGCAATTACGACAGCCTAGTGATCTTGTTAATTAATGCCAAAGAGGGCTTTTCGGCACCTCATTAAAGGTTCTTCCTTTTCAGGACACCCAACGCTCTGGTGTGCAACCAGGGGCAGAGAAAGCCATTCGCCTGTGGGTGGAAACTCATCGTTTGATCCCCTTCTCCTTCCTTCTATCCCCGTCCCATTTTTTTTATGTCATTCCATCCTTGGTTTATGTTCTTTTTTAATTCTTCTCTTCTTCAGCTCACGTCTCTTGTTCCTATTCTTTTATTCCAAAATGTAGTTGCTTCTGGCTCTGAAATATTTTAAATACACCAACCAAAGTTCTACTCTCCTGGAAGGATAGCTTTACGTTCTATTTATTTACTTTTTGAATTATTTATTCTATTTATTTATTATGTATTTTTTACTTATTTATGTGCGTGTGTGTTTAACGTGTCTCTTCCTATGAGTATGCGCACATGTGTATGAAGGCCTGAAGTGAACATTAAATGCCTTTCTTTCATGGCCCTTCACATTATTTCTTGAGACAGGGTCTCTCATTGAACTCAGAACTCAGACTGACTGACCATCAAGCTTTAGCATAGATCTCTATCCTTGCCCTCAGCGGTCCGGTTATAGACATGTGCTGTTGACTCTGGCCTTTACGTGTGAGTGCTGGGGATTGGAACCCTAGCTTTTATTGCACGCAAGGCAAGCCATCTACCAGCTGAGCCATCTTTCCTAGGCCACATTTTTTTTTTTATTTATTCCCATACCTTCTTCTATTGGATGTAGTATGGCTGAGAATCTTCATTGTTTCCAGGACCTTTCTAAACAGTAGCAAATGATTACAGTGACATCTTTGGTTTGTCCAATAAAAATAACCACAGATGAAAAGATGGTTAAAGGGTCCCTGAATTTGCCAATGCTGTCACCTTCATCACTGGGGATTGACAGACTGTTGGCAGTCAGTGTCCTGAAAGTCAAATCTTGACCCCTGCTCACTTTGTAAAAACAATGTTTTATTAGAACCTAGACACACCATCAAACACACATTCATCATGGCTGCTTTAGTGCTCCAACAGCTGAGCTGGTGCACTGAAGACATGTTTAACTCACTAAGCCTTAAACATTCGTATTTTGTGTCCCTGGAGATTCTGATGTCCATCCATGATGGACTCAGAGTATGAAAGCTGCCATGTTTAACTTTCTTTTATCTTTTCTGCCCCCAGTACATTTGACCTTTGAGTATTCCCTCGATTCACTTTTTTTTTTCTTGTCATTTTGTTAATGTGTGTGGGGTCTCACTGTATAGCCCTAGATGGTCTGGAACTCACTATGTAGACCAGGTTGGTACCATTCTTACTGCGATCCATCTGCCTTTGCTTCCTGGGAGGTGGAACTAAGAGTGTGCACCCCAACACCTGACTCAATTCACCTTTTAAAAGTGAATTAATTTGGGAGCATTTTCCCTGTTAATGTACCCTTTCTCTGCTTGATATAACATGGGTCATCCCTATAATTTATGCCTTTTGACTAAATTTTATAGTAAAACCAAGCACTCAATGCTTCCAGCTCTCTTCTTTCAACAAGGGCCTAGACATGCAGAGCCCAAGTCTCTTCCAGTGTGGGAAAGAAGCTTGACTTGTCTCTGGGTTTCCTGCCCTTGCCTTAGCTGACCCAAAGGAAACTCACTGGGATTATGCTGAATTTTTCTGAACCATTGTTGAAACTGACATTGAATTGGTCTGACTTTGAACATAAGACAGACCTAAAGGCTGTTGGGGGATTTCCATGTGAGTGGATTTCCAAGAGGGCCCGAGACACCTGAGAGAGCTGTGACAGGGTAGATGTCCCCCTTGTCCTATAAGGTAAGGGTTTGGAGAGTCATAGGTAGCATTCGATGTGACAGCAAAGAAGAAATGGCCTGCAGGTCAATTACTAGCTTGACTAATGCATCCCTTCTCATCCAGAGATCTGGATACAACAGTGAGTACCACAGGGGCATGTGAAGGCAGATGCTGCCTCACCAACACTGGGTAGACGTGAAACCAATGGTCAAATACCAGTCACAGATATAAGAGAATATAGCTAGAGGTCTCAGGGTTATGACATGACTTAAGGGTCAATGTACAAAAGCCCAAGGTAAGTATGGCAGGCATGTAACTGCCCAGTCTCAAGAACTCCTGTTTGAGACTTGAAATGCCAGAGTGAGGAAATACCCAGTGGCCCCACCCACTCAGAGGAGAATGGAAGGGGGATAGAGGAAGGACTGTGAGAGGGGATGACTGGGAGGGGCCAGTGAGTAGGGTATAAGGTAAATCAGTAAAAAAAAAAAAAAATTAAATTAAAAAGAACTCCTGCTTTAACTCCAAAATACATGGATGTGAGAATGCATGCATATGGTTTTGTTATGCAACAGAAGGGATCTTGAAGACTCTCTCAATCTATTTTTTATTGCTTCAGTAATGGTCATGACCAAAAACAGCTTGAGGAAAGGGGGTTTATTTTATCTTATATGTTAAAGTTCATCATGGAAAGAAATCAAGGCAGGAACTTGGGAGTAGGAGACAAAGCACTGCACATGGAAGATGGCTGCTCATTGGCTTTCTCCCCATGGTTTGCTCAGTCTGCTTTTTTTTTTTTAAAAACATAACCCAGGACCACTGTCTGGGCTAACACTGTCCCCAGTGGGCTAACCCCTCCTATATCAATCATCAGGAAAATTCTCCACACACTTGCCTACAGACCAATCTAATGGAAGAATTTTCTCCATTGATAGTTCATTCCCTCTTCCCACATGACCCTAGATTGTGTTGTCAACAATAACCAGAAAACCCAAACCAAACCAAAACAACAACAAACACCCAACTAAAACAGCACATAGATATGATGAAGGCCCCTGATGATTTGATAGAAAAATGGAGAAATTAGGAATTTTCTCCAGTTGGCCTTAGGGAGGGGCATGAGACTGATATAACCCATAAGAAAGAACTGACGAGATGGCTCTTGCTGGGCTGAAAGCAGAGGAAGTCACATGCAACAAGAAAAGAGTAGACCAATGTTGAAGGCTGTATGTCAGTCCTTCACCCACCAAGTACTAAACTCTGGCAACAACTGGAGGATCCTGCGAGTTCCTCTCAGCTTAGACCTTATTAGGATATTGGAAAACTAATAAAAAAGCCCTTGCAGCTACAAAGTATCCCTGTTCTTCAGAATTAGAGGCTGCCAGATGTGTTTTGTTTAAACTGGTGGATTGGTAATCAAGTCAAGGGACCCAGATTTCCTGAGTCTCAGGGTTTGAAGATCCCCAGGGTGCATGTTGGACATACTGGGATGTAGGAGAAAAAGCATTGTCAAGAAGCCCAGGTGAAGGTGGGCCTTCAAGCAGCCAGGTGTGAAATAGAAGCTGGCCTTGGGATACATTGGAAGACACCGTTCCAAGGCCAAATTGGACAGGGGGGACCAATTTGAGCAAGTGCGACCAATTTGGAGAGGCAAATTACCTCTGTGGGTAATGAGCTTGCTTCTACTCAGAGTATGTTAAAGTCCACCTGGGCAGAAGGTGGGGCTAAGCTGAGAGCAGAGAGAGGCAGAGCTACCACCAAGGATGCAAAGCAAGGCAAAGTTTTCAGTAGGAAAAGAACAAGACACAGCCAGAAACTCCCACCAGGAAGCTACTCTTAAGCTAAAGTCTGAAGTGTGAATCCCAGTGGAATGGCAGAAGCCACAGGGAGCACACAGGAAGGCCCAACACTACACAGCACAGGAAGCAAATACCAAGCAGAAAGACCCAGGGTATGCCGCAGGCATCCCTTAATCCAGGGAGACAAACTTCCCTGGTTGCTTGGAAATTAAGCCTTCAGCTGAGGCTTGTCTGTCTGAGCAAATGTAATGGCACATATGGCAGGAAGGCTCTGTTCATTGTCTGGGTCCTGCTTAACAAATCTATCTATCTATCTATCTATCTATCTATCTATCTATCTATCTATCTATCT
>NW_021604586.1:132642-163384 GCF_004785775.1 Grammomys surdaster | reverse complement strand
TCTATCTATCTATCTATCTATCTATCTATCTATCTATCTATCTATCTCCTGTCTGTCTGTCTGTCTGTCTATCATCTACATTATGTGTCTTCCTATGTATGTATGTATGTATGTATGTATGTATGTATGTATGTATCTATCTCCTATATATGATATATCTATGTATGTATGTATATATCTATCTACCTATCATCTATATTATATGTCTGTCTGTGTATGTATGCATGTAAGTATGTATGTATCTGTCACCTATATATGATATATCTATTTATGTATGTATATATGTATGCATATATCTATGTATCTATCTGAGCTGTCACCTATCATCTACATTATATGTCTGTCTGTGTATGTATGCATGTATGTATATACATGTATGTATGTATGTATGTATGTATGTATCTATCTATCTATCTATCACCTTTATATGATATATGTATGTATGTATATATGTATGTATGTATGTATGTATCTATCTATCTGTCACCTATATATGGTATATGTATGTATGTATATATCTATGTATAAATCTATGTATATATCTACCTATCATCTACATTATATGTCTGTCTGTGTATGTATGTATCCTCTGTCTGTTTATCTATCATCTATCTATCTATCTATCTATCTATCTATCATCTTTCCATCCATCCATTTATCAATATCTGTATACATAAATGCATATATAAATATGTTTATACACACACATACTGATACTTACTATTCAAAAGCATTGTTTTTCTTCAACCAATTTTACTTTTTTCAATTTTTCTTTTTTTCTGCTTCTGACTGGGACGTTACACTGAAAATGATATTAAGGCTATTTTAATTAAATCACATTTATCACTCTTTTATTGATTGATATTATAAATATTTAAGTGGAGGATGGGGATGGATGAGGGAAGCTCTATTTGTTTGTTTTTGATATGTCCAGTCAGACAAGCTTAAAGGGGAAGGAACTCAGCAATGAATTTAAAGAAGAAAGAAGCTGGAGGGAGGAAGGGTGGCGTTCTGCTTAGTGCTTTGGTTGCCCTGTCTGCTTGTATCCATGAGTCAAGTTAAGCCAGTTTCTCTATATAGTTAGGGGACTGTTGTGAACTTGTACACAGTAATTATCTAGAACTTTCTCATAAAATAGTCTCATTTGAATAAAAACCCAAGACATGAGCAAGTGTTGCTTAGTATTACAACCTCCTTGAAACAGGAATAAACACAGAACCTTAGTATAATTTTCTTCCTAAAGCTATGTTACTTATTCAGACAAGTACTCATGGCAATCAACAGAACATGAAGAGCAAGGTTGTCGTGGGGGTCTGTCCTACATGTAAATCCTCCACTGGGGAGACAAGGGTCTCCAAGGTCGAGTTTTAACCATTTTCTCTCAAACTTAATTTCCATGACTTGATTTCATAAAAAGTAATTTTTATAATGGTTTTTAGGTGGCTATAATTGAAAGAGAAAATTCTCACCCTGAGAAAGCCTCCCCAGATAGCTTTCTTTGACATTGATATGTCTCTGCTTGGCCAGAAGCCATGGAGATAGATCTCCTCATGTTAGACAGTTAATTGTTCTCTGCCAGGTCTACTCTCAGGAAGCTGATAACCAAGGCAATTATGCAAATAAGTCAAGGGAAAAAAAAGGAAGAAAACCACCCACCCATGTGCTCAGTGAACTAAGACTCCGGTTGACAATGGTCTTGACTTGACTTGTGCAGATAATTGCCTCAAGTTCTCTATGACCATGGCTGCCCTGCTGAGTGCGTGAGGTCCTCTGCTCTTTGAAACAATGCTCCTATCTTCTTAAAGGGAAAGGACAGAGGTGGATTCTGATGTCCCTTAGCCAGATGCAACTGGTTCTGGGATTAGAGAGTAGTTTGTGAAAGTGATTTAGCCAGGAGGGAAATCCAGAAAAATCTTGCATGGGACATTGGGAAATGAAAAGGCTCTTCAAAAGGTAATACTGCTTTACTCCTACTGCAGAACTCCAGGGGCCCATGTTGAAATTGCTCACTGGGGCTTTCAGTCTATTACATTTGGGTGCAGACAGTCTCTCCAGCTATGATGGTGCTCTCTGGCACACATGCAATGCCTTCTGTAAAGGTCTAGCTGACATCTTTCCATGGACAAACTGCAAGGAGATGTCCGTGGGATACCAGCTTTACTTCTGGACTCCACAAGAGGAAAGACTTCAGTTTTTGTGGTTCCTCTGCATTAAAGTTTATTTTCCCCTCCCTCCTTCCCTCCTCCCTTCCCTCCCTTCCTCTTTTCCTCCCTCCTTTCCTCCCTCCTTCCTTCCTTTCCTTCCTTCTTCCTTTATCTCTCTCCCCTTCCTTCCTTCCTTCCTTCCTTCCTTCCTTCCTTCCTTCCTTCCTTCCTTCCTTCCTTTTCTTCTGTCCTTCCTTCCCTCCTTCTGTTCTGCCTTTCTTTCTTTCTCTCTTTCTTTCTTTCTTTCTTTCTTTCTTTCTTTCTTTCTTTCTTTCTCTTTCTTTCTCTCTCTCTCTTTCTTTTTCTTTCATTCTTTTCTTCCTTTCCTTTGTGACTCTGTCTTGTTGATCAGAAAGCCAGCTCCTGGAGGCTGAGGTCTGCTCTGTCTTGTATCCATCCTACATAGCACCTCTCTTAAGCTGCTAAGCTGGTGTTTGCCAACTCAAAGCTAAGGTGGGACAATAGCATTAGTTCTCTGACTTGACCTTGTATCTCTCGTTAATCTAAATTTAGAGACCCATACCTTCTTAGCTCATGGTTTCTTCCCTTCTAAGGCCTGTAAATGTAAGGATCTTCCTTTACTCTCTGTGTTGCTGATGGATCTTCACTATGTCTAAGGATGTTTAATATTTAAAACAAGTAGGTGTCCTGGGGCCCAGGTTGGCCTCTAACTCATTATATGACTGAGAATGACCTTGAACTTCTGATAAATTCTTCTTCCTAAGCCCACACCAAGTTTAAAACCATCATCTGTCTTAACTTAGAGCAGAGCTAGGTGTTTGGATGTGAAACTGAAGAATGTTAGCCTTTTCAGTCTGGAGAAGGAGCCTTCCAGGCAGGTGTGTTTATAACTTTCCAGTTACAAACTTACAGTTACACTTAAACACAAACAAACAAACACCACTTAGGTGATGGGCCTCCTTTTATAACACTAATTTGGAAATGTTGTGGACTTTCATTTTCTCATATACTTTTCTGTTTTAACTTTGAAACAGAAAGATCTCACAGTATGGAGGTCTTAATCTGTAAGCATTTCTGAAGCCTTTAGCTCGAGGCAATACAATTCTGCCCAGAATTTTTGCTATGAGCTGATACAAACATAGCCAGGCCAAGCTTAATCAACAGGTGTTTGTTTAGCACTTAATATAGATTTTGATTACATAGGGTAAATGCTTCTAAACCACGCACTGTGCTATTTGCTCAAGATAATTTTTTTTAAACATTGCCTATGGTATTATTGGCAAATATACTCAGTAAGGAAATAGCAAGAGAACTAACTCCTAATGCAGTAGAAAGCACAATTGCTTTGTATTTTGTTTCATGTAGCATTCTTAAAAGACCTGCATACACAGAGCTCAGGAACTGCCTCCCCACCCCCAACATACAAAAAAATAGAAGACAATTTCTTTTTTATCATAACTTCCTTTAAGAACATTTGAGTATATCAAATGTACTCAAATGTGATGTGTACAGAAATTCAGGGTATCGTTTTGATACCTACATGTATAGACATGCTATGGTTATCTATATTTGATAACACTTCGTAAGTTTTTTTTTTTTTCAGTTGAATACAGGAAAAAGCTTGGAAGGGAGTCATGTGTGCTTGCTACTCTTATTGGGGAGAGTATCTCTTAATTCTACTTCAGTTTTTCCCCATATTCTAAGAGACTTGACCAGATCTCTCCAGCAGGTTGTGTCTTCGAGCCCCTGGCCACATCTGGCACATTCACCTATTGTACTTCCTGGTTGGATATTTGGACTGTGGTTCTCTTTGAACAGGGACGATCTGGGGTAGCTCATGTAAAACATATCCTCTTGCATATCTACTGACTGGAACATAATGGTTAATCACTAATGTCTGTTGAGTTTGCCTGCATTTTCTTTATTGCAATATATCTGAAAGAGGGAGGATAAGAAGGATGGAGAAAGAGGAGAGGACGTAGGGGAGAGGAAATAGGGAGGGGAGGAAGAGGAAGGAAGTGGGAGGAGGAGAGGGAAAAGAAAGAGTATTGTTGATATCACTTTGCAAGTCTTTTTCAGTTGAAGATAAGAGGAAAAGAAATATAAAACTACTGATGGAGATGGCTCATTCAATAAGGAAACGTGCTTGCTGCCAAGCCTGATGACCTGAGTTCAGTCTCTGGCATTCACATGCTAGAAGGGGAGAATATATTCTTGAAAGGTGGACCATATCTTCCATTGGTACACACACACACACACACACACACACGGCACACATGTGCGCCCATGCTTACAAGTGAATGCCAGTGCTCTTGGAGGCAATTAGAGAGCAACAGATCACCCTAGAGCTGGGGTTGCAGGTGGCCATTGTGAACCATCCAGTGTGGATGCTGGAAACTGAACTCAGATGGTCCTGAAGAAACAGAGTGTGCTCTTAGTCACTGAGCCATCATCACTCCAGCTCCTATGCAGAGGATTCTCTTAGACAACTTTGATGAACTTAGAGTAAGGAGAATATTCTTAACTTAGACTTACAAAACAGGAAACCTCAAAGAATACATCGATAAAAATGATCGGCAAGATTAAAGAACTGGGTCTGGGCTGAAGGCGCGGCTAAGTGCTCAAGTGTGAGGACTTGAGCATAGATCTCCAGCATCTACACAAAAGCTGAATGTACATCTGTAACCCCAGTACTATTTGGGGGTGCAGGGATGAGACTGGTGATTTTCTATAGCCCATTGGCCAGCCATCCTAGTCAAATGAGGAGCTTCACATTCATTAAGGCCATGTCTCAGAAAAGAAAAAAAAAGTGGGAGGGGAGGCAGAACCAGCAAGAAAACTGGGCATTCGGAAGAGCGCTGTGAAGGGCAGAGTTCTAGACAGGACGTGGCTATTGCTGCCATTCACACACAGCAACTGTGGTACCGGAACAAGACCTGTACAAGATCAAGCCAGTCAAAAATGCCACATAGCCTGGTGACTCCAACCTTTACCAAGGAGCTGTTGTAGTGCATCATGGCTGGGGAAGGAGAATCATTCATTTCTGAGGGGGTGGATGTCCCAGATGTGTGGGTGACTCTGCCACTAATCACATGCAGGAAGCACTGTCTGGACGCGGAAGGTTGTCAGAAGAAGAAAAGGCGGGAGAGAAGAAAGAGGATAAAGAAGAGAAGGAAGAAGACACAAAGTTTGGATGATGACAGTGTACTAGAGAGAAGTGGAATAGATATTGTCATATTTCATTGTAAAAAAATGTATGAAATTTTCAAAGAGTAAAAGCATGCAGTTACAAAAATTATCATGCTGTGTTATTTTTTGTTATTTTTTATTATTTTGTTATTATTTGTTATTTTTTGTTTTTATGGTATGGCAACTGAGGACGACATTTACTGTCAAGTTCTGGTTTCCACGTGTGTGGGCAAGTGTGCACCTGCCCCCAGAACACGTGACTGGTACACAGGTACATGGATGCAAGTGTGTGTGCACACACACGCACACACTATTCATTTATATTTTACAATATCCATCAAAAGAACGAAAAGGCAAGCTATAGTGTCAATATTTTGTCTAGAAGGAAGTAGGAAATCCACAAGAGAAGACTTATTGATGTTGCTAAAGCTTTTTGACAGAACTAGACAAACTTGGGAGGGGTTCTCTAGTTACTCAGTAACTGGAGTGGGGAGAGTAATCAGTTGGGATAAAATAAACTCCACGTTTCATCTGAACTAGCTCGATCATAAAATCACTCATTTGATTTTGGAGGGACAAAATAAAAAACACAAAGAGAAAGAAGACAAGTTAAATACATTTAAAGTCAAATAAACCAACATTTTGAGTGTGTCCTCAATGAATAAGAACTTAGACATCCTTTTTGGATCTAATAAAGCCTAGGACCACAAGATGGATGCTTGAAATGATGGTGTGATCCCACCACCATCACCAAGAGGCTCTTGCCCTGTGTCCCATTGCTGGCAGTGAGGCCCCTTTGCTGCCAGTGTTCCGGATAGACTATACCAGGCCAACCAGACGTATGAAAGAAGACAGTGGCACAGTAGCGTCAACTCATAGTTAGTTGTTCCAGAGTACTCACTGTACACATTTGCTCCTAACTAGTCATCGTTCTACCTAGTGACTCGAAATCAGCTCTCAGGATATAGGTTTGGGGCACTGATATCCACAGAAGCTGGTTGAAAACGCAAGTTAGTTTGCTCTGCCCCACCGCTGATGAGACAGCTAACAAAATTAGACACACTGGGGCTAGCGAGATGGCTAGTAGTGCTTGCTGATTTGTGAAAGCCTGGAGGTAACCTGCTAGGACTCATGCCAAGCAACTCACAACCACCTGTAACAATCACCTGCAACAACACCTATAACAAACACCTGTAATAAACACCTGTAACTCAACTGTGGGGCATTTAATGCCTTCTGGCCTCTGTGGGTACTGCACACATATGTCCATATACACAAAGCACACGAATACACAAAATACATAAAAGTAACATAAAAATCTAAATGTACATTTAAAAATAAAACATGTAAATTCCTCACTAAAAATAAAGATGGTATTTGCATTACTTATAAAGATTTGGTTTTCGAGATCATATCTTGCTGCATTGCTTAGGCTGGTCTTTGAAGGGATCCTCCTGCTTCAGCCTCCTCGGGGGCAATGTGTGACTGACAAGCCGCTTCTTTGATCCTCTCTATTTCAAGTAGAAACTTGTGAATATGTACTTGGTTGGAGAGAAGAAAGAATCTCAATTTGGAAGTTACGTTGCATTCCAAAAGAGTGGAAGCCACCTAGTTTAATTAAAAATAAAAATCTCATTGTGTTTGGATTCAATGGAAGAGGGGGACTTTTTTAAAAAAAATTTTTTTTGTTTTAGGGGGTCAATAAAATTTTATTAATTTAATTAGTCCCCATCAATTTTTAAATAAGTTGTAGCTTAGATTAAATGTGCTTCCCCATCTCCATTCTCTTTCTGCTAAGCCAACCTCCTCTGAGCACATTATATTATGTCCGGGCTTATGATTTTGTTATTGTTCTTTGCAGAGGGAACACCTTGGGTGGTTAGCAAGCAAGAGGGAGTTCAGTGCTTAAATCTTAAAGTGTCATTCCCGGTGGTGTGGAGAATGGGGGACCGACATACAAAGCCAGGGAAGAAGAGAGTTTGGCTAGCTGCAGAAAGAGTGCTCTATGGGCACGGCTGACCAATGCTGCTTGTTTCTGATTTCCTGTTCAGAAAGCAGAAGTGGGAAAGGTGGATCCAGATTTTCAAGTGTTTGGACTCTACCTTCTGTGTGGGTGTGTGAGCACTGGAAGAGAAAGTGGAGCAGAAGAGGGGTGGGCTAGGTGGGACTCACACAGTCCCCTGTTCTGATGGGAAACATTTGAGGAGGACAGAAGTCTCAATCCAGAGGGTGGGGTGGTAATAAAGAAGCAACAAGTTCAGTTTTGTGGAATGAGGGCTTTCACCTTCCTTTGGGTGGTGAAATATATACTCTGCAAAGATTGGGATTTGCAATCAAATGGCTTCACAACGTAGTGGCGTATTTGATCCTCTCTTGGATACAGCAGGCACTGATGTATTCAAAGCCATGCAAATATTACATTGAGGAAGCTTATTTGTGCTGCTCAACTCCTTTGAGCATAGACTGTGCATGTGCGGTGTGCCGTGTGCATGTGTGCATGTGTGTGTGTGTGTGTGTGTATGTGTAGGTACATGTACATGAGTATGGAGACCAGGGGAAATCCTGAATATAGCTCAGGCAATATCTACCTTACTTGTTTTTGATTTTTTGTAGCTATTGTTTTCAGTTTTTGTTTTGTTTTTTTTGTTGTTGTTGTTTTGAGATAGACTCTCTCACAAACCAGGAACTAGTCAAGTCAGCTAGACTAGTTGGCCAGCGATCTGGTTGTTCCTGCCTGTGTCCCCACTCCCTCCAGTCCTAGGTGGCCAGCACAACTCTTACTACATCCTGCTGTTTAAACCAGGGTTCTGAAGATCAACCTCAGCAGCTCAGGCTTAGAAGGAAAACACTTTACTCTCTGAGCGCCTTCTCAGCCCCCAGTCCACACTTTCAACACATTTAAACACAGTCTTAGTATTCTACTGGACTGTAAAGTACAGAAAGGCCCATCTAAGATGCACCATGGTAGAAAGAACATGGGTTTAAGATTCAGGTGCGGACTATATTCCAGCTCTGTCTGCTACTTTGTAAGTCAAGTTTGTCTGGGAATCCCAGGCCTCTGAGTCCCAGTTTCTTGGTCTACCAAGGCAGTCCTGCTGGACACATAGGAGGTAGGCAGTAAGATCTGCTGAGAGGCTCGGCACTGAGCATGTAAGAGGTGTCCAGTGGGAGATGAGCTTGGGTTCTACCTATGCAGAAACAGGTGTGATTCAGAAGATGCTCAGACTTCACCTTCACTGGAAAGTGAACTAGACAGGCTGCCTGCATAAGAATAAGGTGCTGAGAGAGTCAAACTCAGGAAAACTGCAGGAAATAAGAATAAACAAAGGGAGTTGTCAAGCTGCCATTTCTCCACCCCACCCCACTTCTTGTTGTTTTTTTTTGGGGGGGGGGAGGACAAACACCAGAGGCTCACACATCACCATTCCATTGAGAACATCATTTTTTTCTCAAAGGGATTATGTTTGTTACTGATAGTTTGAAGGCTCAGAAAACAGAAGGGGCACAGGCAGTTCAGGCAAGATACACATGCACACATATTCGGCCTCCTTGGGCTTGCTAAATGCCTGGTTTGGTGTCTCCCACCTCCCATCTTGAGAGTGACCTGCAAGGAAAGGACTGTCTCCAGGAGTTTTCTCAGCTCTAAAATAAGAGGATTAAATGAGATGATGTGTCTAGAAACCTGGGAGTAGATAATAGGAGAGAAGGGAGAGGCTGGGTCTTGGTGATCAAGAGATGTTGGACCAGTTCACTTCACAGCTTTTCTCCCAGGTGGGGATTGCCCCAGGGAGACCTACCTTGGGATTAACTGGTCTGTCCTCAGTTCTGTAGTCACTTCACATACAGCTCTGAATCGGCTGAGTCATGAGCACAGGACAGGTTCTGATCTCCATGACTGAGCAGATTGCACTGTGCCCTGTGCCAGGCATTGTGTTAGTGTCTAGGGGGGATGGAGAGGAAAAAGGAGGCACCACCATCTCTGCTATGGCTTCAGAACTGAGGAGCAGGAACAGATGTACATGCTAACTGATCATTAAACCACCCAGCAATGAATCCTGGGATAATCCATGGTGAATATTCAGAATACTGTCTGAGCATATGATAAAGCTCAATGTGTCTTGATTACTAGGATGGTCCATATAATTATTATTATTAAACATTGGGGTGGGTTTTTTTGGGGGGGTGTCTGTTTTTGCCTGGAAACACAGAGAAAACTTTACAGAAAAAGGTGCCATTTGAATCTTGCAAACACGTAATGTCATGAATTTTGAGTCGGGGACTGGATTCAACTGGTTGAAGAAACATGTCTAGAAGGCTCCTTGTGACTGTTCATGCCACGTGGAGATAACCACGGCCAAGCAAGAAATGAGGCTATATGTGTCAGTGGACAACTTGCAGGAGTTGGCTTTCTCCTTCTACTATGTGGGTCCCAAGGATTGAATCTACTCCTGCATGGTGTCCTGTGACCTTCACACTTGCACTATGGCATGTACTCGCCCATGTGTGCACATATAATAAATGTTAAAAATAGACCCTGTGTTGTGATCTATGTGATGGACGCCATAAAGTTACACCAGGTCTCACATGGGAGGATTATTGGGAAGAGTATACAGAGGTTGCCCCTGGATGAGGGTAGGGGAGGGCAAAGAAGAGAGCAGGGAGAGGAAGGTCTAGCCTTTTATAAGGGGATGTGGCACATGCTCAATGGGAGGACGTGGTGACAATGGGAATGTGTGGCATCTTGGCAGCTAGTGTTGACATATCCTGCTGTCACTGGGTCTCTGGGGCAGGTAATGGAGATGCTTAGTTGCTAACACTCTGGCATCCACTATGAAGTAGACTGTGGCCTGAGTCTGTGATTCTCCAATGTGACCACTAGAGCTCGAATTGAAGCTCACTGTTAAATAGCTGAGAAGGACCCAAACAAAGAAGCATCCAGTGAGTAGATGCCTAGAACAGAATATCTATAAACAAGACTATTAGCATCACTGTCAAAGGTTTTGAGTGCAAAGCTGAGCTGGCAAAGTCTCACGTCATAGTGGTCCCCCGCAGTGGGAGGAGTCATGGGGATCTTAATCCTCTCATCTGTATTCCAGTCAGTGGGGAAGAGGCTATGGTGCCTCCAGCCAGCAGACAATGGCTGCTGCACGGGGACCTGGGTTTCACCATGCGTCCCTGAGCTCAAAGAAAGGGCTGGGGCACCTCCAGATGGCAACTGGAAAGCTGGGCTGTCTCTAACAAGGGTGGTCATGGTTCTCATGCAAATAAGTCACTGCATCCAGAATGGTGGGAGAAGTTTACCCCTGTAGCAGGATATTTATTCTGCTACATTGTATTCACGGTAGAGTGGAATACAACGTAGCAGAATAAGTATCCTGCTACATACCCCTGAGCTGTGGAATATAAACTGGGCCCTAAGGCACCTGAATGCTGTGATATGCACAAGAGACACATGACCTGAAAGCTCTCATCCAGGTCCTCAAGGAGGATTTGGTTTCTCCCTTCCTGAATGTCCTCACCCACTGGTGTTATATCTGCATGATGTTGTCTCTGGGAGGGAAGTGAGCTGCATCAAGTGAGTCCGCCATCACTTTGTGGATGTGCTTATAACCACAGACATGATAGTAATCACTAGTTGTTGCAGGTGGTGCTTGCTAAATAAGTATGTCTCACCTCACTAATACAGAATTTGGTTACAATCTGCCGTGTTCACAGCATGAACTGAGGTAGGGGAAGATCATCTAAAGCAGCGGTTCTCAACCTTCCTAATGCTGCGATACTTTAACACAGTTCTTCAGGCTATGCTGACACCCAACCATAACATCATTCATTGATACTTCATAGCTGTAATTTTGCTACTGTTGTGAATCGTAATGTAAATATCTAATCTGCAGGATATCTGATACTTGACCCCTTTTAGGGGTGCAGCCCACAGATTGAAAGCCATTGATCTAAAGGCAACTATATTAGTTAGTTTCCTGGTGCAGTGATAAAAGCAACCTGACAAAGCAACTTAAAGGAGAAAGGGTTTCCTTTTGACTTACAGTTCCAGGAGATACAATTCATTAGGGTAGGTTACGTGGTAGCAGGCAGGGATGGGGCGGCATAGTAGCAGCTACCAGAGGTTGGCTGGTTACATTGTACACATACACAGGAAGCAGAGAGAGAAAACTAACAGGAACCAGGCTACAGTCAAGGCCAGCCCCAGTGACTGACATCCTCCATGGAGGCTATGCTTCCTAAAGGTTCTACAACCTTCTCAATTGGCTTCACCACCTGGAACCAACTGTCCAAATATGTTAGCCTTTTGGGGACACTTCACACTTGAATCTTGACAACATTCCTAAGTGCTAGGGCTGGACATGGAATCCTGGCTCATCTAGTTCCAAAGCCTGGGCGTGTGACCAGTAGGTGTTTTCTATCGTGGGATATCCTATTAGGAACCAGTGCTATGAAATCTTCCATATTTCATCTCACTAAGCTTCATCATATACAATGACAGAACCAGAGCCTGATATGTGATTTCAATGTACATGTGTGTGTGTGTCCTCTTGTCTATGTGTATGCGTGTACACACTTACACAGGCAAGCAGAGGCCAGAGAAAGGCCTCTATCATTCTTCATTGTGCTCCATTGTTCCTAACAAGATGTCTCACTGAACCTAGAGCTAGGTTAGTGGTTAACAAAGCCCCTCTCTCCAGCAATACTGGGATTATAGGTGTGTGTGGCATCCCACTTGGCTCTTTGTTTATGTCTTGGGATCTGAACTCAAGACCCCCTGATGGCCTTGAAATCACTCTTACACTTTGTCATCTCTCTAGCCTCATGGTCTCCATTTTTTTCTTTTTTTTGGATGAGAACACAGTGTAAAATTGCTGTGCTGAGTAATGGAGATGCCAGCTAACAGGGATGTTTATCAAAGATCCGGAGTGAAAAGCTTGCTCCGGGGATTCTGTGACACACATGATAACCACATCTTAGGTCCTGGTCAGGTGGTGAGTCCTATGTTCTCTGTAGCTGGTAGTAAAGGAATCTTATCTCCTGATACAGGGGCATCCCTGCTCAAGCTGTGTGCCCTTCTGGCTGATGACTGACTTTTGCTGATCCTTATTTGGTTACAAAAATGCCGAGGACGAATTCGGTGGTTTGCAATGACGTCTCTTGTCCCCAGCTATATGATCTTGCCCCTCCCCCATCTATGAGAAGTGTGGATCCTAATAGTACAAGAAGGACTGCATTACATGAAGGAGACTTCAGGGCACCGGAACGCAACACCCAACAGACGGTCCCATGTGTATGCTGTCCACTGACAGGTGAAGATGTTAGGACTGACCTGTGGGAGAGATGACAGAACATGGTTTAGTTTCCCTTGGAGGCAGGATTGGCTGTGTGGGAGGGTTGCATTTGAGGCCTTCATCCATAGGCTGATGCCTCAGATGGGTCCACTTCGGGATGTTAGGCTGACTAATCCTCTTGTGCGTGTGGTCACTCTTCTCTACGTTTTTTTTTTAACCCTACTTCAATAAATTAATTCCAATGGTACTCACAGAGAGAGTGGGATGTTAGAGAGAGAGAGAGAGAGGGAGAGAGAGAGAGAGAGAGAGAGAGAGAGAGATATGGAAAGACAGAAAAGAAAGAAAGGAGACAGAAAGAGAGAAAGAGAACCCCTAATCACCTGACAACTATCAAAAGTAGACTACTTTTTCTCTAGCTTGCAAAATTGATCCAGGGCTTTAGCCTTATTTCATTCATGGTCAGCAAAAAATCTATATAGTCAAGACCAACCTGTTTTCCCCCACTTGATTGGAGGAGGCTCAGGAGCCCCTGCCTTGAAGCACCAGATCCAGCCTGGAGTTGCAGAGGAGGCACATATTGCCAGCATTCAACAGGCGGCGCTCTTTGCTAGGTGTCAGAAGCCACGTCCTGATGCCTGCCTACTGCAGCTGAATCAGCTGGATTCTCATCTGAAAACAAAAGGTTTCTCCCTTCCCCGGAGTGGGGGCTGACTCATCCCGTGCCTGCACACAGTTTGGAACTCTGTAGGTCCTACCCTGAGAAATGAGCAAAGGTGAGCTCTTGGCCTTGATCTCTGGAGGCACCCCAAGTTCCTCAGTCTGCCTCAAATGGGGTACCCAGGCACTCCTGTAGGGCTCTCCTTCTAAGGGGATGTCTTGAAAACAAGAGCGAGAGAATTTCTGGGAACCTGGGTGAACACTCCAACAGAGAGAAGAATAATGAATATTTCATGGAGGCGACTGGAGTTATTAAACAACATTACACACGGAGCATGTTGGCAGGGATCTGAGACACATTTACATGAGTAAAAATAGTGGGAAAAGAGACCCAGAGCTAGGGGCAGCATAAAGGAAATTCCAGCAGAGCTCCGGTGGAAGCAGCTTTCAGCCCCTCCAGGTTCAGGTGAAGGCCTCACTCTGTACCCTCTGACCCCCTCTCCAGGAACATTCCATTCCAAAGTCCAAAGTTCGTGTGTGGATAAGCAAGAGCTGAGAATGGACAAAATGCCCAGGGACTTTGATTCTCACACTGCACAGTGTGTGTGTGTGTGTGTGTCTGTGGTGTAAGGTGTGTATATGTATGACTGGTGTGTGTGAGTGTTTGTGGTGTATATGTGATGTGATGTGTGTGTGTGTGTGTGTGTGTGGTGTAGGGTGTGTATATGTGTGAGTGGTGTGTTTGTGGTGCATATGTGGTATGTGTGTGTATCTTTGTGGTGTGTGTGGTGTGGATATGTATGTGTATGTTGGTGGTGTGTGTAGTGTGTGTGTATGGGGTGTATGTATGTGTGTGTGTGTTGTGTGTGTTTGTAGCATATGTTTGATATGTGTTTGAGTGGTGTGTGTGTTTGTGGTATGTGTTGCATGTGTGTGTTGTGTATGTGTTTATGGTGTATGTGTGTCTGTGTGTCTATGTGTGTTTGTATAGGCCCTCAGGCAACACTTTCCTTGTCTTAGGGAACCTTGGGGGTTAGAAGAGGCTTAGACTCAGGCCTACCCCAGGAGTCTGTCCTGGAATCTCAGATGTCTGAGCCAGGGGGAGTCAATACTGCAGGGAGTCTGTATGCTTTGGACTACAGTGAGGTGGATACACTAGGGCTCCATGACCCCTGAGCCTACCCGTAGCTGAGCTAGTCCCAGACCTTGTCTCTGATAGACAAGAGTAATCAAAGGCCTCTTTGTTTATCCTCTGCCCCTAGCACTGAGAATTTTGTCCCTGCCTCTTGACCTTCCCTCTTGTAGTGCATACTCACAACAGGCATGAGAGAAGGGGACTCTTGGAAGAAAGCAAAGATGTAGGGAGTTAAAGTCAGAGAAAGCCTGGTCCATCTTTGAAAGAGCCCTTGGGTGAGCAGCTTAACTACACTGGGCCTCTGTGCTCTCAAATTCCTGTGAACATTAACTGAAAGGATATCTGTTACATGGCAGGCATCATGACCCATGTCTAGTATGCAATCTGTGCTCAAAAAATATTGGAGTCTTCTTTTCTTTCCACTCTTCCAACATGCCCAGTGACATGATTCTTTTACTAGGTTGATTCTTCTTGGAGAGAAAGGGGGAGGGAGAAGGAGACGCTGTGACCAGTGAGTCCAAGACTGAGCTATGTGTATGTTGGCTGTACTCTTTCTCTCTCAGTACCTTGACCTCCTCTTATCTCATTCCTGTGGTGCTATCAGCTTCTTGATTATTCAAATGATCCTCTGTAACCAAGAATGTAGAGAGGCAGAAACTGTGTCTATTGGGTTCACCGTGAAATCCCAGCTACTAAAATAAGCTCAGTAAGTATGCATGGATGAATTCATGGTATGGATGGATGGATGGATGGATAGATGGATGGATGGATCCACAATTTCATACTTGTAGATGGATAGATGAGTAGGTAGAAGAATGGAGGGATAAGCCATTGGTTGAATGGAAGGATAGATGGAAGAGTGGATGGATGAATGGACAGATGGATGGATGGATGGATGGATGGATGGATGGATGGCCAGATTCAGAGATGGATAGACTCAAGGTTGGTAGAAGGCTGGCTGGCTGGATACACAGATGGATGCACAGATGGATTGATAGAACTTTGGCAGTTAGAGATTCAGCTCAGGTGTCTTCAGTTTTACTACTTTATCTCACACACAATGTTTTTAGGAAGAATATCTTGTTTTAAACCCTCTGGTTTCACCATCTTGGATTAAACAAGAAAAATAGCCACAGCTTATCCACCAGGCATATAAGGGCCACTATCCATCCCTATACCCACAAGTAACCACTCCCTAGAACTTTTCTTTCTGAATACCTGGGAGGGGTGGAAAAAAAAAACTCTTGGTCAAGAGTAAATGCCAAATTCAGTCCCTTATTACTAGGCTTGGCATCCATGTCACTTGAGATGAAGGACTGCTTTGGGTCTCTGGAACTATGAGGGGTTTTGTTTATATGGGTTGTTTTGATTTTTTGCTTGTTTTGATGCTGATGTGAAGGAGAGGAACCCAAATCTCAAGCTGCTGACTGTACATATCTCTCAGAATATGGTTTTTCTTGGCAATGTCTGTGGGAAGCAGATGGTTCAAAAGGCCAAATGATGTCTATTACAAGAAACCATGTAGCTTGTCAGGGTCAAGGTCCTAGCTGAGAGGGCAGGGTTCAGAAAAAAAGGATCAGAGTGAGGGCATTGGATCCTTGCCAGATAATCTCCAGTACTTATCAGCATCACATTTCACCTATAAACTAACTGTGTATTCCAACTTGAAACCTTCAAAAGCATAAAGGCAGCTTGCATCTCCTGTACCCAAAGTGAGCAGATTCTTGTGTCACCACCCCTTCTGTCTTGATTCTGTGTTTCCCTCTTTGCAGGTGCCATCAGCCCACTCCTCACACTCACTCCATTCTATACAAGTTCTAGGAGCAGAATCAGAACAGTGTAGACCACAGAGGCTTAGTGATAGAGAAACTCAGCTGCATGGGCAGCTGACCTCCTACCTGTGGTCAGAAGTACTGTGTGCGTTTGCAGAAATGAAACTGCCTTCACAGAGTAGAGAGCTCCCCCAGTAAGAGTGTGGGGATGATTGCTCAAGTACAACCAATTGACTGCAAGTAACTTCCATAAACAGAGAGAAGCTGGGCACGTGGTTCATATCTAGAATCCTAGAATGAGGAGACTGAGCAGGAAGATGTAGAGTTCCGACTTATGAGCCAGCCTGGGCGACATAGAAAGGCCCTGACCAAGCCAAATTAAACCCAAATTAAATGACACCTCTAATAATGGATGGAAGGTAGAAAGGGCAGGAGGACTCATGCTGGCAGCTTTGGGCAAGTCTCTTAAGAGTTTTGATGGTGTCCTTCATTATCTGTACTTGTTTTGTGGTTATTGTGATGAAACTCAGTCTCAGATGATCCCTGGATATCTTTTTAAATATGATCATTGTTCTCATTGATTGACACTGAATACTTGCACCAATTTCTGGGCCATAAAGTGAAACTCACATAGGTGGGCATGGTACATCTGCCATGATCAGGTCGGAATGATGATATGCTCATCAGTTTGGATACACACCATTTATTTATGCAAAGAATATTCACACTCTTCCCTGATAGCTGTTTTGAAATGAGTCGTTGTTATTTTCTATAGCTCTGTGCTGTGTAGAACGTCAGAAGGTATCCACACAACAGTACTCCTTTGGCCCTCTCTACTCTGCCTTTGGATGTGTCCTGCAGCTCTTAGACCCCAGCTGGGTTGCAGTCTCTTCGGAAAATAATTTAGTGATTTACGTATCTGAATCCTTTTCCTATGTGTCTTCTCCCCACATGTCCCTTGAAATCATACCATTATTTGATTTATGATTACCCTTTTCTCCAAAAAGGTGTTAAACACCATAATGAAGGAGGCTTTCTTCATACTCTCCATGTTCTGAGAGCATGTGATAGAGCCCATTGTTTATTGAGTGGATACATGCACATGAGAAAGGAGAGCTGGAGAAAGAGAAAGAAGAGAGGGCAGAGGAATGGAAGGAGGGAACAGAAACTGGGTGTGGCTGACTTTCTTCAGAAAAGGTATTTATAGGCTACTACAAATGGGCTAAGCAGTCAGAGGTGGGCCCAAGCCAATATGACGTGTTTGTATGTCTCTTGATTGCCCAAGTCTGAGTCTTCATGGACATTGATTGACCTCTGGTGCCTCTGGAGCCCAGGATATAGACATTATCTATTGCTGGAGATCTTCTGTCTCGTATAGTTCCTTTCTTCCATCCTTTTACTACATACTTTCTTGGTCAGACTGTGACCCAGCAAGGTAGTGTTTGGCAATTATTAACAGCCATCTTAGAGAATGGCTTTACCATACATAATGGAACGAATGTCTACATTCACCTCAGCCACTGTTCCACCTCTGTGGTCATACCTATTCTAGCAACACCACAAACAAGACTCCTGGCTAAGACCACAAAGAGAAGTAGGTATAAGAAGGGAGAAAGATCTAGAAAGTAAGACACACACTAGAAAGTTCCCAAGAAGCTCAAGGCCACTGTATCTTGGCTCACTGCTAAGTGAATATGTAACTACTTTATATATTTCAACAAAATTAAACTTAAACCTACAGAATTAGGTTTATTAATTTCTGCCAGGGCTCAATGGGGGAATAAGAATGGCCATTCATTATGGACACACAATTACTAAAGACAAAAATGAAGCCCAGAACTATTAAGTATAATAAAAATGTTGAACACTAAGGAAAATTTTCATTAAATATAATCTATTCTTTATATTACTACACTTAATCCTTGCTGTCTGCTTCTCTGTTTTTCTCCAACCTATTTAATTTTATTACTTAACTTTTTATAAATGTTTCTTAATATAATTATGATTAAATATTTGGGAGGAGAGGAGAAAGCTAGTCTCTTAAGAGGAGAAAAAGAGAAAGGAAGAAAAGAAGGAAGGAGAATGTTCCTTTCAATTCGTATTTTCTTCATCTCTACCATGGTGAAAAATGATCGTTTTTCTGGAAAAAAGTAAGTACTAAGTAGGTTTTTATTATTGGGGGCAAGGCCAGTGCAGGGGAAGACAGACAATAAATAACGACAAAGCACTGATCAGCAATTACAAGCCAGCCCTTTACAGTACATACTTAAATAGAAGTCCATCACCTTACTAAAAGTATCCACCAATATGTGCAAGTCCGGCCCATGTAATTAAAAGATGGATCAGGCTAATGTTGCTGCTTGCACTACACAAAGACATTTACTTTCCAGCTCCGTTGGGTTCTTGAGCTTCTTCTTAATGAGAATGCACCCTCCCTATGCAGTTCTGCTCTCTGGCGGAAGAATCTGGAGAGCTGGGTAGAGGGTACTAAGTCTGGACCACCTCAAAGGTATTTGAGAATAGAGAATAAACTGGCTTTGTGCATCTGCAATCAGAGTGACAGTGGGAAGTTCAAGGAGCAATTAAGTCTATGTAATATTTATTGACAGGTTGTGTCTTCAAGCTTCTTACAGGTCATAGCATACCTTTATTTAGTTTTTTTTAAACGAGTGTGTGTGTGTGTTTGTGTGGTGGGATCAAAGGCCAATCTATGGTGTCATTCCTGGGAGCCACCCAACTTTTTTTTTTTTTTTAAGACAATGTCTCCTACTGGTCTGAGGCTTGCTAGTCTGCCTACGCTGTCTAGTCGGTGCATGCCAAGCATCCATGTATCATTATACCCTCAGTGATGGCATTACGGACACTCCTCTGTGACTGCCTTTGTGGCCTGTGCTTTGGAAATTGAACTCAGGTCTTCGTGATTGCAAGGCAAGTGCTTTGTCAACTGAGCTATGCTCTCCATATATATATACAAGGCCCCATCAGAAAGTAGTAATCATGTAAACATGGGATTATGGGTACTGAAATAGAACAATGATTCAGCATCCCAGCCATTCATGGTTGGTTGCTTTAGTGACTGTGTTCAGAATATGAGTGTCTTGGTCCCAGGGTAGTTCACATCAACAGTCCAGTCTTAAGCACCACATGTTCTCCTGGAAAACTCTGTTCTCTTCTAGCTTTGCAAAAGAAGACTGAAACTTCCATTCCCAGAGCTTCATCTAGTCAGGATCCTATCCTTTCAACATGTTGATTTTGTAGTTGTTCTTTGAAAGCAACTTGACATTTGTATATAATGATTGTACAAACTACACTCATTGCCAAGACGTGTGTAAAAGCTATGGTGACTGCTTTTCTTTTATAGGGTCCTTTGGAAGCCAAGTACTTTAGTGTTTTTGTTGCTGTTTTTGACTGTTAGTCCTATTTACAAAATTCTTGGCATAATGATTTGTCCCCCTAATTCTTTCTGCTGTTTGGGTGAATACTTTCAAACTTGGGTATGTTATTAGTGCCACTGTCCTAGTTTCATTTCTATTGCTGTGATAAAATAAGCTAATAAAAAAAACAGCTTTAGGGAAGAAAGGGCCTTTTTCAATGTACAGTTCTAGGTTACAATCTACCATAAGAGGGCAATTAAAGTTGGAACTTCAAATGGTCATCCACATCTCACTCATAGTCAAGAGCAGAGAGCAAAAAATGCATGCATGCTTACTGCTCTACTCTTATGCATATTAGAACTCTTGCCTCGGGAATGGTGCTACCCACAGTGGACAAATCTCAACTCAGCTAACATGATCAAGACAATCTCTCACAGGCAAACCTGATCTAGACACGCCCCCAATAAGATTCTCTTTCTAGGTAATTCTAGATTATGTAAAGCAGGCTTTGTGTAAAGCTAAACCATCACAGCTACCTTTTTCAAAATGTATGTCATCTTCCAACCTGCTTCAATATAGATGTGTCACAACTAGGGATGGTCTAGATGGTGTGGGGATCACCTCATTACCAACTATGATGGCCACATCTCTCATTTTGACTCCTTGTTTTCCAGGATCCAGTATCTATCTATCTATCTATCTATCTATCTATCTATCTATCTATCATTTATCTATCATCTGTCTATCTACCTGCTGTGAAAATTTTTCCTCTTCTTCCTTCATGTAAGTCCCAGAAATTAAACTCAGCTGGTCAGCAACAGCAGTAAGTGCTTCAACCTTTTGCAGAACCTTGCCTACCCTCCCCTACCTTTTGTAGAGTCTATCTCTTAGTGACTTTCAGAACAGAATGTACGGCTACTAAGAATTTGATACTCCATCTGAGAAGCCACTCAGAAGACCTCTGCTTGAGTCATCCCCTGCTGGTTTTGCCCCATTTCAGTCCCTTTCAATTGAACTAACCACCTCCCCATGTATTTCTTAGCTTATTTTACTTCTTGGCTTCCCTGTGTGGAAGTAAGGTCATGAGTGCTTGGGACCTTGCAGGCTTTGCTCACTGCTGAGACTCTGTGCCAAGAACAATAACATCTACTAGGCACTCCATAAACATTTGTCCAATAAAGGAATTGACGACTTTATTAACTTGCTTAAACATAAGAATCTAGGCAGAACAGAGATGATAGTGGGGGGTATAGAGCTACAGAGATACAGCCTGTCTTTAGACAGAGAGTATTTGGTTCCCTATCTGAAAAAGAGCACAGATCAGCCTTTAAAAATGAAACCAACAACAGCCTTTTGCCTAGCTCCCTGCTCTTGGCACCTTCCAAATGTAGTTCTTCCAGCCAACTACAGAGAAATCTTGGACTTTGCCATTTACCCCTTGAGAGATCTGCTGTTATTTTCCAAACAATCAGAACGAACACTTCATTCTCAAGTTATATAGCTGGCAGAAAAGAGAAAAAATTAATAGCACTTAAGACTGAACCACAATGGCAACAACTGAGCAGAAATGTATTCGAGACAGACAGGGGTGTGCTTGGCAAGAATTCAGAGTTCTAGATTAGTAGTTTCTTATCTGTATCAAAATACATGAATGTACGGTGCAAGTATAGAGAGATAGATATTATATCTATGTACACATACGTTTTTATGAATGATACATTTCTATTTTTTATATCAGTGTATTATAAACATTATAATGTGTATAAAATCAAATACGAGGAATGAAAATAACACAAATGGAAATTTAAGACTCTCTTTGTTCGCTCTCCTGAACCATCACACATGGGACTTTTTATAAACTCAGAGTTAAATTAGTATCTACCAGACTTTAATGTGTAAGAGAACCACAGAGAAGGTGTCTTAAAAATGTAGGGCTGGACAGATGGCTCAGAGATCAAGAGTGCTTATAGCTCTTCCAGAAGACCTGAGCTTTATTCCCAGTACTCATACCAGGCAGCTCACAACTGCCTGTAAATCCAGCTCCAGGGAACCTGATATCTTCTTCTTGCCCCTGTGGATACCCACACACATCAGGACACACACACACACATCAGGACACACACACATACACACACATATACACACACACATACACCACACACATGCACACACAAATACAAACCGGTTTAAATAACTGAGTTCCTCAACAAAGGTGTCCTGCTAGAATATTGGAATCACATTTCTTCTGCCTTGGGATTTTGCAGAATATTTGATCACATTCTGAACCCTGAGATTGTGTTATTTACTGGAAAAAACTGTTTCTAGTTGTGATATGGGTCATCCCTTAGCACACACCTTTAATCCCTCTGGCTGTAATACAGACACACTCTTAGTACCCTTCTTTAATCCCAAACAGTAAAGATAAAGTTAGTTTGTAGAAGGGAGCACCCATGTTTGAAAGTAATGTGTAATTGAATGGCAGACAAAGTGTCAAAGGAGTCAGGGATAAGATAGATATGTTCCACTCTCAGTAGAACAGACAGGAAAAGGGGGGTTACTTAAGAAAGCACCACAGAAAAGAGAAAGAGAACAGGAGAGAAAGAGAAAGAAGGCAGTTTTACTGAGAATATTATAGAGACAAGTTACACAGGAAGAAACAAGCTAGACATAGGAGAAGACAGATTGAGCCAGAGAAAGAGAAAGAGCCAGAAGATTAGAACATATTGCCAGAGTTAGTTTCAGGCCAAACAGAGCAAAAAATCAGGGGCTGGTAGAGAAAAGCCAGATTGAATCAGCTTGGAGAGGAGTTTGAGCCAGCTGAGCTGAACCAGCCAGCCAGAGTTCAAAAAGAGCTAGAAAGGGTGAGCTTACACAGAAGTAAGTCTCAGAGGCTTAAAACATTCTAGACCTATATATTGCTACAGAAGCTAGAAGCTTCCAGGAGTAGACCCAGCTTAGCAGTAAGCCTCCAAGACAACAATTACTGTAATCGAATAAAAGTTACTTTTACATTTGGATACCGACCTTAGATGCTCTGAGCATGCCTGATTTGGGAAGACTCTACCAAGCCATCACAGAGGCATGGTGTTACATTAGCTTTTAACTGGATCACCTTTATAGATACCGAAGGATATTACAGGCTCCCCAACTTGAAGAGGGGAGGATATTTCCACCTCCCAGTCTAACTGCTTTCTTTAAAACAAACAAACAAACAAATCTCTTGATAGAGTCATCTATGGTGAGTGTTGGTATCCTGTTGACTGTAGATTCTTCCAATTTTATGCTGAATGTTGACTCTTAAAAAGATTTCTTTGTCTGTTTGCTTGCTTATTTATTTATTTATTTATTTATTTATCTATTTATTGTGTATGGGTGCTTTGCCTGCATGTATGTCTGTGCCTGTTGCCTGAGGAGACCAGACAAGAGTGTCATATCTCCTGGAACTGGAGTTACCGATGGTTGCCAGTTGCCATGTTGGTGCTGGGAACTGAGGTTGGCTCCTCTGGAAGAGTAGTCAGAGCTTTTAATCACTGAGTCCTCTCTCCAAACCCTAAATGGCGACTCTTAAAAATGGTGAAGTTATAAGAAAAGTCACCTATCTGAGCTCTTGTGTTTTTAACCTTATTCGGTGCTAACGATTTCTTTTATCTTTAACTTTTCCCAAGAAAGAGCACTTATAATCTTTATTCCCAAATTCCAGATGCGGAAACTGGAGAAGTACTTTATCAGAGTTGCCCAAGAAAGGCAAAGCAAACAGAAACAACAAACCTAGCTCTGCCTGGTTCCAGACAGGAAAGAACACAGAATTAAAACCTGTGACATCCAGGGACTGCTTCGGATTGCAGTCCCACAGGAGAGTGGAGTTGTTTCTTCGCTTGCTCCACTCCTAAATCAGGTTCTCTGCTCCTCACAGGTTCTGAGGCTTTGCCTTGGTGGCAAACCCCAGTACAGAACGGAGCTCTTTAATCTGTCCCTCTTCTGCCCCAATGGCTACGTACTTTATGACCTTCCTGTGGTGCATTGTGACCTACACAAAGTCAATTCAGAGCTGTAACCAAGTCACCATGTCTGATACACTTGAAAATGAATACAACACAAAGAGTTCAGTTTGGACGGTTTAGTGACATCACGTTCTGCCAGTAAAAATACTCCATATGCTCTGCCTGTCTATAGTGGAATCTTGCTTGGCCAGTATCCCAGTTTAGCAGCTAGTGGGTCTCATTGCTCTGTCCGTGTGTTTGGTGTAAGTTAAGTATAAGCAAATGACTCTCTCCTCTTTCAGCCTGATTTGGCATTGTTTACCCGTAGCCTCTGATGATTGTGCTGGAATGGGACCCAGGTCTTCTATTTCACTCAAGGGGTGCAGAGTGGGCTCAAGAGTGTGCCTCCAAATAGCTCCTTGCTGCTGCTGCTGCTGCTCTACGTTTTGAGTGGCAGATGCTCCATATTTATAACTGTCTCTCGTTCTACCAGCCGGCCACCTCTACACTTTGTTTGCTTTCATTTTTCTTTCTGCTCCATTTATTGCCCACGACTCCCGCCACTCAGTGTACTCTGTTTCCCTCCATTTCCTTCCCTGCTTTTCTGTCCTGGGACTCTAACATCTCCATGTTGTCCTCTGGCATTCTGTCACTTTCTGAATCCGAAGATAAACAAACAACGTCAATGCATGGCTTCCCAAGGAAGACTTGACCTTTGGAGATCAGGGAACAATGGCAAAAACAGAACTGGAAGCAGACAGAACCAAGTTCCAAGAGAAGAAACATGGGAGAAACATGTTTCCCACGTCTAGTAAGACTCTCATTTATAGGAATACTGGAAGAAAGAGAAAATGCCCTAAGCCCGACCCTGCCCGAACTCTCCGCATAGTTAAACGCTCTCCAGTGTGACCAGATGTTGGCGTCTTTGTTGCTGTTATCAAACCAGCACAATCAGCTGTGGCTCCCTGAGGAAGTAGGTTGGGTTGCATGAAAGTGACACAGGTTGTCGGGAGAGACGAATCTGCCTTCCTCGATCCAGGTTATCTGGAAAAGACACATAGAAGCAAGTTTCCATAGGGAATCAAGAAACACTGTTTTCGTTTAAGAGACAAAGTATCTGTTCTCCAATATGATCACTCCCCTCACATATACTCTTCAACAGAGACGGATTGGTTTCCCTCCTGGATTAACAGCAGGCCTGTTGCTGCTCACGGCTCGCAAGGCATTCAGCTGCCGGTTGCTGTGAGTAAAGGAGACCTGATTAGGAATGAACATCAAAACACAGACAGACAGCTGCTGTTCGGGTGGGGAGAAGTGTTACCATTTCAAGTGTCACTCAGCTTGATGTATGATTAAGGGAACCATGAGGTACCTCCAGTCTAGGCAGGGCACTGATGCTAAAGGGGAAATCTGCTTCTCCAGCTTGGCACGCTGCATTGTCTTCACGGATGCCCGTCACCCCACCAGCCGCCTTCCCCAACACAAACCCAAGAAGCCTGAAGCATTTACTTTCCATAACAGACGTCACTTGTCATTTCTGGGATGCTGACTATTAATAACTTTATTTTTTTCCTCCTTGGAAATTTTGATTAAAGTGTTTTTTTTTTTCAGATAAATAACATTTACTCGCTCTTCTTTCTTTCTCATTTTGTATGCTCAGAACAGCAAAGAAGCAGAAACTTCCAGGCCCATGGAGTGGGCTGAGATGGTAAGGGATAAAATCCTCTCAGGGCTCCTGGCAGGGTGCACAGGTATTTTCTGTTTCTTTTGTTAACTCTGTGGGCCAACACCAGCTCTTTGTGTGCTCAGAGACACAGTGAACCCTTGGGGAGGAGCAGGTCTTATGCAAATAACTGATTCTTCTAAGCAGAGCTGGGAGATTTAGGGCTTACAAGGTGCGTTAAAAACCTGACTTGTTCAGGTTCTATCTCTCTGCTGTTGGGTATTTTGGCTAGTGTCATCCCCACTGGGTCCTGGGAGCCTCTCACATCCCTGGCATCTAGGACTTTCTAGTGGTCAACATCCCAGTTCCCCACCCCCAATTGCTATTTATTTCTATTGATTTTCCTGGTCCTCTAGACTTCTCTCCTGTCTCCCATACCTGCTCCTGCCCCACATTTTTTCTCCCCCTTCCCTCTCCCACCCAAGTCGCTCCCTCCTTCTGCCTCTCATGATTATTTTGTTCTCCCTTCTAAGTGGGAATGAAGCATCCAGAGTTTGGCCTTCCTTCTTGTTAAGCTTCCTATGGTCTGTGAGTTGTATTATGGGTATTCTGAGCTTTTGGGCTAATAGTCACTTATCAGTGAGTACATATCATATATGTCCTTTTGGGTCTGGGTTACCTCACTCAGGATGATATTTTCTAGTTCCATCCATTTTACTACAAAATTCATGAAGTCGTTGTTTTAATAGCTGAGTAGTACACCATTGTGTAAATGTACCACATTTTCTGTATCTATTCCTTTGTTGAGGGACATTTGGGTTCTTTCCAACTTCTGGCTGTTATAAATAAGGCTGCTATGAACATAATGGGGCATGGGTCCTTGTTATATGTTGGAGCATCTTTTGGGTATATGCCCAGCAGTGGTATAGCTGGGTCTTCAAGTAGAACTATTTCCAATTTTCTGAGGAACCATTAGATTGATTTCCAAAGCGGTTGTACCAGGCTGCAATCCCACCAACAATGGAAGAGTGTTCTTTTTTCTCTACATCCTTACCACCATCTGCTGTCACCTGAGTTTTTGATAGGCATGGCCCCCAGTTGAGTGATGGGGCCACCCACCCATCTCAAAATCTTTAACCCAGAATTGTTTCTATCTAAAGGAAATGCAGGGACAAAAAATGGAGCAGAGACTGAAGGAAAGACCATCTAGAGACTGCCCCACCTTAAGATCCATCCCATCCGAAGACAACAAACCCTGACACTATTGCTAATACTAAGAAGTGCTTGCAGACAGGAGCTGGTATAGCTGTCCTCTAAGAGGCTCTGACAGCACCTGACTCAGACAGATGCAGATACTCACAGCCAACCATTGGACTGAGTGCAGGTACCCCAGTGGAGGAGTTAAGGGAAGGACTGAAGGAGCTGAAGGGGATTGAAACCCTATAGGAAGAACAACAATATCAACTAACTGGACCCTCACAGCTCCCAGGGACTAAACCACCAACCAAAGAGTATATATAAGTGGGTCCATGGCTCCTGCTACATATATAGCAGAGGACTGCCTTATCGGCATCAGTGAGAGGGGAGGTGCTTGGTACTGTGAAGGCTTGTTGCCTCAGTGAAGAGGGATGCTAGAGGGGCAAAGGAGCACCCTCTTAGAGGCAAAAGGGAGGAGAGCTGGGATGGGGGATTTGTGAAAGGAAGATCAGGAAGGGGGACAACATTTGAAATGTAAATAACTAAAATATTAAAAAAAAAAAAACCTGACTCGTGCTTTAATAAGCTCCAAGGCAGGGACAGATTAAGGGAGGAAGGGTTTATTTTGTCTTGGAGTTGCTG
The DNA here is from genome assembly GCF_004785775.1 of Grammomys surdaster. Classification (NCBI taxonomy): domain Eukaryota; kingdom Metazoa; phylum Chordata; class Mammalia; order Rodentia; family Muridae; genus Grammomys; species Grammomys surdaster. The sequence continues at coordinate 136,315 of NW_021604586.1, read as the reverse complement.
AGCAATTTTTATCCCATCATAACAGGGACAGTATGGCAGAGCTCATGGCTAGAGCATGTGGGGAAGGGTCCTCCATCAGGGCAGACTAGGGATCATGGAATGACAGATAGCAACCAGGGCAGCTACAATTTTCAAAGGCCTATCTCTAGGGACCCATTTTTTTCCAGTCAGTCCCACCCCCCCCCAAGAACTCTTAGCCTTCAAAATAGTACTATCATGTTAGAACCGAACCTTCAAACCAGGAGCCTGTTGGGGACATCTCAGAATGAAGGCATAACCTATGGGATTTATGTATGTGACTTGGTGAAGGGTTGTCTCCTGTGGAGCTGGAGTGTCCAGTGCTGACCTGGTTCATATCTGGTTGCCATCCAGCTGGCTTGAGGGCCAAGGACTTTAACAATTTTTGAGACGTATTTTTAATGTATGTGTTTTGGGGTTTTAATTGCAAGTACATCTGTGTGCCAGATTCATGCCTCATGCCCATGGATGCTAGACTGGGTGTCAAATCTCCTGGAACTGGAATTATAGATACTTGTGAGTTGCCGTACAGGTGCTGGGACTTGAATGTAGGTCCACTGAAAACCAAACCCAAAAGCTTTGAACATTGGTGGCAGAACTGTCGGTACTGACAAAGGTTCTATGGTTAGACAAGGTTCAAGTTTAGCCTCAGGTCTGTCTTTAAGCACCTTGGTCCTGACAAGTGGCTGAGCTCCTCAGCCTTTCTTAGGCTGTAGTTAGGCTCCAAGAAAGCAATCGTGTTTCCACTTAATACATCTCAGGGTTGAACTCAAAGTATAGGCAAATGATAACATTGGCACGGTTGGGGTAGAACCAGATACAGCCTCCTCGTTTTAGCCTTTTAGAGACTTTCTGGAAATATCAGTGGTTCCTTTGTCTGTGTCTGTACATTTTCATCCTCATTCACTACCACTATAAATCTCAACATCACTTCTTGCATTACTAGGCCCAGAGGGCTTCCAACTGAGCACACGGAGAACGTCTCCTCCTCTAATCCCCACACAGAGCACTCTGATATGCCTGTTCTCACTGATGGATGCTTATATCAATTTTGAGCTTTTGTCTCAGAATACTAAGTAAACACACTGCCTCTGTCCTAAAATGCTATGAGTGATCAATGGGAAAAAGACAGAGAAATGTACATTTGTTGAGTCAGGAAGCAAGCAACAGTTGCTCCTAATAATATACCAATGTTGTTTACAATTCAGACAGAGGGTTATAATTCTATGGGTTTTTTTCCATACTCTCAATGACATATAATATCCAATATTCGTCAACGTTTTCCAATAGGAGGTGTGGGTTTCATACTTAGTTGCTCTCCCCCTGTGCATTAAATGTACAGTAGCCATTTATGTTCCCCTGGGCTGGGATTTCAAAGATAATTAAGAACCTACCCAGTAGAGTTGTCTACCAGGAAGACAGAGTGAAAGCAGAAAGTGCTATCAGAAGCCTGTCTTTGTGGAATATATCATGGGTGAAATATTGGGCCCAATGGAAGGAAGTAGGTTGCGGTTGACAAATGCTAAGGGCACTGCTGTAGGATTCTAGACCACCCAACAAGATCTGGTGTCCAGCTTATTCCCAGTGAAGACTTACATATCTGGTATTAAGATGAGGTTTCATCTCAAAAAGGTGATTTTGTCCAGTCAGAAGAGGGAGGGCCAATTATGATGTAGGGTAGAACAGACAGAGAAGGCAAGAATCCACCTTAAAGGTAAAAGTAGCAACTTGTGAAGTGTGAGGTATACCAGACATGTCTTATGTGGTTCCTTGTTACATATCCAGGCTGGCCTCAAACCTACAGTCCCCCTGCCTCAGTTTCCTGAATCCTGGGATTGTAAACTTGTTCTACCATGCTCTGATCCTCAGTTCTGCTTTGCCCATTATCTTCTAGGTAGATGCAGACGTCACTCTGGATGGGTACCAGTCAAAGGGTGGCTTAGGAAAGATAAAATTCAGCATCCAGAAGAGCCTGATTAAAGATGTACAGTTCTGCCCCACCCCCTGAATCCGACTGTGTAGTGTGGCTGGTCTCTTTCCAGGTAACCATCCTGAGCACTCAAATTTGATTATGGGTATTCACAATCCAAGAATCACAATCTGTAGGATGGTCACTCCCTCTCCAGTGAGCCATCTGAGGAGGAGGGTCTCTTATTGGTGGGCTTTCTACAATGGAAATAGAAACACCTCCCCAGTTAAATTCTAGAAATTTTGTGAGCGCTGTGACCTGGTTCACACCGAATGCTCCACAGGTGATTCAAACACAGGTTGTTAGCCCCAGCCTCCGGGAAAAGGATGCTTTTACAATCAGACAACCAGGAGTGTCTCCTCTCTGGCACAATGGAGAACAGGATGTCTTCTGCTGTGTGTGAGGCAGAGAGGGGAATCAAGAGAAGCTAGCTAGATCATCAGTGTCTTGGTTGCTGGTGAAGTCTGTAAGACAAGCTTCTTCCGCTGGGTCTGGCACTTTTCAGGTTCACACATAGTTCACACACAATGAAGGTTCACTTCATTACGCTGCTGCTGCTACTGTTGGTGTGTGTGTGTGGTATGTATGAGGTATTTGTGTGTGTATGTATGTGATATATGTATGTGTGTGGTGTGTGTGTGTATGTGTGCAGGTATGTAATACCACATTAAGAAAGACTAAAGCTTTTCATAACAAAGGGAGAGAAAGCGCCACTTAATGGCTTAGCATCACCACCTCTTGCCAGCCCTGCTCTGGCCAACGCCTCATTTGTTATTTCTGCAAGACTTCCTGTGACTCCACACACTTCTACCTTACAGGGACAAGTGCACCTGGGGTCTTAGGACTTGCTCATTGCTCTGAGAAGGTTAGTCGCACGAACAAGGGTTGCCTAAGAAAGGTGTGACATTTGGTATTCACTGTGTAGCTCTGTGAACAGTTCTGAGCGAACAGGCATCTTTGGATCTTGGTATTGCAAGAGTCACTGTGAGAGGCCAAGCAATCTGCTGTCCCTGTTGCCAGGAGCCAGCCAACAACAGCCCAGAGACTAAATGTTATGGTTGAAGCGATGGACCCCATAAAGTCACACTATGCAACAGATCTCGTGTGGGAAGTTTATTGGGGAGGGGTATCCAGAGACTGCTTCTGGGTGAGGGTAGAGGGAAGAAGAGAAAGGGGAGAGGAGGGAACAGACCTTTGATGAAGGGATGTAGTGCGTGTGTAGGAGGAGGATGTATGAGTCTTGGCAACAGTGGGGTTGTGTGGCATTGGTGGTTAGTGATGACCTACCCTGATGTTGCTGGGCCCCTGGGTCGGTGGAGACACTTGGTTGCTAATACTAATTCTTTTTTATTGCTGGTTTAGCTCGCATACTAAGAAAAATGTTTATATCTAAGGCATCAGAAATTTAAAAAAAATCAAAAGAATAGCATTTGAGGTACATGAGAAGATATCTAGTGACCCATAATGAAAACTTATACGATACTCAAATGATAGTGTCCATTAGTAAGTGTCATCAGATTATAGCTACCCGTGACCCTGTGTGTATTGTCTCCGTGTGCTTGCTCTTGGAGTCCTACAGTGGCAGGGTTGGATTTTGGAGTCAGAAATTTGGGTGGTTCATTTTTGCTCTCTTCTGATTCATTTCTTCTTCTTCTTCTTCTTCTTCTTCTTCTTCTTCTTCTTCTT
>NW_021604586.1:124086-132542 GCF_004785775.1 Grammomys surdaster | reverse complement strand
CCCTCTCTCTCTCTCTCTCTTTCTCTCTCTCTCTCTCTCTCTCTCTCTCTCTCTCTCTCTCTCTCTCTCTCTCTTCCTCTCTCTCTCTCTTTTTTCAGAAAGGAAAACAGTTTGTGAATCCCTGGTCTACTGAGTTGAGAAACTGGAGGTTTATTCTCCAACTCTCATTCGCTAACTCTCAAAAAGCTTTCCCAGACTGGCACTGTCTTGGTGTGGCTGCATATGGAATGACACGGGTTCTGGGGTAGTTTAGAGAGAGTGCTCCAATTTGGGAATTGGACTTTGAGTAGGGTGTGGTGCTGGGCAGATGTGTCCCCTGAAGGAAGCCCTGAGGGCTCACACATAGGTGTGAATGAGCTTGCTCTGTGGGTGGTGGCTTTCACTCTGGGGCGGGGAGCTGAGCAAAGCTGTTCTGGAGAGGCTCTCCTGATTGCAGGTGCTGTTCTTTTTTTTAATTAGGGTGTGGGATGATGAGGGCCAACTCCACCCCAGAGGCATTATGGGAAGGGAGTGGACTCCATCAGACATCAAACAAATGGTTTGAGTAGTAGAGCATACTTCAACCGGCATATCCATAATTTTGGAGCTCACTGTGCCCAGTGGGAGCTCAGAAATCAAAAAGTGATATACAATGACACTTCTAGCCTTCCCCGGAAATGGGGGGGGGGGAGTATATCAGATTTATTTATTAATTCCATCTTGCCAGCTCCCCATTTGGTACAAACAGTTATGTTTTGCAGCCCGTTACCACCTTGCAACTAGCAAAGTTAATTTTATGAAATGAGTATTCGTGTGATGACCTGAAGTGGGGGAATGCATTAATCTGCAAACCATCAAAGCCGTCTGACGTGTATTATTGTAGGACTCAGAAAAAAAAAATAAACAGTTTATGGGGAAGATTAAGTGGCAGTGTGGATTTGCTTTTGACATATCTTGTCTCTGAATCTAAGTTGAGGATTTATTATCTCGAGATCGTGTCACGGCTATCTCGTTTATATGATAACACATCTGTAATGTTTTACAGTGCAGCACCACTTGTTCGGAATGGGGCTTTTTTTAAGTTCTAAATTATAGTACCTGGAGAGGCATACATAATTATAGTGCGTGTTAGCAAATGAGAGGGTGCATTTTCCACCCGCACTCAGCATTAATCGTCAGCACAGCGGGTGCAATAAAATCATAATTGCTTCTTCCAAACTTCTCATCTGAGCTTGCTCGGCTTGGAGGCAGTGGTTTGGTGGAGAGACGCCTGATTTGTGACGGGTGGAGGCTGCACTCGTAGCTTCCAGAGGGTCTTGACTGGAGATGACTTGGAGGTGCTAGGCTTCATGCAGTTACAAAGCGGGGTGGGAGTCTCCCCCCTCCACCCCCATCTTCATGATTCACCGTTACCAGCACAATAGAGCTCAGTAAGGGATGTACATGTCGGGTCCTGGGTTTGGATTCCACCCATGCTTTTCAATCTTGCGACCAATGATCTCACTTCGCTCAATTGCTGTTTTCTCGGTCGTTCTGAGCTCAAAGTGTTCTTAAGGTAATTAGCAATGCTTATAAAGCACAATGTGTGCCTGCAATAAATGCTAAGCATCACTGCAGCTCTCCCTCCAAAACATTACCTAAGCCTGGGCCATCCAGCATGGCCAGTACTGGGCATGCGTCAGTAGAGAACACTGGAAACGGCCATATGGAGACAATTCCATAGGCAAGAGATACTGGGGAGCTGGCTCAGTGGTTAAGGAAGCAGAGGTTCTGAGCCTGGTCTCCAATGCCCATATCAGTGGTTCAAAACTGCCTGTAACTCAAATTTAAGGGATCCAACGCCCTCTTCTGGCCTTCACGGTTCCTGCACGCACATGTAGGTACCAACCCTCAGACACACACACAATTAAAAATTTAAAAAAAGTCTTTAAAAAGAAAAAAAATACATCAAAGCTTAATGGCCTAGTATCGATAAGTAATGTAAACTATCTCAGTATTTTTAATAGTGATTACATCTCGAGGCAATTACATTTTGGCAATCTGGGCTTAAATGTATTAATATAAGTGCCACTACAAAATTATAATTACTTGAAAAGTTTGCCAGCAACGTATTTGTATTGAACAGATGTGGTATAAACAAACAGACATTGAATAAGATGTCCTGTATGTTTAAATCTACTGGTCATATGTTCATCCTGATTATTTCTGCCTTTGATTGAATTTTAGTCTATTGGTCTTAGTCTACTTAGAAATATTTAATTAAAAGATAATATATCCAAGTAAAACATTTAGAAAATGTTTTAGATCATTTTCTGGAGAAAATTAGAAAGAGCTATAATGGTTGTCGTGAACCACCCAGTTTAACTTTAAGCTCTTCAGTAGCTAAGGCAAATAAAATATTTGAGTTATGTGGGCCTTTTTGCAAGGAGTAGGATTCATGTAAGTTTGTTGGAAAAGAATAGCTTCCTCCCGGACCTGGATTTTCCCGGGGTTGTTTCCTGGTATGATTCTGAGGCTGCACACGTCCATATCTTTCCATCCTTCCCTAACTAGCTAAGCTTCTAAGAGCTCAGCATGCTCTGAGTCACAGGAACGCCACAAGTTAATTACACCTCCCTTTGCTTATGTAAATTATCCGATCTGATCCTTAGAGCAGCCCTGTAGGACGAGCTGTTCAAGGGCTATTGCTCCCTTTTCATGGACGGCAAACATGAAGAGTGACTTGCTTCAGTTTTCATAGCCAGCCAGTAGCCAGGCCAAAGCTCCAGCCCTTATTGCCCAAAGTGAGAAACTCCCTCTGGGTTTGGTAGTCACAGGACCACGGGATGTGTGGTGTGGAAGGAGCTATGGGAGGAACTAGACAGGGTTGGAACCCCACCAAGAAAGAAGACATCCATGCAACTGGATAAGCCAACACCTCCATAAATGAAATCTAATTTAACCAGATAGAAGAAACTCATGTTTATATAGTCATCCTATTAGCTTACCGCAACACACCCAGCTGAAAGTGTTCCACGTCTGAGATTCAGAACAGTAGATAAAGAACACATTGGCTTATTTACAGGTGAGAGAAATCCTCCAGGAGTCTTAGACAAATAAAGTACTCACCCTGGGACCAAGTCAGATTTTCTCCTCAGAGGTCTGGACTAGGCCCTGGGAGTTTATATCCTGCCCTGCAGCCCTCAGGTACTTCCTGGATTATTTAGTCTGAGCTTTGAGGAGTTAAGACTCCATTTACTTCTCTCCCAAACTGTTTCATGCACAGGTTCTCAACCTGAGTGTTTATGAATGAACATTTCTGTGGGAGCTTTGACCCAGGGATGATGCTGAAGAGTAACTTAGAAGGAGAAAGTCTTTACTTTGGTTCCTGGGGTGCTTAGTCCACCATGGGGGGTGGGAAGGAGTGTGGTAGGATAGGACAGATCACATCAGCATACTGCAAGGAAATAGGAGCTATGGAAAAATATCAGAAATAATGTGCCTTGAAGAACAGACACCAAACGATATACTTCCTCCCAGTGAAAAACCAACTCCAAATTCTCCAGAACTTCCCAACATGGTGTCAGCAGCTATGAATTAAGCACCTAAGAGATAAGCCTTTGGAGGACATCTCAGTTACAAAGTGTAACACCACCCTAGATCATTGGAATTAATCTCTGGTGATAGAGGGTTGAGACCTGTCCTCAGGTGTTCCAATGATCATTAGTGCTGTCAATGGCATAGGATCTGGAATCACTAAGGATACAATCTCTGTGGGTCATGACCCCTTCGGCAACCCTCTAGCTCCAAAAATGTTTGCATTGTGATTCATTATAATAGCAAAATTATGGTTATGAAGTAGCAATGAGGATAATTTAATGGTTGCGAGTCATCACAACATGAGGAAGCTGTATTAAAGGGTCACAGCGTTGGCAAGGTTGAGAACCACTATGTCATCGATATTCTTAGCCTAGGTGCATCTGTCATGGGTTATCTGGTTAGGTTAACTGAGGTGAAAAGATCCATCTTAACTGTTGGCAGAACCATCCCATGGGGTGGGGTTCCTGGGGTGAGTATACAAAAGAAAGCAACTGGACACGGGCACTGTCTCCCTCTACCTCCTGACTACAGATGCAGTGTGACTGGATGGATACTTCAAACTCTTTGTCACCGTGTTCTCATGTGTCACAGACTGTAGGCTTAAACTGCGAACCAAACCCAAAACCTTCCCTACATGGCTATTGTTGGCCTATTATTTGTGTGTTTGTTTGGTTTTTTTTGTTGTTGTTATTGTTGTTTTGTTTTGTCTTATAATCACAGCAAGAGGAGGAAAGGGTATGTATTTTGGAACTTTTGTGCTTTTGTGAACAGTGGGACCACGTGATTTATATCTTTTCCTCCACTTAGGATCTGCTGCAGAATTCTTCAATGCTGTTTCACTGTCCAAAGCGCCCTGTTTCACTTCAAATTTGTTTCGTACTCTGGTCATGCATTCTTGAACTTAGTTGATGGCTTACAGCACATACGACCCTAACAGTAGATGACAAATCCAACCTTCCCAGTGTGTATTTTCTAGTGGATCAAAGCACTGATCTTTAGGTTGTGTGAGGAGAGCAGCTGGCCATGCCACATAGTGAGGCAAGAAAGAAGTAGAACATCATGAGATAGTCTCTGAAGGAGGGAGGCCAACTTGAAAGGATAGTTGAGGAAGAAGAGACCAGTCAGTCCCCTGAAAACTAAAAAGGGGTTGCAGTAGGAGACCCCCCCCCAAGTATACAAGTGCTACCAGGGACCAGTAGACTGAAGTTGGGAATGTGTTTATTTCTAACCCGTGACAGATTTTGGAAACATCAGCAAAGAAGGTAAACAACTGTATTCCCAAGTCTCACCTCTAATTAAAGGCCCTAAGAACCACGATTGGGGATGAGGGCAGAGTAACGTCCGGTGGATGTGGGAAAACAACATAGAAGATAGACTGAAGGGCCCCCAACCTAGATGTGAAAAAGCACCAGCTTTAGCCAGAGATCAAAGATGTGTTGACAGCCTTCCCCTGCCGTGGAACAAGTAGTTCAAATATCTTTAAGGCACAGCACGGGAGTCTTTGCACTTTCCAGAATTCCCACATCATTCTCTTTCCTTCTGAATAAACAGCTGGCAGGCACGCCATGGATTTAGCCGAAATGACTGCTCCTCATTTTCTCTTTAAATCTATATGGTTGTTGTATCTCGAGATCCGGGCTGGTGCCAACTGCTTGGCCACACGTCTGCTTTTCATTTAGGCACTGAGTTCTTTTGGGGTAGCCGGCTTCGGAGGCTGGGTTTAACGCAGGTCCCTAATTGCGTAGTGGGATGAGGTTGGTGCTGACTACAGGGTTTTTGGTTTCAGAGTTGAGACAAGTAGCTTGTAGGAAGGGAGAAGGGCCTCTCTCTGGATTCCTTGCCTCTTGCTAGATTTCTTTTTTATATTCAACTTTATTTTTAATTGAGTGCATAAAACAGCTATAAAACAGCCATTTAGATGAAGTGGCTGGTCAGCCCCATGGCTTTAAATATGTCTCCCCTCAATTTTGAAATGGCTCCTTCCTTTTATTTTCCCCCTCCCAAGCCCACATGGGGTATATTTTCTATTGTTAAACGACCCAGTTCTATGGCCCACAACATGGCCTTATGGATCAAGTCCACTTTGAGATTTTTTTTACTATGGGACCCAGGCTGGTAGTCCAGTCTCTGCCTTAGGTACTGGGCTGCTTGTAGTGTCGGGAGGAGGACCTGGGATATCAGGGTATCTCAGTCGTTTCAGGCCATTGTAATGACTTTGGGTTGTTAAGTGTAGAAGGGGACCATATAGCTCCAGGGTTGCTTTACATTCAGCACCCCAAAAAAGTATGCTTTAATCTTTTCAAGCAAACAAGCAAACAAACACACATCAGATATTGAGGGTTGGAGAGATGGCTCAGGAGTTAAGAGCACTTGCTATTCTTGACAAAGATAAGAGTTTGTTTCTTAGCATCCATTTTGGGCAACTTACAAAGGCCTATCAGATGCCCTCTTTCTGGCACCTATAGGCACTGCTGTCATGGACACACACAAACACACACACACACACATGAGCTTGGGGGAGAGACGCATAATTAAAACTAAAATAAATAGTTTTTTTTAAAACAGTAGTAACGAAATGCAAAGATAAACATCGAACGGAGAGCTTCCTCTAGATAATTACACTGGGTCCTGAGTTCCTTACTGAAGCCTACATTGCCTTTGAGGGAAGCTGCCATTCTGGCTGCTTATCATTCCTAAGAATTTGTAGCCATCACTCTGTTCTGTAAAGGACTGAATTCAATACATTAACATCAAAAGGGTTAAGGAAGCTGAGCATGATACTGTGTGTCACCACTCCCAATATTCAAAAGTTGGAGGGAGGCAAGGGGAATGCTGCAAGTTGGAGAGACAGTCCATGCCATCCCAACAAGCCATGAAAAAAGCTTTCTGTGTGAGTGTAGCTCAGTTGTAAAAGCCTGTTTATCTAGTAGACATAGATCCCTGGGTTCAATGTTAATTGTCCCATAAGCTGAACATGGTAACCCTAACCCTAACCCTAACCTTAACCCTAACCCTGACTCTAACTCTAACCTTAACCCTAACCTTAACCCTAACATGCACGCATATATTCCTAGTACTTGGAGAGGGAGGTAGGAGTATCAGAAGTTTAAGGCCATCCTTGCCTATATGTAAGCTTGAGGCTAGCCTGGGCTATGTGAGATCCTGTCCAAAAACCAGCCAGCCAACAGACAAACAAATAAAATAAAAATGAAACAAATTAAAAAAAAACCCAAGTAATTAATCAAACATGAAAAGTTGTAACAAAAAAAGAAACTTTTTTTTTTCTTAAGTATCTTTTGGGAAACTAGGTGGGGCTGTGGTGGTAGAATTTCCCTGTGTTCTGTCATAGTTTATGGACAAGATAAAAAAAAAAAGGAGGGAATGAATGAGTGGGAGCTGAACAGTGGGAGGGGAGAAGCTGGGTTGGAGCAGGCTGGGTTGGGGTGGAGTTTGAGGAAGAAATCAGAACACATTCCAGTCTTCCTGCCTTCTTTCTGCTTTACTCATAACACTCAATGTTAAATGTTTGTCAGAAGGGACCAGTTACCAATGGTCCTCCAAAATGGCTTCCCTGAACTGATTCTCTTCTCCTGAGTGGCTCTTACACAATCTGCCAACTTGGCTTCACTGTGCACCTGCTGGACTTGGTTTGCTGCACCATGGCAAGTCTCAGCAAAAACTCAGACCATGAGAACCACACTCCCTTCCTCCTGCTGGATTTCTAAAGGCAGAAGAGAAGAAGTTGCATGGAAAAATGAATACTGAGTACTGGGAGAGAATTCATAAGCAGCAAGTGAAGGATCATGGGAGTGGAGATTAGCATTGAGCAATGGTAAATGAGAGACCCAAGGGTGACCAAGGCTTGTTCTTCATCCAGGGCTCTGCACCCTCCAATCAGGAGAGCTATTTGAAATGGCCACTCACTGTTTCCTTTCCATCTCTGTCTCTCATTCTCCTCTCTTTCTTCCCACCTCTTTATTTTTATACATTTGTAAATATATACATTTTTAAGTCTAGCCTCTGTATAAAAGAGAAAGCATGAGTTTTTGTTGTTATGGGTTCTGACTTATTTCATTTAACCAGATATTTCCAGTTGCATTCATTTTTTATCCATGTGTCAAGTACACACACACACACACACACACACACACAAACACACACTATTAGAGCTACACAAGGTTCCATTGTATATAGTTATTGTCTTTTCTTTGCCCATTCTTCTGTTGATGGACATCTCCTAGGCTACACAGAAAGACTTTATAAATAGACTCAAATAAATAAATAAATAAATAAATAAATAAATAAATAAATAAGTAAATTTTTAAAAAATAAAACCAAATCAGTAAGTGAAGAAATAGCCTTGAGATTGTTTTAGACTTTTTTTTTTTTTTTGAGGGAATGGAGGACCCACTCAAGTCTTCTAAAGAAGAGGCTGCCATGGTCAGAAACGATTCTCTGCTAGAAATGAATTATGGGGCACAGAGGGGAGCCTGGAACAACGTTACAGTGATGAGCACTGAGCATGTTATCAAGAAAAGATGGATAAAAGATATTATTGACAGGGCTGAGGAGATGATCAATGGATAAACTACTTGTTGCTAAGCAAAGGACCCAGGTTTGGAAACCACATAACTGTGGTGGATGTGATAGTGTTCCCATGTAATTCTAGGTCTCCTGTGTTGAGATAGGAGTCAGAGACAGGAGGATTTCTAGGAGCTGGCAGGCAATCTCTTCTGATGTTGGCAGCGATGGTGGGCAAGAGAACCTGCCTCTAACAAGGCAAAGGCAAAAGCCACTCACTGACATCAGAGACTGTCCTGTGTCTGACCTATGCCCATGCGCGCGCGCGCGCGCGCGCGCACACACACACACACACACACACACACACACACACACAC
>NW_021604586.1:119193-123986 GCF_004785775.1 Grammomys surdaster | reverse complement strand
GGGGTATTGAAAGAGTAGATAGATGAACAAGTCTTAGGAATGAAAAGAGGAAAGGGAAGAGTGAGTTAGGATGACGCTGTAATTCTCACATGGATTGTGAAGAGGATGATGAGGCTTGGAAGGAAGCAGGAGGCTTGTGATGGACAGCCAAGAGTATTGTTAGGAACAAGGGACCCGAGGACAAGAGGAGCAAACTACCATGATGTGAGCCACTGAAGGAGCTGGATATCGAAGAATCGGGACGCTGGTTGTCAGGGAGACACTACCCATGATGTCACACTCTGATGACTGCTGTTAATGAAGTGTAATTAGCAATGTGGACAGAACACAAGGACAAAGGGACAGGCATTCCCTAAACCATCAGAAAATGACTCACTCTCATACAATCTGTATGTCAGGATTATTTTCTCTTTTTTCTTTAATAATTTTTCACTCTTTTTTGTTTTATCCAGTTCTTTTACCTCGTGTGTGTTTTACCCCGTTAGGACAACAATCTCAAACTTATGGGGATTGGGGAAAACAAAAAGGAAGAGAACAAATAACTGTTTTTTTCCCCCCTCTGAATTTCCAGTCTAATCCAGGAGCAAATCTGGCATAAGGGAAATAATTTTAGAAAATAAAAGTCACCTAGAGTGGGGCTTAGAGGGAATCTGGGAAGAAGAGACAAGGGAGTGGGGAAGGGTTTGGCTGCAGTTTTAACTGCAGGGTGATCCAAAAACAGTTACGTTTTGAAAAGCCTGACAAAACCAAGTGAGAAGGAGAACAGGCTTTTCAGCTCCTCTAGCCCCGGACAGCTGGCCCCCTGCCAACGTCAATATTAGCCAAAGAAGCTTGGCCCCCATTCAGGCTGATCAAATGTGACTTAGGAGGATGTGCGGACCCGGGCTTAGAGGATGCACACGCGCTCCGTGAGTCAGGATAATAATTACAGGCTTTAATAAACGCAAACACGGTGATAACAGCTTTACATAGTCAGGGCTGCCGATGCCAAGACCCGACAGTCACCAATTTGGGATTTTAGCCATAACCAAGGAGCCCACTGGTACATTCTCTCTGCATCACGAGCCACCCCTCTCTGCCAGTACTCTATAACCTAGCAACCCCAACCAGTTACTTGGCCTCGGTTCCATCCAGGATCCAGATTTGGCTCCTGATGAGCTCTACTGCCTGAGCCTGGCTCACAATGCTCTGCTCTGCGTGGCCTTCCTTTTTAACTCACTATGCAGATCCCAAAGTTGAGGTTCAGAATGAGAGGGGCCTGCTTTCCCTCCTTTCCCTCTGGCAGGACTGAATTCTTAGTACTTTCAGAGAATATGTTTATGTTGCATACACGAACACACACACACACAAGCACTTGCGCGTGAGTGTTCCTTGCCCCAACTCATTCAGAATTGTCTATGATGTACAGTTGAATTGGCATTCACATGTCACTTAAAAGCCTGAGTCACTCCCTTAGGCTTCTTCTGTTCCATAGCTGACTCTCATATTCACTGGTTACCCGAAGGTGAGCCTGTTTCCATCTTCTGAGTCGACGGTCCTCACTCATAAGAAAGAGTCAGAATGTAGATTGCTTACTGACATGGTCAAGGTGAAGGAGAGGGTGGGCAGAGAGTTCTGTGGCAGCGCTGTGGAGCAATAGATGTTCAACTAATCATAGCTAACTGTGCTCTGGCTATGTGCCAGCTTCTGTGCTTATCAATTTATGTGCAGCGCTTTTAGAGTGGTTACTGCTCTCACTGTTTCCCCTTGGGAATGCTCTTACGATGTCTACAATCTTAACCTGAGTAAACTCCAAGAGAAATATCTCAAGGTCATTAGAGGCACTCCATAAGGACTTGTGAAATGAATGAGCAGATTTCTCTTTTTCTTCTAGGGACCCTAGAAGAAAAAGGTATCCTAGTGAGGATACCTTCTCTATCACACAGGGAAACTGAGGCAAAGGCAGTCTACATTAGAGTGCAGGGTAAAAATGCAAGCTCCATACTGGAATGGGCTCTGGATATGTTTTGGTGGTGGAGGAAGCAATCTGCACAGCCTCCTAGATCTCTCTTCTCTGCCCAGTACCGGCATCTATGTTGTCCTTGGGGCAAGCCATCTCAAAGCCAGGCTATGGCTAAGGCAGAGTAAAATTTGCAGCTCATGAGAGCAAGCCCATGCTGCATGCAATCCAAGGACAGAATCCTTGGACACCAAAGCCTTCAGGCAGCCAGCCAAGGAAGCTGTGGGCCTCTTGGCGGCCCAACTTGTGGCCAGGGAATTGTTCATGAGAGGAAGTCTTTCCTCCATCCTCACTGGGACCAACGCAGGTGCAGGCTCTTGGCCAAGGCTGTCTAGAAGGGGAGAAGGGGAGGAAGGAGACTGGGAGGAGGAGGAAAACCCTTGATCCTGTTGTGTTCAGGGAGAGATGGATCACAGGGCTGTTGTTCTGGGGTTGCAAGTACAGAGCTATATGCAGAGATGACCTTTGCAAGGGTCAGGGATATTGTTTCTGTTTTTGCAAAAAAGAGTGTTCTCTTCTTCTCAAAGAAGAGTGATTGTCTCTATTCTCCTGGAGAGCAATCATTCATATATATATATATATATATATATATATATATATATATATATATATATGTGTGTGTGTGTGTGTGTGTGTGTGTGTCAGTGTATATACAATATATATTTATATATACAATATGTATATATACACATATATGTGTGTATAACTTCCCAACTTTGATTTTACATCTCTTTCCCTAGTTACATATTTTAGAAATGTTTATCATAGACAAATAGCCAAGCCCGCCATGCTGTTTCTACACATGACAGGCTTGTTTCACAGGTCTCTCTCTGGTCTCACTGTACATTGCCAAACTCTTACCCATCCTTCCAAGCCTTTTTTAGACATCAGATCCCTAGGATGTCTTCTTTTGTCACTGTTTCTTGTAGTATTGCTTGCACATTCTTTCTTTCTTTTGCATGTATGTCTCCGACTGTTTTTTGACTGTATTGTGACTTTTGAGTTTATTTCTTATCTCCTTTTAAGCCATACATCAAACTGGTAAGAAACTACCACATCCACCATGTTTCTAGCTGAGAAAATTTACTTTGGGGAGCATCCATAAATGCTTACTACCTGGTTGAGCTAAATGGTTTATGCAGATGTCATGGTTTGAGTCTGAGATGTTTTCCATGTTTTGTGTTAAGCTTAAATGGTGGTCTTTAGCTGGTGGTACTGGCTTAGGAGTTTGTGGAACTTTTAGGAGCCAGGGTCATAGGCCACTCAGGGTGAGTCTTTGAGGGTCATAGCCCACTTCTGGTCTGGTCTAACTGCTACTTAGTTCTGTCCTCTCTGGTAGGAAGGATTGTACCTTCTCAAAGTATGGGCCACAACTTTAAGTAGCTACTTAAGTCGCTAACTAGTGAAGTTGCAACTTAAATTGCTAACTAGTGACGTTGCCACTTAAGTCGCTAACTAGTGAAGTTGCTACTTAAGTTGCAGGCTTGTCCTGCAAGCCCCTTTTCCTCTTTGCCATCTAGGCAGCCCTATTTCTTTGTCTCCTTGTTAGACCACATCACTTTCTAATTGCTACGTAAGTTGCTAATAAGTGAGGTTGCTACTAAAGTTGCTAACTAGTTAAAGTTAAGTTAACACTTAAGTTGCTACTGTTCACAAAAGTCACTGAGGCAATTACCACAGGAACCCTCTCTGGCAAAACCTTGAACTTCCAAGGGCTTATGGCTAATGATAAACTAATTCCCTTTATATAGAGATTCTTCTAGATTTGGTCCCCATAGCTTTCCATCGGTCTTCCAAGGCCTTCTTATTCTTTCTGGGGTTCTAAGTCCTGGGAAGACTAAATTTCTTCCTCTGTGTTGGCAGGTAACAGAAAACCAGCTGTTTATTCCATAACCCACAGACAGATTAGCTGACTGGTAGAGAGCAAAAGCCTCCTATTCTAGGTGTGAAGAGGTCACGAGGATGTCACTACTCTCTCCATCCAGGGCCCTGTCTGATACTGGTGGTTTATTGGGACTAAACCCTTGATTCAGCTTCCTGTTTGTCACAGCCAACTTCTGCCAGCAAGTTTCAAGCCTGGATCAAGACTTAGATGCTTCTCTCAGGCGACAATAATAGACAGAGCTGGAGATGACCCTAGCTTGGTACCAAGACATCTGTTGACTTATCTAGGGGTTGAAGCAAAGGTTATACAGGAAGTTAAAAAAAAACAAAAAAAACAAAACCAGGAGTTCCAGAAACACAACAGGAAATGGATTGCAAATGGAGTGAACAGCAAGGATATGAAAAACATAATAATTTCCCCTAGCAGCTTCTCACTGGCTGCTGGTTCCAACTGTGAGAAAGGTCATGTGGGGGAGAAAGATAGAAAGCTGTCCCATGACATAGACACCTTTGATTGCTTGCCATGGCCAAGAAAAGGGAGGTTCCATCCTTACAGGCTGTGCTGCGCCTGAAGGGACTCAATATTCCTTGTCTTGCCTCTTTCTGTTTCAGGCTCAGTGTATCCCTGAGAACGTCAGGCTTCCAACAGGCTATGGGACAGCATGAAGAGCTTTGTCCATTGCTTAGTCTAATGAAATGTGTTCTTTGAGAGAATTACTTAAACCTATGTAAACCAGTCACAAGGAGAAGATATGATTGGGGCGGGGGCAAGCAGATTTGCATTGAGCAATAAGAATAGTTTTATCTCCATTCGGGCTGATTTTGAAAAGATTTTTATCTGTTGCAACTGAATCCTTTTCAGAATATCTCTCTCTCTCTCTCTCTCTCTCTCTCTCTCTCTCTCTCTCTC
>NW_021604586.1:54548-119093 GCF_004785775.1 Grammomys surdaster | reverse complement strand
CTCCCTCTCTCTCAAGTTGCTATGAGAACATGAATCATCTTCTTAGCACAATAAAGCCAGAGCGCGGGCGCTTAGGAGCGGACCCTGAATTCTCACTGTTTGTTCTTCGCTCTCAACGAGATAAGCTGTTGTTATTTCTTTCTTCTCGAACAAGCAGACCATGATTGCTGAAGTGGTGAGAATAATTGGACCAAGCAGTCACACGATTAATGCAAACGGAGGGAACTCATCTGTTCCCAGTACGGCGTGCTTTGCTTCGGGAGGCACCGGGAGCTTGCTTCTCTGTTTATTCTTGGAGCTGGGGAACAAACGTGGCTGAGTTCACTGCCGCAGATCCCGTGTTTCTCCCTGGGGTGGAGACCTTAAATGAACCGAGTTCAGAGTGAAATCAGCCCTGTCTTTGGAGGAGTCCGAAGTGTGGGGTGAAGGCACTGCAGCAGGCTGCTCCACTGTAGGGTGACATTCTTCTGACCCCTCGCTATCCTCATGGGGACACCAGAAGCAGTGATTCCTCAAGGGCGGTGTTCAATTATCAGGTTATATGGCCGGTTGGAAGAAAGGGACAGTGCTGCTGGGTAGTGTCTGCCAGGTGCTGAGCTCCATGCCCATTGTCATGTCCTTCGGGTAGGACATGCACAAAGCAGTTCCACTGTCTCCACTTTCCACTTGGACAGATAAGGAAACTGAGGGGTAGAGACTTCATATTCACAAGGTTGGAAAAACCTCACAATGGGGCAGTCGTCCAGGTCTGGTTGACCTAGAACCTAAGCTCCAGTATGTGCTCTAGGGACTGACCAGCTCTGGATCCTGATGTTTCATGGAATAGCTACATGTTCTTGAACCTAGGTCCCCAACTTCTCACTCCTAAGGTTTCCTCATTTGGTACAAACAACCTTGGATGATCTAGCACTGGCCTCATAAAGCTGTTGTAAGAATTGACTACATTCAGGCATACTTATCTAATAACTATGGCAGAATGCCTGACAGAGCAAGTTAAGGGAAGAAAGCTTTGTCTTACATGCTCAGTTTCTGTAAGTTCACCACAGCAGGATAGCAAAGCCATCAGAATGTCAGACATCAGAGAAGTGGGTAGCAGAACCAGGGGCTGTAAAAATCTCCCAAGTCTCCCAGTAGGCCCCAAGCCCCTGATGACCTACTTGTGCCAACCAGGCCCCACCCACAATGAGTTCTGCAGCATTTAATATAGTGCCACAAGCTGGGAGTGTGTGTTCCAAACATGAACATTTGGAGGATGTTTCGTATCATAAAGTATTCTGAAGGAGGAAGACTTTGTTTTGGCTCACAGTTCCAAGTCACCACCCATCATTGTGAGGAACACATAGCAGCAGGAGCTTGAAACTGGTTCCATCCTGTCTGCAGTCAAGAAGCAGAGAGCAGTGAACACCTGTGCTTGGCTTCCATTCTCCTTAGAAGATAATCCAGGACCCCAGCCCCAGGAATGGTGGCACCCACAGTGGACAAGTTTTCCCAACTCAGTTAACCAAACAAGATTTATACTCCACAGGCATGCTTAAAGGCCCATTTTCTATGTGGTTCTAGATCTCAATGAGTTTATAGTTGAGATTAACCATCACCATTTTGCTTAGTTGTTTCCTTCTTTTGGTCACTAAACAGACTTGAGCTCAAATCTAGTTAAATAAGGGAAGTGTGTTCACAGGGGTCTTGTCCATCCATTCTGCTGGAGGCAGCCTTGCTTTTGATTGGTGTTCCCTTCCATGCTGGAGAATGTGGTCTGCCCTACTTTTGTAAGTCTATAGAAGTCCAGTTTTTTCTCTCAGTTTACTAAAGTACAGGAAAGGGGGAAAAGAGCTAGCATAGTGTTTGGTCCCCCAAGTGAAGCTGTGGTGGTAGAATGTGGGTGTTGGGGGTTATCATCTGAGCAAGGAAAATAACGGAGCCTGAAAAGTAGTACTCAGTTGTGAAAGTTCAGCAAGAAGTATTGGTGACACATGACTTGGGACCTGCTCTACCATCCCTAGGGTAAAAGTCAGCAACCACTGAGCATATTCCTCTGCCTGAGAGTTTTACCTGGATTCATTTTTACAGACTGTCTTCAGCCAGTGTGGAAAGAATAAGCTCTATTGTCCTTAGCATTAAACAGTGTTAAGGTCTTGTTCTTTGAAGGCTCCCAGAGTCCCCAGTGCTCAGATCCAGTTACTGCATTGGCCACTGTAAGGCCCTGAGATTTTTGTTTATCTTGACATGGGGGTCTCACTGTGTAGTCAGGTTGGCCTCAGACTCATGCATCCTCTACTTTAGCCTCGGGACTGCTTTGTCCTTACTGGTGACAAACATGCAAAACAGAAAAATGGATGTTGGGCATGGTTCCACTTGATTGACAAGTAAGTTTAAGGAATGGGGGAGAACTTGAGAGAGCAACTCAGGACACTCAGTTGTGACACTGGTAGACCCACCTCTTGAGCAAGTTGTTTTCCCTTTCTCATCTCTCTTTAATGATAAAGGTACAAAGAATATTTGCTTCTGTCTTTGCTGAAGTCAAAGGTAGTACATCTTGCCAGTATGGCTAAGCCCAAAGCCAGTCCTATTTCAGTACTTAGTATTTAATGAGCCCAAAGACTCATTAGCTTGGTGTGTGCCTACTTTCACTTGAGAACCCCAAACAACTAACCTATGCTTGCATTAATTTTCCTGGCTGTTTTAGTATCCCATAGGCTCGTAATGAATCTTTTAGTCCCTAGTCTGACCTCTTGTTACATATAGTATCTCTATCCTAACCATGAGATTAATTCATGCTATGGTGGACATGTCTGTCTGAGGGACTCAGCTTCCTTCTAGACCTTTCTTGTGGTTCCTACCTTCATAGTCTTCCAGTGGAACCTGCTTCTCCGCTACTCTTGTTTCTTACACTTCTGTCCCAGGATGCATCCCTCCTCTGCCCCTGTTGGTTAGTGCCCTGCCTTCCCGAGTCACAGTGGTTGGTTTGGTAGGAAAAGGGCTCATGTTCCAGATGGTAGGAATGTCTTACTCACTTTTTGGTAGCTGTGAACAAAATACCTGACAAACAGTTCCAGGAAGGAATGATTTACCATGGCTCCTGGTTCCAGAAGGTTTAGTCTTCATGACTCAGCTTCATGGGCTGGGGGAGGATAACATGATGGAGAGAGGGAATGTGTGGCCAAGAAGACTCATTAACTCACTTGGACTGGGAAGGGTGAAAGGAAGAGGCCAGCCAGGGGCAAGATGTCCAATGATGTGACCCCTGCAACTTAACTTTGTTAAATGCTAGAAGTTTCAAAAACACCAGGTAGAAACTGAGGCATATGAGACTTGGGACACTGCATTGCCTTTGCTGAATCTCTTGAGAACCTGGTGTGGCCTGCCCATGCGACCAACCTAGGTAGGGTTAGTTAGGTAAATAACCGAAGAAATATGGACTCTTTTACCAAGTGTTTTTAAATGAATCCAGGCCCGAGGCTAGAACAACTATCTCAGGACTTTCCACTTATTATCACATTGTTATTTAAGTTAACTTGCATTGAGTTCTCTATCTCTTAGAAACAATAAACAATAACAAAATGGAACTACTTCACATATCTAATAAGCTTCCTAATAGAATATCTAGTTTTAAGCAATATTTAGATTAAGCCTTACAATCTGATGTCTTTAGAGCAGAAGGGCACCACTTCACCCCCCCGCGCCGGGCCCCCCCAGCCCCTACCTGTGTCTGACCATGATTGTACTCTTTTTCCCCCAGAGAGAAATGGACCTAAATGGCTTTTATATTTAAACAGTAGCATTTCTCATGGCCATAAAAGGATGTCCAAGAGACTCCAACCAGCCACCAAGCCTTTGTGTTCCCAACTGAGCAGTCCTTGGCAACTTGCTAAAATAATCTTTGCCTCTTCAGTTAATAATCTTGCTGTAGGCTGTTGCTACCAAATGGTTGGTCACTTCCAATAATGATCAATTTTTCAAGGACGGTTGCTCAAATGAGTAGCCACATCTTGATTGCCTGGAGCACATGTTTTAGAGTTTATCCAGTTAAGAAATAAGACTTCAGGGCTTTCATAGAAAGTGGGGGAGGATCTGGAAAGGGAAGTAAACACCATGACATCTAATACTTTACCTTTATTCCTGATGATTGATGTATGTGTCTTTCCAAGCTCTTCCTTATAGCCTCCAGACCTGGGAGATAACTTATAGTCAATCAGATGAATCAATTATTCCCTATATAAGGGAACATTCTTTCTTTCTTACTATTAATGTTAATTAAATTTAGGGGGCTGGAGGAGAACTGAAAACTTCACCTACCTCTCTTCTGCCAAGCTACAGGCTGTAGGCATCTTTATTCAACCAATAGTTTCAAATTAAGGAGCAAGGTTACATAGCATCACTTGGTGCACACAAGGATTGCTTAGTCCCTGGAAGCAATGAGGCCTTGGGGTCCTGTGTTTAGCATTACAATACATAGCAACAGACCAAGCCTCAACAAGATCCTATCTGGATTAATGTATACAGCTCTCCAGCCACACCTGGAAAATACTTTCCAAGACTTTCTGTGAAGTCTTTGGTAACTAATAGCAGAGCCACACTCTTTTGATGGATGTCCCATCACTGAAAAATTTCATGTTGTGTTTAAATTTTATGTTTAATCTCCTGTTCACTAGTCTCAAAACTTCAGAAAACAAGGGAACCTTTGCTAGTTTGACGAAGGTTCTCCACCAAAACTCAACAGCAAATGCCCTCTGAATAGTTCAGTGGCAGGGGTACTTTGGTCGATGTCTTTAGGGTGGGTGACCTGAAGAAGTTGGATACATTAATACTTACGTTAAGTATCAGTAAATTGTACTTGCTCGTAGATTACCATGATGTAGACACTAGTGCAACTCCAGGGCTTTGGAGAGGTTAACATGGCTCCCAGCACATGGGAGTGCTAGTCACAGGGGGACCGAAAGACAATCTTCTGTGGCTCCAAAGAAGAGAAATATGCACAAAGAAGTATAAATAAAACCATAAGACTTCTAAGCCAAGGCTAGTGCTTCCTGTTGTTCTATTATTCTGTAGAGATGAAGTGAAAGCCCTGTGCTTCAGAAGGTTCAGCTACAAAATAGAGACTTTGTCAAATTACAGTCCCAAGTGACCATATGGAGTGAATTTACTCTTTGACAAGGAGTGATAACTTTTGTAGAGTTAAACTATTAAATGCCATGGTACTTTTTGAACACCCTCAACTGGTCTGTCTCAGACAGGTGCTTCCAATGTTTCTAATGATTTCCTCCACAAATTACAAAGAGAAAAAGATTCAAAACAGAGAGACCTGGGATATGACTGAGTCTGATAGAAAGCGCCACATAGTCTATACTGAGATAGCAATCTTTACAACTGCTTAGGATTTACACTTTAAAATAAGTGTGTGTGTGTGTGTGTGTGTGTGTGTGTGTGTGTGTGTGTGTGTGCATGTTCAGTTATGTGCCTTCTGTGTTCTGTCTACCTCATTTTGTTTGTTCTGAGTCAGGGTCATATTGGGAAGACAGACAAAGAGATCCAATGAATAACCCAAAGTCTGTCTTTGAGTCCTGAAGTGAGGTCAAAGTTTAAATAGAGAGTCAAGGATATGTATGTATATCTAAGTTATCATGGTCTCAAGGTGTGATCATGGCCTGAGTTTCAGTCTTATCCTGTAATACAATCTGATAAACACTTAGAACTGTGGGGAATCTCTTCCTGGGAGAGAAGGTTCCTCCCTTGCTGGAGCTTTTTCTTTTTCCCAGCATGTGATTCCTGGGGAAGTTCCTACCTCTTTGGAATCCATTCTTGAAACAGTCTGGTAGACCCAGGATACCCATTACAACATCTTCATTTCTGCTCGCTGACTACAGAACAACTTGTGAAACTCAAGGGCCAGGGCTGAGAAAGTGTCCTGTGGGCCAGCTCCACAGCTACACTGCATCCGTCAAACCCTGAGAATCGCTGCTCCAAATCCTTCCCCTGGGCCAAGATGTCATGCTTTGATGACTAGGTCTACCCTGATTGGATTAACTGCAGTTACTTTTCTCCTCAAAATATCGATGACTAAAGAAAACTCAGGCACTCAGAAGCTTCTCACAGTGAGAGAGGGTGACCTTCAAGTAGACGTGTCACGGCTCAGGTGTGCTGGTTTGGATTGCTCTGCAGCCAGGTAAGCCAGATCAGCTCCTAGACTGACTTTTCATAGACGCCGGAGGTGTGTGGGGGTGTTGGGTGGCATGGTGTGAGTCACCTAGTACAGCTGGTGATGCTGGAGGAAGGGCATGTGCCTTGCTACTTCATTCTCACTCTACTCGCTCTTCATCTCCGGCTGCCCTCTGATGTGGGCTACAGCCACAGAGAAGTTGCTTTCACCACCTCTTCTGTCCTTTGTCAGGAGGCAGGGCCTTCTGTCATCTCTTGAGATGTGCCAAAGACACCTAGGGTTGGCCTGAGGGGGTGTCTGAAGTTGGGAGGATTTGTGTCTAAATTAGAAATGCTTTCTGAACACTGCAGAACTTGTCAAGTTTATATCATAACAGACTCAGGTGGGAAGGCAGGGTAGAACTAACTCTCAAGAGACGGAGAACCTTAGACTCTTCACTTCCTGTATACGGAGAACAGAACTGAGCTAAAACAGTTCATCACAAATCCGGAGGAAACTCTAGGAATGATGATTAGGACAAGAAATAGCTCTGCCTTTCTCTTGAACCTGAGCTAATTCGATGTGACAGACATGGTGGGGATGACCTTGGCCACAGAGAGCAAACAGAGCAGGCCCTGTGTGTGATGCTGACTAGATGTTTGCCACAAGTTCAGCCACAGCAGCAGATGCACACACAGCTTCTGTTTTGATCTCTGGATTTAAGCTCTATCATTTCCCAAGTTCAAAAGGAGACAAATCAGGGCCAGTGTAGTATGGTGGCTCCGTGGGTAGAATAGGTGTTTGCCACCAAGTCTGATGACCTGAGTTCAGTCCCTGGGACTCACAAGGTTGAGTGAGAAAATAGAGACCCACAAGTTGTGTCTTAACATGTACACACACACACACACACACACACACACACACACAAAGGATCATATTTCTATCCCAGCTCTGATACTTAGTTGCATCATGGGACACTCCCATTGTCTCCCTGTGTCTTCTAACTGGACAACTACGAGGTCCAATGAGACGTCTGAGAACCTTCATTCTCCATACCCAGCCATTTTCCTTATCTCTGCAGATCACCTGATTTCTACAAATTGCATGAGATCTGAAGATGGAAGAACTAACGGAATGTATCTGGCTCTTGATCCCAGGGAGTAGACTGCTTACTATCCATTCTGTCATAATTAGGAGACCCAACATCCCCAAATGACCTTGCTCCTGAACAAGGAGCAAGCGTCCTGCAAGCATGTTCAGGGTCTTTCCAACTCACCCCTTTCCTCATGCTCTCTCAGTTCCTTGGCTCTATCCCAGCCTAGGCTGACTCTGGGAGTCTTTGATGGCTCTTTACCTTATTCAGTGAAGCAGGGTCTCTCTAGCCAGCTTGCTTCAGACGGTCCACGGCTCTGGGGATGCGGTTCTCATGCTTGTGTGTAAGCACTTGAACTATTGAGCTTCTCCACAGCCCTTGTTTAACTTTTGCCTCACACAGTGCTATCCATTCCACACAGTCTGTCTTTATCACCCTAGAGCAGGGCTTGGCACCCATTCTAAACACAGCAGAAATGGAAAACAAAATAAATGGATTGCTGAATCGATGACTATGCCCTCAAACAACTCTGAAAATGGATCCTTGGAAATTTATTTATATACACAACTAATAGCTAAGCATATCTCCAAGCTGAAACTTTGAGACAATTAAATATAAGAGCCATTCTCGTATCCATTCATTCATCATCTAATCAAAATTGTGATGACATGCAGCCTAAAGGACTTTAAAACCAGACTGGTAGACACTGTGCCCGAGCACTCCTACTTTCCTTTGACTTGTCCATGGCAGACATCACTAATCAATTTTGGTACATTCTTCCTGTCAATTAGAGGAGCAGTATTCTCAATACATCACTTTGTATAGGCGTTTCCAATAGATTACATTGGGCTTGGTGGAACTTTCTGTGCATACCCGAGAAACCATTATTAATAACCGCAACTAGGATTTCCTTGTTCTCATCTCACCTGTGACCTTTTGGGTCCTCCTGTCCAGAGTGCTTCCTTACTTTTAAGGAGGTCATGTAGCTGTATTTTTGATCCCCAGAGTCTGTGACCGGTAATGAAGCACCTTGGAAATGGAGACAATACAAGACCTTAAAACTGGTTCCTATACAATTCCCCCATTCAACTTTATTTGCAAACATGGTAAGAAGTGGAAAAAAACGGTTCTCTTATTCATTGTGAGAGCTGAGAATCTAAAGCCCTTTGTCCAGGAACTTTGGGTCTTCCTTTGAGCTTCTGGTTCAGTCTTTGGATTTTCTGGAGATTGCTCACTGTCCAACATCCCACCCTGTCTCCTTTTAAGCAACTTCTAAGATGACTTCTAGCCTATAATTTCATGAAACACAGATTTTCTTGGAAGCCCTTAAGCTTTCACCCTTTCTCTCCAAGACCCAGTTTTCCCAGTTCTATAGAATAGTGGTTTTTCAAAGGGGATGGACTTTACTGTCTGGGAGATGGTTAGCAATATCTGGAGATGATCGTGGCCATCACAGTTGGGAGATCCAAGATAGATAGATACAAGATCATCTAAGAGACAGAGGTTAAGGGTGGCATGAACAATGCACAGTCCTACTCCATAAAGGTATAAATTATGTCCCAGGCCTGTTAGGCTTCCTCATTGAAAACTACTATTGTGAAAATAGAATAACCTTCGTGCACTGTTGGAATTGAGGAGAGCTACTAGGAGCCTGCCTGAAGTCCTTCTGCTAATCCTCAGGACAATCCCCATGATTATTATTTATGGTTCTCTCCCCTGTAGGTGGGAAACCCTATGTTCGAAAGCCTGAGTAGCTAAGAGGGAGGTAGTAGTTATCTAGTGACTAACCCAGGGCTTAAACCCCAGGCATCTCATACCAGCTCCTCATCACTAATGGAAGGGTAGTTCTCAAGCCCCAGTGCACCTCAGAGTTCCCCAGAGGCCTTGCAGAAACCCATATAACTAAGCCTTCCCCTAGAATTTTTGATTAAAGGGCTCAAGAATTTGCATTGCAGTGCTGGAGGAATGACTCAGGGGGTAAAAGCACTTGCCTTTTGCAAGCGTTAAAACCAAAGTTTGGATTTGGGTGGGTAGAACAGCCTGTCTGTAATTCCAGGACTCAGAAAGCAGAGACAGGGCATCCTCAGAGCAAGCTGGCTGGTCTTGCATGCTCTGGGGTTAGTGGAGATTGCCTCAACATGCAAGGTAGAGGCAAGTGGATAAGTACAAGCCGAATCAACCTCTGGCCTCACATATACATGCAACATGTATGCTTATGTACCTATGCACATATACGTGACCACACACACACACACACACACACACACACACACACACACTTTTCACTGTATTCAGTACCTAAGTTTAAAAGTGGCGGATGCTTCCAGTCCAGTGAATCACAGTTTGAGAAATACTGTACTAAATAGCAATGAGAGGACCTTAGGCTATCATGATAATATCAGTAGGTCCTTGTAGGCCTGGAGGGATCAAACTTCTGCTGCATGGCTGGTAGAATCTATGAGCTACGGATATGATTGTTTTCACTCATGGCTTCCCTCTGGAGGTTGCCATGGTGAGAAGCATGGACTCAGGCCTTGGCTTGAATTATACCTAGAATCCTTCATTACTGGTCAAGAGATGATCAAAATGACCTTCAGTTCCAACTCAGATGGCCTCTCTTATAGAACGATTTTGATGGTAAATCTATAGTCCATCTTGGGCCCATGGTGTGAACCCATTGGGTATTTTCCTAGAAGGCCCCTAGAGCAATCATCATGAATTTCTCAATCTGTGAACCTGCTACTTCCTAGACCCAATTATTAGTGTCCCTGCCCAGTTCTCCACTCTTATTTCCCTGCACCCAAAGGCCCATAGGGGCTCAGTCTCAGTGAGAATTTCTGCTCTGTTGTATTCAAGGCCTAGTAGCTATAGGACCTTGATAATCATACAAAAATGAACAAACAAACAAACAAACAAACAAAAAACCTGCTTGGCTTCCAATCCAGCTATGAGCTTTGGGCTGGATGATTAGAAGTTTCTTAACTCTATGGTGCTCTCATTCTTCCCACATAACAAATAGAGATAACAGTCTTATTGATGTCAGACTTGTCTGGCAGTATTCTGTGAGTTTTCTGTATGCAAATATCTTAGGATCTGGCACGGAATGAGAGCTCTTGTGTTAGCACAGACCAGACTTGCCTTTCAGTTGTAGATGAAAATTATGGAAGAGGACACATGGTAGGCTAGACCTCGAATGGTCTGGTCTGTGCCCAGTCCTTGAAATTCTAGCAATCTTAGAGTTTGGATGTGAAATCTCCTTCGTAAGCATTTGGTCTTCAGCACTGTCGTCGGGTCCTTCTGAGACACATGGCTCAGAAGTGGATGGCTGAGAGCTGTGAGCCAGCCTTGAATGTTTAAATCTGTTGCTGGGTAGAGCCTCGACTTTCTGTTTCCTGGTATCTGCTGCCACTCGAGAGACAGAAGCTGAAGCTGGACTGAGCCAAGCTGCTACACCATGCCTGTCCCACCACAGTGAACTGCATCCTTTGACACCGTGTGCAACCTCAGTTGGGTATCATGTTAAAACTAAAGGAAGAGCAAGTAATACAGTATAGGTGGAAAGAAAAGGAAAAAATAAAATCTTGAGAGCATGGGGCAGGGAGGAAGGAGTCTTTAGCAATAAACTTTCATTTCCTTCTTGTCCTCTTCTATCTACCTTGAAGCTGGGGTCGAAATGTGAGAGCCTCTTCCCGACAGGACAGCACTTTCCAGAACATTCCCCCAGCTCCCCTGACCTGGGGAGCCTCACCTAGGTTTTTTGGATGCTTTCTGTCATTCAGTAGTGAAATGAATGCTTACATGTCCCTGCCTCAGAGCAACAGCCTTCTGGTTTAGGCCTTATTGTGTCCATGGAGAGGTGAGGTAGAGGTTTACTCCTCAGTGAACCAATTTGCTCGGTGACTGTGATAAGATATGCCTGTCATTCTATTCTATATGCTTGGCTCATGGTGGAGACTCAGCAGATGTTGACTGAATATAGAAGTAGGCAATAAATAAACAGACAAAGGAGGGGACCAATGAGTACCGTATTTTCCACCACAGACCGGCTTAACGCAGAGTTGTGTCATTCAATGTGACAGCAGGTTTTTCTCACCTGGAACCTTACTAGAAATGCAGGACTTCAGGTCCCACCCTAAACCTGCTGGATCAGAGTTTGTGCATTAACGAGGTCTTTGGGTGACTCAGATACACTTTGCAGTCAGAAAAGATTGGTCTAGCAGTTAAGAGAGAAAGCCCTAGAGACTGGTTTTAAACCAGTGTGTGTGTGTTATGTCCCCGTGGTAGATTACTCCTGGTGGGCTTTAGTTTCTACTTCTGTCAAATGGGCGTGATGGTGGCAACCATTTTGTGCTCTTGTGATTTTTACAGAAGTAAGTGACTTGCACAGTGCTTGGGAAATAACAAATGCTATATTAGCAGTTGTCTTATCCAAGCCTCTTAGACTGCCTAGAAGGCCAGAAAAAGAAGAAAACAAACAGCTCCTTCAAGCTCTACATAGATACTGTGCCCATTTCCTCTTCAGACCCCATAGCTGGTAGTGCAACCAAATAGCCCCTGGCTACTCCTTCCTGCATGCGGCTCCATTGCTGACGTGCATAGCGTGCCCTTTCTCTCAGCTGTCAAGCTAGAGCTTCCTGAAGCAGAGGACACCAGCCAGACACAAAAGGTGCACCTCCTTTTCCCTTTGGCTGAGTCATGCTATCTCTATTCAGACAGGGATCTGGGCAGGTGGGCGACTCTGCAAGCCCCAGGTCAGAGATTGGGTGACTCATATTTCGGAGTGAGTCATCTGTGTTACATAAGGGCAGATCAAGAGTATTCAAATACAGCTGCAAGCTGAAAACTGTCCCCTCAGACTGGGGAGGGGGTGTCAGGGAGGAGATTTGCCTGGAGGCATGTCCCAGAATCTATATGCCCAAGGAAAATACTTTCGTCATTAGCACCTTCACCATCATTTGATGTGGTTACAATCTGAAGCAGGCAGGTAAATTCCTTTTCAGAGCAAGGGAGAGACTGTGGGTAACTCACTAATACAGATAGAGATTAATGAGAACCCCAACACTGGGGATAGAAGAGGCTGTAATAACTCCTCCTTAAGAGCCAGAGAAAAGTTGCGGAGTCAGAGTAAAAGGCAATTAAATCGAGGAAATGTATTTATTTAATGAACATGGGAATAAAGCTTAAAGCTTTTCTACTGATTAAGCTGACAGAGTTCTTCTTTAACATAGGAATAGTCAAGGATTGGCGAGGCTCTGGAGGGATGGATAGCCACCTTCCAATCACTAGGAAAGAATCGATGCTGTCCTTCAGAAGACTTGTAACAGCCAACCTTCTAGGTTTATGCTGAAGAACGGTTGTGAAATCTATGGAAAACCAAAGACATTTATGAAGGAAGAAATGGTCACTAAATCCTTACTTATCATAGGAAAATCATATATAGAAAACCACCTTTAGGTTCAACTTTGCAGTTTGCTTTCATCTTTAAAGCGTAAAGCTACCATCCAGCCAGGTATAGTAGAAGAGCTGAAAGTCCCTACGGCCCTAGAAAATGCCACAAGTGAAATGTTAGGTAAAATGAAAGAGCAGAAAGCAAGCCTTGGGACTGAGTCTCCATTAATAAAAAGTAATAGGTCACTCCAGTTCGAACACAAAAATCAAACTCTGAAAGTCTTGAAGGAGGCAGCAGCAGTGATTACGAGTTAATGAGCAGCTTTCTCTTAACGTTGAAATTTTCACAGCAACATTGCTTTATAGTACAAATCTGTGTCTGTATAATAACTCAAGAGGCACACTAGCATAAACATGTAAGTATACAAGTAGCTCAATAACATCATATATATATATATGTATATATATATGTATAATATATATATATATGACTCTAAGTGAAATTGGAGGGGAGATGGCTATTTAGCTGAAACCTTATTATCTTTTGATTATATTCATGCATGACTATAGACCAGCAAAGCTTAGCCAAGTTGCAACGTTAGTGCAGTTGTACTTTAGAAGCAAATCATACGGGTGGGGATTTCATGCTATAATAATCCCTATGGATAAGATGTTTCTGTGTGGAGAACTCTGATTTCCTTATTGAAGACATAGCAGGGCAATAATGTTCACCTGGGGGACTCCCCAGACTTTGACCTCATACCAACCTGGTGGCCACATCCTTCCATCCTCTCCCTCACCCTTCCAATAAATGTCAATGAACAGACATATAATACGCACATCATGTCCAAAGAAACAAAAATGTTGACATTTCCATCGGGAAGTTCTGGAATTCCACATCTACACTGAACGTCAATGGCACGATGACACCATGCTCAAAAATATAGTACGAGAAAAGAGAGAAGAGTCTCAGTTGCCGACAGTCTCCACAAACCCACAATGGGTAAAATGGTAACCCTAAATGTAAGAAAATGGGGGCAGAACCAAGCAGTGTTATCCTGACAACCCCACTCAGTAACTGAGAATTCTGAACACACATTCAAGTGTAAGTCCAGCAAGTGTAAGTCATGAAGTTCTTCTTACCATGTGCTTGTCTATGAGAAGGAACACCAGGCCCATTTTATTATATTTATAAGGGTCAGACGTAGCTAGCTGCCTGTTTTTGTTCACGGGTTTGTTTTATTAGCTTTGGAGTTGTGAAATTGATTTTATTTACTTATTAACAAAATGGTTGAAAATGGTTATGTGATTATATAGACTGTCTTTGGACTTCAAGCTTTGTCTGGTGTATTTAGTCTCTGGCTCTTTAAGGAAAACTTCCCGGATGATCTTCATAGTTCCTACCCAACCCCTCCCTCTTCCTTTCTGCCTGTGGTATTGGTAAGCTCCATGTGCTTCTCTATGTGAATTGGTCCCCTCGGCAGATTTCTCTTCTGTGCCAGCATCCAGAACACACCACAACCTGCCTTTCCTTGGCTTGGAGGCTTTTTATGACTGCTCAAAATGAAATGTAAATGTCCGACCTGATAAATGTAAAAGCCTGAGCCTTTGAATACAAATCATGGAAGCAGGGACCCGGTCTTGGTGATATGCTCCCTAGTATATAACAGGCATTAACATGAATTCATAGCATAAAAATGAATGGACCTGAGTCTTCAGAGCAATACTGAAGCAGAAATGTTTATCACTAATTTACAGATGGACGAGAAGAGATCCAGAAGAGAGGGAAAACCCAACGGGTCATCCACTGTAGTGAGAATCCAGTTCTTTCTATGATACCCCATATTCCAACATAGCAGCTTTGCTCTGCTACGTTGCCTGAGACATAGCACTGGATGTGTGAATATGTGGCCTTCTCCTACAATAAAAATGTTTGGACTGAGCTGGGGTCACTGATGGAGGAGTTGGAGAAGGAACTGAAGGAGCTGAGGAGGTTTGCAGCCCCATGGGGTGGGGGGCAACAATGTCAACCAACCAGACCCCTCGGAGCTCCAGGGGACTGGACCACCAACCAAAGAGTACACATGGAGGGACTCATGGCTCCAGCCACATATGTGGCAGAGGAGGGCTTTGTTGGACATAATTGGAAGGAGTGGCCCTTGGACCTGAGTGGGTTCAATGCCCCAGTGTATGGGAATACCAGGGTCGGAAGGTGAGAGTGGGTGGGTGGGATGGGATGGGGGTTCCGGAGGGGAGACGTGGAAAGGGAGATAACATTTGAAAGGTAAATTAAAAAACTATCTAATAAAAAAAATGTTTGCCCACGTGTCATTCTCTGAAAGTTTGCCTGCAATCTACAGAAACTGATGTCTGGGTTTGGACTAGAGAGACTTGCTTATTGTATGGAGCAGTGGCTGTACCACAAGAATCTGAACACCTTTTCTCTGTTCTCTCTCTCTCCTCCTGGGAAGCAAGCACACTCTCCTCTGGCCAGGATTCTGAGTACTTGTTAATTAGCTGGGTTTGGATATCCTCTTGGGCTCTGCCACCTTCTTTAGTTACCAGTGGGTTGGTTCAGAGACAGGGCTTCAACATGTCATTGCATCTTTGCATGTGGACTGTGGTCCTGTACCCCTTCTCTGTCATCAGTAGTAATGTCATCAAAGGTTTGTATTGTTATTATTAGCCTTGTGATCTTTACTATGTTGATTCTAGTGCAAACACTGATGCATTTTGTTGTTAAATGTTCTTGAAATTCTTCCGTGCTGTGTGAGTTTTTAATCTTATACACCAGTCTCTGATATGCAGGCCAAGCTCTTTGGGAGTTCTCAGAAGGCTTCCCCTTCTCTGACTGGCTTAGATATGAGGCCCTCTCTTACTATTTCCTTCATATGGCTGACTCTCAGAATGGCTCTCTGGGACATGAGTCAGGGACTTCCCAGGCTTGAACATTGCCCATTAAATCAAATCCTCCTAATAATCCTTCCTGGGTGTGGATGCTCCCAACAGACAGGTGATATAACTGGTTCAAGTATCTCAAAGAGGAAGCAGGATTCTTGAGGTTGTTCTCGTGTTTGCTTTCTCCAGGGACAATCTCGTCACCTCAAATGACCTTCTTCCCTCCAGATCAAGAGCTCTTCAGGTCCAGTCCATGTTTCATGCTCCCAGAGTTTTACTTTTGTCTAAAACTGTTCCATAACCATATTTGTGCCTGGAGACCCCACATCTGCACCTGTTGTCTATGTCCTGCAGTGCCATGTACAGAAGATGACTGAGTCAGCCAGAAGAGAAATAATAACTTTTTTCCCACAGAGAGATGGAGTCGGAATGTGATGGTATACTTCCAAACCAGCCACAAATAAAGGGTCTTGCTTATTTACTTTTTAACCTGGCGCAACCTCTTACTTATCGAGACAACAAAGTCACTCCGTTCCTATTATTGCCCTCTTGAGGCCGTCTCCCAAGGCCGGGGAATGAAAGACTGCAGCAGTAAGCCATTGGCAAGCCAGCCTGCTATTCAGTATCTTTTCTTATACAACGGTGACTTGTAAACAAATCAATAAACTTTTCTTATTTTGTGTGCTCCTTTAGAAGTCTGAGCAGCTGCCCGCTGAACCACAAAGAAACTTAATATAGCCATGATCTCCATTCTGTGTTGCTGCCTCTTCTCCCCATAGAACCGAGAGCCCATCTGAAGTCTTTAGACCCAGGCCCATGTGAAGCTAATCTCTATGGAAATAAAGGATGCAAATATTCAGATTGGGTTTTACTAAGTGAACCTGAGGTTCTTCAGTTTGGCAGAGTAGGTCAAGCAAATGTGTTTCCGATACAGAAGAAACCACGGGCTTCCCCAATCCAATCTCCCTTTTGCAATTTTGCTTTTACAGGGAGAATTCACAGAACTCTGCCTGTAGACTGACAAGTAAAGGTCCTTCTCTAGGGAATAAGTACTTGAACAGGACTTGTGATCCTGTCAGGATCTGAGATTTCTGAGGTCCCAGTCTGAGGTTAGAGGTCTTTGCAGCAGCCAAGGAAGACAGAGAGAAGAAACAGAGATGTGTTGGTGGTAACCTTCCAAGAGGACCCCAAGTGCTCCCCAAAGGACAAGGTCTCTGACTTTGGTTAACAGTGGAGTCAGGCAGCATCATATCTGTGAAGATTGAGAGACGTCCATGATATCTTGGGAGAGTGTAGGAGAGGCTTTCCCAGCAATGCATAGGTCAGGCCACTCTCCCTGAAGCACTTGTCTCCAAACTAGGTCATTTCATTCATTTAATTGTTGAGTCAACTGGTATCAATTGAATGCAGGTACTGCTTTGGGAGAGCAGCACTGAGCAGACAGACAAGCTCTCTTCTCTCACGAAAGAGAGTTTTACTTATCTCGAAGCGCAAGCTTGAGGTGTGGGAAAGAGGGACAGGGAGGAGAGGAAACGCTTTGCTAGTACAAAGAATGCCAGGGTGGAAGCAAGAGGTAATCCTATGTTTTCTGCAGACATCTGAAATCCCCTGATACTTCACTGTAACCCTGGGGAGATGTGATGATGGAGAAGTCCTGTCTCTGGTTGAAATGGTGTTCATCCAAGGAATATGCTCCCTTTATAACGTTCCTTTAAAAAAAATAAATGTATTAGTTTTTATTTTTAATTGTGTATATGTGTGCATGCACATAAGTGTAGTGACAGAGAGGGCCAGAAGAGGGCACTGGCATTCCCCAGAGCAGGAATTGTATGTGTTCATGAGCCTCCCGATGCCAGTGCAGAGATCCAATAGTCTTCTGAAGAAAACGACAGCCTCAATGTCTCAGCCATCACTCCGTGACCTCTTTTCTCTGCCTTTCAAGCATAAAAATATTAGTATCTTTAGAGTAGATTCTTCAGACAGCTCTCCCTTCTATATGGCCGCGTGCTTCAACCCATCTAGTGAGTCATCAGCACTGTGGAGCAGAGGTGAAGGAAGTGAAGCATAGACTAAGGCCTGCCCAGTCCTTAGCTGGCATATAGATCCAGAAGTGGAGCTTGGGTATGGGATAACATAGTACATTTAGCAGAGTTAGAACATCAGGCTGAAAGCAAAGCATCAGCGTGCTATAAGCTCATGGAAGGACAGATGACAGCTATGAATAGACCTAACAAAGCTGCCTGATGTTGCAAGTAGCTTTTGCTACCCCGCCTTAACTTCAGGAACAGGTCGCGCTACCAGCCACGACTCAGCTTGATCTATCAGTAAAGAAGCCATGGGCCAATTGCTGGGCAGAAGGAATAGGTGGGACTTCCTGGTCCCTGGAGGAAAAGAGATAGAACAAGACCCAATTGGGGAACAGGATAGCATCAGAACCACTGCTAGAGCCTAAATCCATCCAGGAGGGAAAGTGATTCCTATGAGCTGACACTTGCATAGGACCATATGAAACTGGCTATATTTGCTCCTTAACAATGCCGTTGTCTGATGTATCATGGACACAGCAGGAGCTCTAATACCTATCAGCTCATAGCATCTCTTGCCACCTATTTGAGATATACAGTTGTTAAGTTCCACATTCCTTAGTTGAGGAGATCAAGGCTCAGCAAGGCAACTCCAGAAGCTCAAAGCCACAGACCAGAGAAACCAGAGCTCGGGTGTAAGTGGAAATCCAAGTCTAATTATGGGATTGAGCCTCTATTCTCTCAAGAGTAGACCTTGGGGGTCACTGGAAATCTCTTAGCATGTAGCTTTACAATCTCCATGGCTTGAAGCAAAATTGTACTCTGGCTCTTTAATCTTCCACCAAAAAGGTAAACGTGTCACTCTAGGTCACATGTCGTTGACTGAAGCAAATCACAAGGCTACAGTTATTACCAAGGGGGCTGGGGAAATAGAATCTTACTAAGTATATGGAAGCAGAGTACAGATACTTGAGGGGTGCGCCAATGACTTCCAAAATTGATTAGTAGGAAGGGTGTGCACTCATCCTTGGTTACTGGGCAACAGCCCTCACCCGTGGGGATCCAGAAGGACTACACAAGACAAACTGAGCAAACTATTGCAGCTAAAGAAAAGCATTAGAATTACATTTGAAATTGTTCTATGGGTTATACACAGGAATATTGCTTTGGAAAGTCAAAAGTATTGAGTTATGTACTGTACATTAATGATACATAATTCTATTTATGACTATTTGTCCTGTGTGTGTGTGTGTGTGTTTTGGAGGACGTTACATACAGGCAAAGTGCATGCAGTTTGCTATTTTTGCTAGGCTGGATGGACAGCTAGCTCTTGGGATCTGTCTGTATCTGCCTTCCAATAGTGAAGTTACAGACGACCCCAGGCAAGTCTGCCTTTTTGTGTGTCCATGTGGCAGGGATTCGAACTTAGATCCTCGTGCTTGCACAGGGAGGACTCTTACTCCCTAAGCCGTCTGCTTAGCTGCAGGTTTGTGTGTGTTTGGAATAGAAAGCATCAAA
Organism: Grammomys surdaster; assembly: GCF_004785775.1. Lineage (NCBI taxonomy): Eukaryota > Metazoa > Chordata > Mammalia > Rodentia > Muridae > Grammomys > Grammomys surdaster. Next base: position 100,039 of record NW_021604586.1, on the reverse strand, counting down.
GAGCTTTCCCCCTAAATTCTGATATGTCCAGTATAAATGCAGATGGCTTACAGGCAATGCTAAGAGAAGAGAAAAGTAGACTTTGGTATCACCATGTAACGGGATGTTGCATAGCTCTAGCCTGCCATTTATTTAAACATTGAAATCTGGGAAAACATAGACATAGTGGATAGAGGAGTTAAGTGAAATATGTGTGTCCATAAAACCTTGATCCTACCGTGTTTCTTTCATATTTAAGTAACACGAGTGTGTCTAATTAGAATGAAAAAAAACCTAAAAACAACAACAACAACAACAACAAAAAGGAGTCAACGTGATGAGAACATTCTTACTTTAGACAAGTAATATCAATTTTTCCCAAAAATTTTTATTTAGTGGATATGATGTTTTGGATAGTGAATGGTAAAAAGCATAGACAATATGGCCCTTGATTTGATAGGAACGATTTTCTAGTGGGAGTTTGACAGTGAGTGACTAGACAGACTGGGGCTGTCAGGATTTGCAGGAGTGAAAGCCCTTTAAAGAGAAACAAAGCAGGGGAGAGGAACCATGAGCGACAAGGGCCGCAGGGAGGGCAGCCAGGGATGCCTCTCTGAGGAGGTAATGCTAGGATTAAGATGTGGACAAAGCGGATGAATCACCAAAGAGTTTCAGCAAAGTCTCCGGCAGAGAGAGCCATACTTACAGGGTCTGTGATTTACAAATGAGTGAAGGGCCATGTGGGGAGGTAGAGCAAGAGAACAGAGAGGAAGGGACTGACAAGAGAGTGCAGGACAGAGGGGAGAATCAGGACTGCATCCCACAGGTGACACAAAACTGACAGGATAATGTAACAAGGAAAGTGACGTGATCTATCTGTCAGCATATATGCACAATACACACACAGATACACCTACATACTACCCACACATACACACATGCACACACACACATAGAGAGATAAACAGGCACACACACACAGACACACAGACACACACAGGCACACACACACACACACACACACACAGAAATAGTGTATCTACACTACAGTCATAATGCACTTGTCACATACGCTTACATATCCATGCAGACATGTGCATGCACACCTGAACATACCCTCAGAATCAAATGGACACACTCACATATGGTCACACACATACATGCATGCAGGGTACAAGGCTGGAACTGGAGTCTCTGTAGTGGGTGGATCCATGGGAACAACTGAAGAAGCAATCTGATCCTGCTAGAAAACTGAGGCTTGATGTCTGGATTGTTGATGGCATTCAGACCTGGGTCGAGTCTTAGAAGAGGGTAGCTGCTATGGGTTAGGGAAAAATCACTAGAAATTTGTCATTCATGGTAGAATATCTAACAACAGTACAAGTGTCACTCTTTAGATGTTGGCTACTGAAATAAGGATGAAATTTGGGGATAGTGAGTATGAATTCCTAATTTGAATATCTTGTCATATTGGCGAGCCCCACTTTTGAACTGTTGGGTTTTTAGGCTTCTTCATGCTTCTCATTACTAACAGCAATGAGCTGACATTTGACTTAATGCCTTTGTTATTATTATTCTTTTAAGGAAAACAGACTTGAGGTTGATCACTGTAATAATCAGTGTCTGGTTCCCATTGGTGTCTCTTCTCTAATGTGGGGGAAGATGGGGATTTAGAACAGAGTGGAAAATCCGACACACACATGCCAGCCTCTCTTGACAGCAAAGCCCGATGTTGTGGGTGACCTTGAGCAGAGGTACCATTAATAGCTGTGGTGATTACAAATATTTGCAGTGCTTTGTGTTCCTCCTACAGTCTGGGGGTGTTCACGAACATCTGGACATCTCTGAACTTGCCTGCTAGTCATGTGAATGGCATCCAACATGAATGTTTACGGAAAAAGGAGAGGGGAGGGTGTTGTGGTCTATTCCCCAGCAGACAGTGTGGGCATTTGTGATGGAAGCGGCTCCAGTAATCACACCTCCCTGTGTACAAGCACCATGGATACGTGACTTGTATTTATTTTCTCCTTGCTCCGACTCCGAAGTGAACCTTGAGGCTTGCTCTAACCAATACAAAATGGTAGAAGGGATATGATGTGAAGTCTGACACTAGGCCTTAAGGTCATACATATCCTTGCCTTGAAGAATGCTGTTTCTAGGCAGGACCTGGGATAGTGGAAGATAGTGAGAGTCCCTAAGGCAAGCCAGCACAGCATCCAGACACATGAATGAGCAAACTTGGAAGAGTCAGCCCTATACGGTACCATGTGTGACCCCTTGGAGACCAGCAGAAGAAAAATTCCCAGCTGAGCTCATCCCAGACTCCTCTCGTGGGAGAGTGAATACATGAGCAACAGTTGGCTTAAGCCACTAAGTTTTGGGGCCATTTGTCACCTGACTATAAAAAAATGAAAAAAAGAAAAAAGAAATATTGACAACCGAGAGTGCGAGAAGTAAGGTTTGCTAGGTTGTGGAGGCTCCTCTATTGAGTGGTCTGGAGTATATTCTTTTCATTTTGTTTAGCTGCACCTCTCTGAGGAACTGTCACTTTCTTCACAGTTAGCAAGCCTGAGGTCAAAACAGTTCAACTGTCAGTTCAGTCTCATATCTATTGAGTAGTGGAGCTAAGATTAAGACCCAGAATCTGTCTACAAGCCCCAATTCCACTCTTTAAACACACATTTCCAACTTCAACTCTTACAACGGACCCTCTTCTGGTTTGGCAGCTCTTGATCCTGCCTACACATTTATTTATTTTATAATACATTGTCAAGCTTGGCTCACTTGACTAAGTCACTTAGCAAATACATTTCAAACGGAAACATCTTGTCACTGGAACCAGTCACCCTGTCTAAATATTTATCAAGTGCCTTCCCTATGGTGAGTTCCTAATTGATTTATGTGAATGAATTAATTTAATCTCTTTAACAACTCTGTAATTCGTGTCGTACCCATTTTGCAAATGGTGAAAGTGAGGGGCGGGAAATGAATAGTTGCTCGATGTCCCCAAAGAAGACCCCTCCTCATTGTTGGCATATTTTTCCTCTCAGGCCATGAGATCTCATCATGGGACAGTTTGCCCGGGGCACATTTGGCAATATTTGGTGATGTTTGTGACTTATGTAACCAGGGACATGATACTGGCATATCATCAACAAGGATCAGGAATAGCAGTAAGATTTATAGCATGAACAAGACAGTGCCCTCCACAAAGAGTAACTGTGCTGGTTGGTTCTTGTCAGCTCTACACAAACTCATTAGGGAAGAGAGCAATTGAGTTGAGGAATCCTCTCCCTCAGCTTCACCCATGGGTACATCTGTGGAGAATTTTCTTGATTGACAGTTGATGCAGGAGAGCTCACTCTCGGTGGTACCATCCCTGGGTGGTGTTCCTGTGTGGCAAAACCAAACAAGCTGAGCCAGCCATCGACACCATCAACTCACTGTCCTCAAAACGGCTATCATTCTCAACCTGCAGGTAAGAATACTGAGGCCCAAGATTAAAAGGAAATGCTTCCCTTCACATAAAACTCAGAATTTGAACCCATCATTTTCAGAGTCAGAATGTGGTCCTGTCCGTACTGACAAAATTGTCAACAGCAGATGTAACAAAACAAAGCAAAGGTGTGGGCCTCAGATACCCTGAGACTACTTCTCAGTGGACTTCCTTAGAACACCCACCAGGATCCCCCAGAAGGCCCAAGCAGACATCTTCTTGTGGGGCTGGTTCTCTGCTGTGTATAAGTATTTTTTTCAAGCCTTGCTATGGCCTTGTAAGTAGATCGGCTGCAGACATGCCAGCTAGCACGGGAGCCTGAAAAGCTACTGGATCTTCAAGTCTGTCTGTACAACCCCCTGCAAGGGTTTCATGTCTTACCTCGCCATTTTCCTGGGAGTGCTTCTATTTTCTTATTTATTTATTTGGGCCACTAAATTATCTAATTAGTGACATATATCGTTGACACATGGGCCACTATGAATATTTACTGCTCACTTGTTCATGCATTTATCTAAATAGGTGGCATGCCAGAGCCACGTAATAAGGAATAATGATTCTTTAGAAGAAGAGTTACAGGGAATTATAGAAGAAGGGGGAAAGTTTCGCATCATGGGCTTCAGCTTCTGACCACCTCTATCAATTCTTCCTGAGATAGAACAATTTCATAGTAATGACAAAAAATTTATAGTAATGAATGAATCAATACCCAGCTCTGCTGCCGTTTCAGATGTTACTTTTATGGGCCCTCCCGTGTCTGTTATATATCCCTTAATGCTGAAGTGAGCAAATGTGGTGAATGCCAACAGCCACAGGGAGGATGCAAGGCTCCGAGCTCCTGAGAAGATACTCATCCATCACCATCCCCTCTCCAGCGGATCCATTTATATCTCCGAGTCCCAAAAAGGAGTGGCTTATCATGATCAACAACCTAACCTACCAACGCTTATTTTTAAGAATGGAATTTCTACTTCCTGCCGAGCCAAGGGGAACAGGAGAAACAAACACATTCAACTGAGTAGGCCACCCTGTGGAATCCCTTCACAGAGTGTAGAGTTCTAGTCTAGAGATGAACTGAATAGACTCTCTCTCTCTCCGTGTGTAAATGGTTGTATTAACTACGTTTCAGCACTACTAACGAATTACTTGTCACAAGCAACTTAAAGAAGGAGAGATTGATGTGGCTCAGGTTTGGGGAGATGTAGTCCACCATGGTGGGGGGAGATACAGTAGAGAGGGAGCGTCTTAGTTCCTGATAGAAGGAGCTGGAAGCAGCTGCTTGTTCACAATTCAGCAAACAAAAATTAGAGAGCTTAGTCAGAAGAGATTAGCATGACCTCCCCAGACGGTGCCACCCACTGTTGGCACATTTAGCTATGCCTGGCTCTTTTCGAAATCTGGTCTTTGGGAAGTTTTCTTTCCCATTGAGCCCAAGTCAAGAGCTTCAAGGTAGACTAGCCTGTTATTTGTAGCATGGAAGACACGGAGTGTCCTCAGCGCTCAGGGATAACAGGCATATTACTAGAACTTGTTGGCTAGCTCTAAAAGCAAGTTTCCTATTCAGTGGGAGTCCTTGTTTCAAGGGAATAAGGCAGAGAGCAATAGAGGGTGGCACCCAGTGTTCTTCTCTGGGTTTTGTCTGCATGTGTACAGGTTCAAACATTACATATTCACAGGATCCATGGGTGGGGAGAGTGTATCAAGGTATTTATATTTTTTAATAAATGAAAATGTTTAAATTTTTAGTTATCCAGATGGCTTGACTATATTGACCAACCTCAGAGTAAAGAAACCTCCTGCCTCTATGAAAAAATCAGACCTGTTTGTTTACAGAAATGCAGTTATCCCTGGCTTAGTCAGTTCGATTTAGGGTTCTTGTGGTGACCCCATGAAGCTCGAGATGATCAAACGTCCTTGGACCTGCTGGCATTTTGAGGTTGAGCTGATTAGCCACAAATTACCAAATTCCGACCATTGTCCTTTCAATAGCGTAGAGTGTTAGAATAAGAAAGAGATAAATTCAAACATCAAAGCTCGTGTCTCCCAGACATGCCTGAACTCATCCTGGCCTCAACTGTCACATTAACTTGGAGAATCCTAAACATGGCCATGAAGCAATCATATAAAAAACACGTTCACTCACATCAGCCCCAGGGCCAGCCATATTATCTGATCAAGGCACTACCTTTCAAGTTCAGGTTTGTCTAGTCATAACTAAGAGCATGCATTAATTATTAAGCAGATACTTAAGTGGCCCTTGCTTCGTGTCAATGGGCAATGAAAGATAATAGAATTTAGGGATGATACAATTGCACTTGCTCATGGAACTCTGAGTGGGTGTCCCTGCTGTAATTGTGGAATGCTGAAAATAGAGGCATAGAGAAGTATTGGTAAGATGTGGATACCTGGGTGAATGCCTTTAAGACAATATCATTTAGGGACCTTTCTAAGTTTCCTTCTGACTGACAGAATGCCCGAGACCTCTTCTATACCTGATTTGTACCTGAATGAGTCTCTTTGGGTTCTATGGTGATGAATTACTAATTCAAATTTATGGCTTTTTATTGATGGCTGGAGTCCTGGGTTAGCCTGTTTCCTGGGGCTTGTCTCTTAGCCAAATCTTTCCGACTGTCACTTTGGTTGCACACGCTGCATGGACTTGAATCAGGGTTCATCTCCCATCTTCCTTGGGATCAACCTTATGCCCAACTCAGTGACCACAGCTCTAGAATTCTGCCCAGCAGACAAGAGAACAGGCTCTGATCCATGAGAGGTTGGTGGGTGGATGGAGAAATGGGTAACCATATTGCTCACCCTCATTCCTCCAACATCAACAGCAGTACTTGGCTCCTAATATGTGGTTATAGATGGAAAGAGTATGTGGTTAGGTGACTAAGCAAGACACTGGGTGATTGAGAGCAGACACTATTGATGAGTGAGTAGGTGAAGAACAGATGGATACATCTATGGATAGATGAAAGAATACATCTCTGGCAAGGTTACTGGACCAGTGAATGGGTGGATACTGGAGCTGATAAGCAGATGGATGATTAAAAGGGAGTATATGGGCAGAATCTTACTTCAACAGATAAGTGAATGGGTCAATAGATGAATAGATAGGTGGATGGACAGATGGATAGATCCTGGGAGATCAAAAGGAAATGAGTCAAAGGAATGGTGGGTGGTGGTAGCTAGAAGGTAGGGAGGGCCTCTTTGGGCCTGATATCATCCCCTAGGGCTCTCCAGGAAGTTATTCACTGGGAGAAAGAGAGACATTTTCTTCACTGGTATATCCACTGGTAAGGAGCACATGTCCCCACAGATAAACCTTCACCCATGTAATGTAAGCAAGACTAAAGAAATTCACTGAACCACCATGACAGAAAAGACAAAAAAGTAGAAAGGATACCTCTAAGGAAGAGGAAGGGTAGTAGGGTGCATGGGAGTGTAGGGGTTGGGGACATCAGAGAATAGCAAAGTAAATATTCTATACATTCTATACATGCACGAAAAGGTCATAATGAAATCCATTATTCTATACAATTAGTATGTGTTATTAAATCACAAACAAGAGAATAGATGAGGGAAGGTAAGTTGGAACTACAGTTCATAAGCAAGTTGGGCACCAGAGGAGGACAGGCTAAGATTTCAGCTCTTATTACAGCCAAACTAAACAGTCTTCTTGGTTGAGGTTAATGATGGTGCTGCTGCCTTTAGGGAGATTAAGAGCATCACACATAAGGCTACGGAAAGTCTGGCTGGCTGACCAGAAGAGTGATAATGACCTGTGGTTTCCAAGCACTGTTTATAAAATCACCAAGAGGCAATCAGTATGTCTCTTGGGTTCTTTGAGGCTACTATGAGGGGAGATACAACCTCATCTGAGACAACTTCACATGCAAGGCTTACTAGGCTCATGTCCAAGCTCAAACTGCCTGGAGGTTACCTCCCTGCCATAGACCAGATGGACTTGGTTATCTTGGGATTGTCCTTTCTTTTCTTTCTTACTTCCAACCTCTCTGTCTCCCTCCATCCTCCCCAGTTGAGCTGGCCAGATGAATTCCTCAGTCAAAAGAAATTATAACCGATACATACATGCTCTGGTTAACTGAGATGAACACTGGGACAGAGTCACACACATACAAAGCTTGGAACTAAACAGGTATTACTGTGTAATGACTGTGGAGAGTCTCCTGTGCTCTCAAAACTGCTTTATGTGCTATTATTAGTGGAGAAGGTGGGCTGAAATAAAATATATGGCACCTGCAGTCATCTAGTCACTGGAGCACAGCAGATATCTTATGTATGTTAGCTTCTTTGAATGAATTGATTCTTCTCCTTCTCCTTCTCCTTCTCCTTCTCCTTCTCCTTCTCCTTCTCCTCCTCCTCCTCCTCCTCCTCCTCCTCCTCCTCCTCCTCCTCCTCCTCCTCCTCCTCCTCCCCTCCTCCTTCTTCTTCATGGAACAACCAACTCACCTGGCCTTTACCTGTTGAAGGTGTTACCCACCAACTGCAAAAAGTGAATTCTCCAGCACACTTAACCATGAAAGTACACTGCCTAGCTCTGCCAGTTAATATCAGGATATGCATGAGCCATTCTCCCGTGTAAGTTGACTTCTGAAGATGGAAGGAAGGCATCTTACTTTCTTTTCCTGGTGCTATGATAAAACAGTGGCAAAAGCAGCCTAATGGAAGAAGGGTTTATTCTGGCTTATGGTTCCAGGTTCCAGTCCATCATGGTGGAGAATCAAGATGGCAGGTACATGAAACAGCCAGTCATGATCAAGAAAGAGAGGTGGATAAATGAACACATGGCTCCCTCCAGTTCACGTTCTCCATTTTATATCATTCAGCATCCACTGCCCACAGAATGGGTTCATCACAACTAGGATGGATCTTCCCACATCATTTATACTAGTGAAGATATCCACCATTCCCACAGCAAAGTTCAGAGACTTGTTTATAGGATGACTCTAGATCCTGTCAGGAGACACCATCATAGGAAGGATGGTCAGTATTAGTCACATGTTCCCTGTCACTGTGGGTATTATTAGTTTACCATTAATTCCAGCAAGATAACTATTTATTTAATCTATCTATCTATCTATCTATCTATCTATCTATCTATCCATCCATCTATATTAACTATTTATTACCCAGATCATCTGAGTGCATTGGGAGCAGGGTCCCGTAGTTTTTGAGGTGAGGTCAGATGAGCTACAACTTAACTCTGTGTTTCCTCTCTTATTCACTAATTCTATTAATGGCTTTTTTCTATAATGTCCTTTCTCTCTTATAGGCAACGAAAAGTAGAAGACTGTCAACTTTTCTGATACTGGATAACTTTAACAATACCCAATGGATGGTCTAAACTAATAAAATATTTATGAGAAAGTGTAAAGTTAGACATTGGTCTTGTTCAAAGTATCTGGAGAGTTTTGTTTACCACAGAACATCTGAATGTTAGTACAATATCTGGGGACGGGGGAGGGGTTGTAGTTAGAGGCCTTTGGATACAAGCAATGACACCTAACTCTTTAGAACATATACTTAAATTGAATGTGTCCTAAGGTGGCAGGAGCTCACAGATGACAGGGCATGGTTGGAAAGTGGTGGGAGCCAAGGACCTGTGAGCAGCCTCTTGTCACTAAGACATTGCCAATCTTGTGGCACTTACAACCTTTCTGGTGGGTGGTTACATGGTTAACTGAAAGGATGACTGGTCTAACTTCTCAAAGGGATCCTCGTAAGTAGATTATGAACAAAGATGTCCACAGTGGCTAGAAAGAAGAGGGAAGGGAGACATTCCCACCTCATCCTTAAGTTCCAGGCTCCTAAATCATTGTTCCAATGCCTTAAAAATCATCTACTTCAGTTTCTTCACTGCTTCCAAATTAACCTCAAAAAAGTGCTTGCGAGGCTGCCGGAGCTTGGTCAAGATGCATCTGGCCCAAACACAAGATGCTGTACGTGGAAAATCTTGCTCTCTTCGAGAATCCTCTTACAATCCATGAAGCACTAGAGCATCTATTATGGGTACTCTAAGGACGAAGCTTCAGACTTTGTCCTGGCTTTTGTCAGCTTAAGACTCTTAAGGTAGTTTACACAAAGATTTGTGTGTCTGAATTTTTCCCTGGCAGGTTCTCATTACAGCCTAGATAACACAAACCCTAAATATTTGTGGTTAGGAGCAGTGAGGCATTTTCGAGTTGTCTGACATCTTCTACCCACGTAAGTTACCACTTAGGATCAATACACAGCTTGGAGACAAAGGGAAAGGAAAGGATGCTGGGAAATTTTTCTATGATTTCTGCATGTCTGGATTAAACTCCTTCTCCAACACCTTTCTTCTGTTTGCCTTTTTGTCTGTCTGGGTCTATCTCTCTGTCTGTCTTGGTCTGCCTCTGTCTCTGTTTCTCTGCTTCTGTCCCTATCTCTGTATCTCTGTCTCAAATTCAATTCCCTCTGAATCCATCTGTCTCTCTATGCCTCTCTCTTTTGTCTCTGTCCTTCCATAGTACACACACACACACACACACACACACACACACACTCTACTGCCCATCTCTAGGTCATACCCTTCAGACCCTTTGCTTCCCCGACAGCCTGTTCTCATGCTTTCCCAGTTCAGCAGCAGGGCTACCGTCACATTGGGTAAACATAAGACTATATATATATATATATATATATATATATATATATATAGAGAGAGAGAGAGAGAGAGAGAGAGAGAGAGAGAGATTCCCTTTAAGCACTCTGCCTGAGCCTTTCCTAAGTCATATTTACATTTTTTATTGTTTATGTTTCCAGAAGCTGGCAGAAGAACAGCTTCTCTGCAGTTTCTGTGGTTTCGTGATTCACCCTGGAGGAGGCAGCCATTCCACAGGGGGGTGAGGGGAAGGGGTGTACAGTCAGGGAAGCACCAGGCAGATTAGAGTTCCCTGGTTTGTGGGATCCATGGCCTTAACTTCACTGTGAAGCCCAACTCCTGGAGATTTCTGAGTCCAGTTTTCAAATTCCCAGACCTGCTTCTCCGTTTTGAGTTTCTGAGGTGACCCACAGGAACAAACCCTCCGTGTGCCTGACACTTGCAGCTGCCTGTGTCTAGGAGAGACTGAGGCTTAGTCCCTCGCTCTAACTTCAGGGTACACTTGGCTACTCCAGGGTCGGGCCAGCGTGTCCTCACCACTTGGCAAGCCATTGTTACAAGCCATGATTTGGGTATGCCCAGCTCATAAACTGGTAGACATAAACATATTTTTATTAGATGTGCTAGTTAGTCTTATGTCGACTTGATATACCAACTAGAGGCATCTGGAGGAAGGGGCCACAATTAAGAAGGTGCCTCCATAAGATCCAGCTGTAGGTCACTTTCTTAATTAGTATTTGACGCCAGAGGGGTCCAGAGCATTGTGGGTGATACCATCCCTGAGCTAGTGGTCCTGGGTTCTATAAGAAAGCAGATAAAACAAATCACGAGGAGCAGGCCAATAAACAGCACCCTCCATGGCCTCTGCATCAGTGCTTGCATCTAAGTTTCTGCCCTCCTTGAGTTCCTTCGGTGATGAACAGCGATATGGAAGTGTAAGCCTAATAAACCCTTTTTTCCTCAGCTTGCTTTCTGGTCATGGTGTTTCATTGCAGTATTAGAAACCCTGGATAGGACATTAATTGGGAAGAGCTAGGAGTATTGGAAATGTGAGGTAAGCCAGGGAGATGTTTAGAGGACAGACGGATGCTTGTGTGTGCCGTTAAGCCCTTTGGTATGGAACACTGGGGATTTAAAGGAGCCTCATGTTATGGACACACTAGAGGAGTCTGAAACCAGAAAGATTGGACTCCTGCCCCATTAGTGTCCACTTAGGGATTCTTAATCCTCTGAGATCTCACATAACCATCTTTTACCAATTTCCCAAGCACTTCATGTCTTGGGTACTTTATCCTCCACCCTTTTCAACCTCTAAAAATAGATCTAGTCCCATACAGTCACTGGGGAACCAGTGTTTGATCAGAGTGTCTTTCTCAAAGTCTGTTAACTTAGACATCATCACTCACTTATGAAGTCAACCCACTCATTTATTTTCCTTTCTCCAACAAATACCTGTCAGTACCTACTCTGTGCTAGGCCCTGTGCACGGTGATGAATCAAACACATGGGCATTTATTACTATGGATGTTGACTCATGAGCCGGGCGATTCTATGATACTTATGTAAGTAACACATGTATAAATTGTTTAAAGTATACGAAGGAAAAGTATAATATTTTATGAGACTGTGAAAGAGGATGCCTGAGAACTCAGAGTGAGGGTCGTTAGAACAGGGTGAGAGTTGAGTTGAAGAACAAGAAGAAATTCACACTGAGCTGGAAGGTAGACCAAGAGCCCTGTAGTACATTCTGGCTATCCTGTGCTACTTAACCCAAACCAGTTGTTTGCAATGAGTTTATCCATTTCTGAGATGGACTGGATTTGACTGAATGGATTTTGTTTGTACCCTTGGTCCATATTTTGACTGAGTACAAAACATTTTTTTTTAAATTGATTGGACCTTTGTATACAAAGGAGCAAGATAGCTCCTTTGTATAACTGGAAAGCTATAAGGGTAGTAGTGGGTTGGGCCTTCAGCTGGACCTGGAGATGAAGTGGCTGTATTTTGCTTCAGCCTGAAGCCTGAGCTTCTCAGACCATGGTCACTCATGAAATGCCCAGAGGCTAAAGAAGCAGCTGTATGTCTTTTCAGGACCTCACCTCATTAATTTCAGAATGAGACTTTCTCCCCATTCTACTGCTCATGAGAGTGGTCATGCCATGCCCGCCAAAGAGGGCCTGACCACTTCCATCCAGGTTTAAGATTGTAGGTATTTTGAACAGTCTTTTTTAACATGCATACAACAATTTTGCTCTTACATAAACATGAGGGCTTAATTACAAAAGAATCAAATATTTTTAATATTTTCCTGTCATCATTCCTCAGTGTGTGTGTGGGTGTTCGTGGGGTGTGTATGAGATTGGTCTATCTTTGGGTTGGATTGTGTGAGATGTTTGAATTTTCTTTTTAAAATAGGCTGTTTGGTTCACTGGCTTTGGTTTCATTTAAAAAAAAATCTTTATAAGAATTTTGGCTTAGGATTAGCACAAAATTTCCAGCAATTTCTGTAATGTCTCTAAACATACTTGTGCCTTTTTCTACTACACATTTATTCAGAGAAGTGTTATCAGCTTTGACAATTATAAAATTAAGATGTTGATCAACCTTGACAAAGTTTGAAGATGTCTTGTATCATACAGTATCAAATACTCAGCACCCCCACCCCGACCCCCCCTTGATGGTGCTGGGAATGTAACTCCTCACCTTAAACGTGTTAGGCAAGTGCTCTCAGCATTCAAAATCTCCAGCTAGGATCCAATGTAAAAACATGTAAAAACAAACAAGCAGAAAGACCCATTCATCATTAAAATGCACATTTTTCGGCTGTACTAAGTCTAAAATCGTATGCAGACCAAAGAATTGTCTTGGAATTAATTAATGTCAGTAAATATTTACTCTGTTTATCTATTTTATACATCTGAATGTCCCAGATTGTCTTATTTCTGGGATACACAAGGCCCCATGGATTTGGGCTACTTACTCAATTCAAAAAATAACCAAAGCAACAACAAAGGCACACACAGTTTAGCAATCGGCTGCCTAGGTCAGACTAGGGCCATTTCCCCTTTCCATGTAAAATGCCATTCCATTTATTTCCTGGCAGTATCTCTGTGAGGCCGACAGAGATAGTCTACTTTCTGTCACTATAATGAGATACCTGAGGTGGTTCGTTTATATATTTAAAAGGTATATATTGGTTCATGGTTCTGCAGATTTCAATTTAAGATCAATCACCTCTTTGCTTTGGTTCCCTAGCAAGAGTGCTGTATCATGGCAGGAGGCAGGAAGGATCCAGCCGCATACGGGAGGCAAGGGTCAAAGGGAGACAAGATGAAGCCAAGGCCCCATGATCCTCTCTAAGAGCTGATTCACCCAGAAAGTGAATAAAAACCCCCTATCACCAAAGGTCCGACCACATCCTAATAGTTCCTCCCTGGGGACCAAGAGGACTAAGCCTTTACTACATTGGCTTTCGGTGAACATTTACTGTACAAACAATGACAAAACTAAATTAATTAGTTATCTAATCAATTAGTGCGTGCGTGCGTGCGTGCGTGCGTGCGTGCGTGTGTGCGTGCGTGTGTGTGTGTGTGTGTGTGTGTATGTTTTCCTCAGTCTCTCTTCATCTTCCTTTCAAGGCAGTGTCTCTCACTAGTACAGCTCACAGATTTGGCAGATTTGGCAGGCAATTTCCAGAGACACTCCATTCTCCTTTCTCAGCACTGGGGTTATACACATATACCTTGTCCCTCTGCCTGACACTGCCCTGCCTGATTTTTATTCAAATGCTAGGGATCTGGACCCCTCTCATGTTTTCAAGGCGAACACCTCAGCAACTGAATTCTTTCCCTGGTTGGTCCCTTTCATTTTTACTTTGTATTTTGTAAAAACGATGATGCCGGGAGAATAGGAACTCTCTTGAGTTCTCAAGCCTAGTACCAGTAGATGCTGACTTCAAATCCAGACTTGCTCTACTTCAGACCCTTAAGCAATGGCCTAAGGTGAAAAGAGAGAGAAATCAAGGACAACCAAACATCCAACCTGAAACTCACAATGCTATCTTTCCTCTGTGGCATCGAGTCAGCGCACTGAGCCCCGAGGTTAACTTGAGTTGGCCCCAAAGGACAAGAGGTCAGAACTGATGATAAAGCAAATATCTGATTCCTGCCACAATTACAGAATAATAACCACTAGTTATGAATCATGAAAGGATCAGCAGTAAGCCAGTGGGTTGAGAAAAGTTCTGATGGCATCAGAATTGGGGACACTTTGTTCTAGTCCCAGGTAGACCCTCAGAATATGTTGCTGGTGACCAGGGCAGGAGGCTGGGGCAGGATAGGAAGGTTCTGAGGCTGGGCAGACCACCAGTGACCTGTCCGGTTTAATTTGGAAGGGGAAAGACAAGATGTTTCCGTTTTGAGACCAATGAATGTAGAACCCAGGATGCCTGCTGAAGACTTTTGTCAAGGGGACAAGCGAGGTTCTGACACAAAGCCTACCCGGTCTCTGCTAACTCAGCACTCTGCCCTTGGCGACTATACACACATGTGGCTGTTTCTAGACTCTCTAGGTACCCTCTCTTCTCATTGTTCAGCCAGAGGATGTCTCTGTGCTTAACCCACACAAACTATGCTTATTTCAGGATCATTTCTTGTCAGAAAGGTCTTCTCCCTTGCTATCTCGGTCTGTGTTATGATCTGGTTTTTCTTCTTTGCTTCTGCTCCATAAGAAGGAAAGCAAATACATATTTAAGGAGATGGCTCAAAAACTCTCCCTAAGTCAGACCATCTGTGTGGGTAGAAGCTTTAGATTTTTGTCTAGGAAGTGGAATTTTTTCTTATTTTCTCCATTCTTAGGAAAATCTAGGGAACAACAACAAAAAACAAAAACCTCAAAATAAAAGAAAAACAAGCCTAAAAAAGGGGGGGGTGACAGGAAGTAAAAGAAATTAAGATGCCTAACGGATATTTCAGAAAAATGTGAATAATTTGGCATTTCTCAGAAGGAATGTACAAACAGAGAAAGATCTCGAATTACCCAGGAGTCTGAGTTGGTCCTGGAAAGCCAACTGTACATGTTACTCATTCTTTCCCTAATGACAAGGACCTATTCCTCCTAAGGTCAGCTTCTTATGGAAAAAAAAATCAAAATCAAAAACAAAAACAAAATCCCACTAAGTAGGTTTTGAAGTTCAGAAGAAAAAAAAACGTGGAAAAGGAGCTTCACCCCCCTAGTATGACTCCCCTGGTGAAAGCCATAACTTGCTTGGCAACCATTTTGAATCACCCTGTCCACCAAGGTCACTGTGACCCCTCCTCCCCACTGGCTTCGTACCTCAAAGCTTTCCATCTTGTTTCTTGCTCAAGCTAAGTCCAAACTCAGTTGATTCACCTCCTGAGTGGTAAAAGGGCTAATAAAAATGGTCCCTGTTAGACCAGGATGCTGATGGATTTCTTTGGCTGATGAAACTTCAGTGGTCACATTAGTTTCGATGGCAACAACATTGAGGACAGGAAGGAGTCTGGAGTGAAACAGGTGCTGCCCAATGCCAGTAATCATTTCACATTCCAGTCAGATGGAGACATCAAGATAGAACACCAGAGCTCCTCAGCAATGAACCAGACAGAAATGAATGTCACGAAGGCTGATGAGAAAGAGAGTCTAGCACAGGTGAGATTGGTGGATGGAAACTGTTCCCCCTCATTTGTTTGTTTATGTTAAGACTGCCCTCATATTTGGTCCATGAGGCAGTGCTCAAGAAATCAAGGCACTTGTGATAGAGAAACTTCATTAAAAATTATTAGCATTAACAATCACCTAGGAGACGTACCTCTGGCTGTGTCTGCAAGGGTATTCCCAGAGATGTCTATTTGAGGAGAAAAGACCTGCCCTGAATGTGGTGGCATCATACCACAGTTGGCATCTCAGATTGAATAAAAAGGAAAGGACAAGCAGAGTAGCAGCATTCACTTCTCTCTGCTTCCTGACTGAGGAAATGTGGTTGGTTTCATCAGGCTTCTACCACCACCATTTCTGCCCAATCCCCACCTCCTTAGTGATTGTCTCTGTCCTCAAATGTGAGCCTAAAAACCCCCTCCCTTTCTATCTTAAGTTGCTCTTTTACTCAGTACAAATATATATGTACATGAATAAAATACATATATATGTATTTTATTGCTCATGTATATGTATTTTTATTACTCTTGTTACTCAGTATAAATACATGTACATGTATACACATGTGTATGTATATATTCACACATATATACATATAAATATATATGTGTATATACATATGTATGTATACACATGTGTCTTCATACACACACACACACACACACACACACACACACACACACACACACACACTCCAGATAGATATATATATCTGGAGAGAGAGAGTCACCTGAACCTGGGAATATGTGCAACCTTGCTACTTGGCTGAGGGAAGTCGCCTGCCCTCTAGACATATTTTCTGAGGTGTAAATGAGGAGGACAGTGGTTCTGAGGTAGAGGCCTTAGAGCCCCAGATGTTGCTCACTCACAGACTTCAGCCAGATCATCTCTCTCCCTTGGGTGAAAGCACGTCCGAGGTTTTATTTCTTGTAAGACTTTTGTTGTTTAGACAGAGGAAAAGTTTTGTACCTTCTAGCTCAGCAGTTCCCGAGTTCTATTGAGCAGAGGCCTTCACTCAGGAGCCATGAACATGCAGACTCTGACACAGGAGGCTTGAAGCAGGGCCTGGGAATCTGTCTTTCTCTTTCTTCCTTCCCTTTTTCCTCTCTTCCTTACCTTACTCCCTCTTTTTCTCCTCTCTACATCCCTCTCTGTCTCTCTGTCTCTGCCTCTCTGTGTCTCTGTCTCTCTTTGTCTCGCCCCCCTGTCCCCATCTTCTCTCTTATCTTTGGGACAGTGCTTCACATATGCCAGGCTGACCTTGAACTCACTGTACAGCCAAGGATGACCTCTGATTTCTCATCTTCTTGCCTCTACTTTCAGGGTGCTAGGATGACAGGCATTTATTTGTTTGCTTTATGCAGTACTAGGGATGGAACCTAGGGCTTCATGTGTGCTAGACAAATGATCTACACACCGAGGCATACCTCCGACTCCAAGAATCTAAAGTTATTAAAAAATACTTTTATCAGTTCTTGGCGACCTTGATGAAACATATTTTGAGCACATTAGAAGAAGATCTGCTGCTCTAATACCTTCATGTAACTGAGCTCTAAGCCATGAAACTGGAGTGGGAACTTGTCAAGTCCCTGACTTGGTATTTCATTTATATGACAAATTGGCCAGTTAGAACAACACGCTAGAACTTGATTAAGTGTTATGTGGTAACTTATTTGTGGAGGCTTGTGCTATCATCCAGTGGTACTAGAAATACCCCCCCTTTTTTTAAATTTTTGGCTTTGCAGTTTTCCTCAGGACTAGGGATTAGAGGTGAGAGGACAAGACCTATATAGTAGCCCCTCGTATGGCCTCTCTCCCTCTTGCTTTTCTCAAAGTGGGTGTTGAAAACAGAGAACGACCCTGGAGTGTTGAAATAGTAGACAGTATCTGAAGCTGGCTCAACCCCAGCAGCAGAGACATTTATTTGGTGGGCCTGTCTGGGGTCCCCAAGAACAAGAGGAATGACGGCCCAAGGAAGGTTGATGTCAAGGTTAAATACCTAATATGTGGTAGGCTCAGTAGACTCCCTCCAAGCTCCTGCTCCAGTGGGGAGACTGGAGAATTTACACGATGACCTTTCAGTTGGATTTGCTCCTACAGTAATAGACTTATCACCACAGAAAAAAGAGCCGACGAGGGAGTGACCCAGCAGTAACATTACTGGATTACGTAATAGAATGGGCCTCATTTCATAGTCATGACAGAAGGACACTTTGGTTTCATTACTGGTTTTTATCTGGCCACCACTCCAATGAGTATTAGCAATTTCAGATCCAGTGTGACTCAGAGGCCAATGGTCCACAGGGCACGTTCTAAGCCTCCTGGGCTGTGGAACAATGGGGCAGCCTGAGCTATATTCTTTCCTTAGTATCATTAGAAATCAAACTCAAACGTGATAAATTAGGATCACAGAGGTAAAGATGAAAGAATCTGGGGATGGGGGAGAGAAAATAAAGATACAGACAGAGTCCCAGAGTCTCAGGCCAGAACCAAAGGCCGAAGGGAAAGAGCGGGTAACTTAGAAAGGACAGAGTTTTAGTTTGTATTTCAAGCTCTGATTTCTACTTTTCTGCATGGCCTACAAGTCACGTGGTCACTGACTTTGGAAGTGAACTTTGGTTACTAAAAATGTGACTAAAAAATGTCACAAAGGCTTTGTGAGTACTTAAAGAAAAACTGGGAGTCTGTACAGGAGAAAGAAGCCTCTTATATGAGAGAGAAAGGTTTAGGTGTGTGTGTATGTGTGCATGTGTGTATAACCAGTAGGGAGGCAATCAGGAAACAGAAAAGTGGGTCTCATTTTCCATTTAAAATTATACTTCTTTATTGTGGGTGTGGTTTGTACAGGTGGAGGTCAGAGGACACCTTTCTCTCTTCCTCCACATGAGTTCTGGAGACTGAACTCAGGTCATCAGGTTTGGCTGCAAGTGCCTAGAACTGCTGCACCATCTCACCATTCTAAGGTTCTTATTTTCTCTCATTAATTTTTAAACATTATTCTAGGGTCCTGCTCAGGGGTGGTGCTTGTGTACCCATCCCACAGATCAGAACGTGAGGCTATAGAAATTACAGCAACCTTAGCAATGATTTCCGCCTTCGCGGAACTCGTAATTCATTGGAATCTTGCCACTCAGAGTGTGGTCTGCAGATCACCTTCTTTGGGCAATTGTTTCTAGAACTACTCTGAAGCCTCATCCCAGACCACTCAAATTGAAATGCCCCTTTGAAGCTGGCCATTTGTAGGTACATTCTAAGATTTATTTATTTTATTTATGAGTACACTGTAGCTGTCTTCAGACAGACCAGAAGAGGGCATCGAATCTCATTATGGGTGGCTGTGAGCCACCATGTGGTTGCTGGGATTTGAACTCAGGACCTCTGGAAGAGCAGTCAGTGCTCTTAACCGCTGAGCCATCTCTCCAGCCCTGTAGGTACATTCTAAACTCAAGGAAAACATGGGCCATGAAAGCGTGGCAAGATAGGAAGTGGGACCTGAGGGATAGTGGCCAGGGAGGCAGCCAGGCTGGATGTGAGGAAGTGGCCATCTGGATACACACAGGGATGAGAGATAGGGACAGGGGAGACAGGCTTGAATTTGGGCCAAGTTGTGTGGATGTTTCTACATCCTGTCTTCCACCTGCTATGATGATATCTTGCCAGCCTCAGTTCCCTCTGTAGAAAATTGATAATAGTAGCCAGTATTTCCCAAGGTGGACATGAAGATGAAGAATCAGAAGTAATCAAATACTTGGCACAATCTTGATGCTGGCCAATGTTGAATATTTTGAGTATTTCTTTATCAGAGAGTTGCCTTTTTTGTTTATTTTCCCCTTCCCTTCTTCCTCTCACTCCAGCTCTGCTTGCTCTGGCCCCACTCTCTCCGTTTGAAGGTTTTTAATTTATTTATTATATGTACATACACTGTAGCTGTCTTCCGACACCCCATAAGAGGTCATCAGATCTCATTACAGATGACTGTGAGTTATCATGTAGTTACTGGGAATTGAACTCAGTACCTCCGGAAGAACAGTCAGCACTCTTAACTGCTGAGCCATCTCTCCAGCCCCCAGATAGCTACTTTTGTGTGTGCTAGTATGTGTGTGTGTGTGGTGTATCTTGTGTGCAAGGTGTTCATGTTGGTACATCTTCAGGAAGAAGCCAGAGATCAAACATGAGTGTTGATCCTCAGTATCTGTTTGCCTTGAGTTTTGAGGCAACGTCTCTCACTGGATGGGGGCTCTCTGGTTTAGTTAGACTGGATGGCGGGCTAGCCTTAGGCATCCTCCTGCCTCTGCCCTGCCAGCATTGGGATCCCCTGTGCTCAGCAGCATGTCCAGCTCTTTAAAACGGGCACTGGGTTTCAAGTTCACATTCTTTTGTCTATCCAACAGACACTTTGCCTATTGAGCCATCTCCCTAGCCCTGTGGTGGTATTTCTGTAATGTAGCTGTTCTGAGGACTTCCTGTGGCAACACACTTCCCCTGCAGAGGTGTACAACCGGACAACAAGCTACACCATGGTAGGGACAGAACGCAAACACCCAGCGAAGCACTTTATACGTTACGTGTTATTACTTTAATTGTCCATGTTTACGGGGCATGGCATGATGCTTTGATACACGTGCACATCTGATCCAATCAGGCTAATTAGAACTTACTATTTGAGTTTAGAGCCTTCTCTCTGTCTGATAATTTTCAAAATTCAGCTTAAGCACCACCTCCCCTTTAAAACCATCCCTTTATTTATTTTTTATCTCTTTATTAGTATAAAGGCTATGGTACCTCTAATTATATAATTACTCAAAGATAATGTTAGTAATAATCATACCCAGGGTTCTTTAAACACATATTCATATAACATGCCAGAGAACATACAAATGCCCTTTCCAACAGTGTCTCAATTTCATTATTTCAAACTCTCTAGGTGATTTTGAATGTTTTTGGCTCCTGTGTTCGCACAGGGGGAAATTGAGGCCTGCTGTGCAGAAATATGGCTGTCAATGATATCTTGTAATGGAACACTGAAACAGGTGACAGGACTGAGGGAGAGGGTCACGTGACACACTGTCCCTTACTCGTTTCCTTCTAGCCTTTGTTCCCAAGAACATCCCTCAGCTCCTAATTTTATCTCTGGGGTAGTCAGAATTCCAGGGATAATCCCCAAGCTTCCATGCCCTGGTTATTTAACGGAAGTTAGTATAGGTACCACTTTAAGGGTCTTTGAAGCTGCTATTAAGGCCTCAGATCGGATGTTCCTAACATATGTATATATGTGATAACCTGGAGGAGGAGCTGACCCAAACAGGTGACCTTTAAAGAGTTTCACCCATTGGCCACTAACTTAGAGCAAAGAGACTTTAATGGAGCATCCTTGGCTCAGAAGATGAGAAAGGTCATCTGCAAGTGCTACGGGCCTCTTGAAGCTGAGAGTGACCCACCCCTCCCGACATCCAGGAAAAACACTGACACTTCATTTGTGTTATATGACAGGGTATATGAATATGCATTGAAAGGACAGTAAGGAGCCTGGCTCAGCATACACCGGAATGAACTTTGGAGAAAATTCTTTTCTAGAACCAGGAGACAAGAAGCCAGCAGGAGGGGCTGGAGAGATGGCTGAGGAATAACTAGAGAGGCTGAAGGGGCTGGACCGATGGCTAGAGAACTAGCCAGAGAGATGATTGGAAGGATGGATGGTGAGCTAACTGGAATGGCTCAATGGTTAAGAGGGCTGACCATAAAATTCACATCCTAGCACCCAATTCACAAGGCTCACAAATGCCTGTAGCATCAACTCCAAGGAATCTGGCATCATCCCTGACTCTTATGGGCAGCTGCACATGCACATGTACATACACAAAGATGAACTTAAGAAATAATAACGTTATACAAATCCTATCTGGAGACACCCTGACTTTGACCCTTCAGTTCTCTGAGCAAACCTTCCTGGTTCTCTGACCCATGGGCTGTGAGTGACTCTGAGTCCTTTCAAGCCACTGCCTTGGGGGTCAGGTTTTACTGCACACCAATAACAGATAAATAGGGTCTCCATTTGGAAACACATCCTAATACAGTTCTGCTTTAAATGTATTTCTCTGAGTCTTCTTTTGGGGAGTCAAAGGACATTGTTTCACCTTTGTTTTGAACATGCAAGCATGAAAGGTGTTCATGACTTCTAGAATGGAAGACTTATCAGCTGGCCCTTTCTGCTGTCAACATAGGGCATGGCTCCATGCTTCCTAGACACAAAGTCCAATCTCTCTGGACCACGGTGTCTTCATCCATAAACCTGGGATAATAGCAGGGTTGTTGGGAGCACTAAATAATACAACACTCATAAAGCAGTTGCTTCATTGCCCGGCACATGGAGATCAGTCAGTGTTATCTGGGCAAGATCTTTACCTGAGTAGTTTAATGAATGAAGGAATTCCGGGAATGAGATAAGATATGATTACCCTTAGCACAACTCCTGAGTTTTGAAACTCCTGCCTCAGTTTGCTTCCTGTTAGGCCATCAGACACTCCTGGATCTTGGAACATAGTAGCTGTCTCTCAGGTCAGGTTCCAGGATACAGCATTGCATTTAAACTGCTCAGAAATGGAGAACACCACCGGGGCTCTGTTCTTGTACATACTGGATCAGCAAGAACAATGAGGTCATCCAAACTGTTGAGTCAGGCTGGGGATACTTCCCTGAGGATCCCCTGAATAAAGTTTAGCTGCTTAGACTATCAAAACCCTTGAGTTAGTGGCCCTGGGTAGACAGGGGCAGACTTGAATGACTGTTTCCTTCACAACTGTTCTGTTCCCTGTGGAGAATCTGCAGAGAGGTGCTCACAAATATCTTCCTGTTTCAACTGATTTTACCCAAGTGTATACTGTTTCTTCATGTTAACTTTTGAGTATTTTATTCATACTTTGACAATTTCATAGATGTATACATGAATCACTCTCCCTCAAATCCCACCTCCCATTTCACTGACAATCCTGAAAATACACCTCTCCCATCTTCATATCCTTTATTTTATTTTTTTAAATCACCAAGTCCAATCGGTGCTGCCTGCTGAAAGATTGACTGGTGCCTGATCTTGTTGGTTTGAGCCTGTGAACGTCTGTAGATAGTCACGTTTGCCCCAAGTTCCTGAGTATAAATGCCACGCAGCTCTCCTCCACATTCTCTGATTCTGACATTGTGTTCACCCCTTCCCCCATCCTCCCTAAGCCTAGATGTCCCATTAAGTCCTGAGCCTTCAAGAGTCCTGTATTGGAGGACCCTACCTAGCTCTGAGTCTCTGCATTAACTTTTGGAAGTTCCACTGCAGGAAGAAGCTTCTCTGGCCAATATTAAAAACAACAACAGAGAAAACCCCCACTTATCTTAGGACAACATGATTAGAACATGTTTATGGCCTGTTATCTCTTCTATTAAATTATATCTTGCTTCTTCAGATAAGAATGCATGTTAAGCCAACCAACCAATTAAAAAAAAAACAGTTCTGCCACTTAAAAAATAGATCTGGAGGTTTGCTCTGCAGTAGAGCATTTGTCTGGCATATAGGACTCTGGGTCCAAGTCTTCATATCTCAAGTTAAATTTATACCATAATTTTATTTAAGTTATATTTTCATTTTACTTAGGGGTTCCTCCTCTGTCCCCTTTCTACTTTTTATTTTGTTGTTATTTTAGACAGAATCATTTCACTGAATTTGGAGCTAGCTGTTTCCAGATTACTCCCTGGACAGGGAGGTCTGGGGACCCAGCTACCTCTGTCTCTCCATCACTGGGGTCACAGGCGCTTGCCATCAAATTCAGCTTTTGTGTGAGTATTGGGGACCTGGGATCAGTTCCTTATATCTATATAGCAAATGTACTACCCAGAAAACCACCCCTCTATCCCTGAATTATAAAAAAAAAAAAAGAACTATAAAACTGAACCTTGACAGAGAATGACCGACCGTTGGGTTTTGTATTAGAACTAGGTGCAGTCTGGCAGGGAAACCAGGAGAATCACCTCCATACCCCAGCCAGAGTCTCTTTGAACCTGACAACAGATTCTGGCAGGAAAGCTCTATTCCTTCCCCCCCCCCCCCCCAGCTATGCATTATTCGCAAGGTCGTCATGTATCTGTGGGTTTCTAACTCTAGTCCCCGCCACGTCCTTAGCCTCGATTCTAACAAGTTAGACGCATGGAGGGCCAGTGGGGAGGAGGAAACGGAAATATTTGAAAATAACTGGTCAATGCAATGATCTGTTTTGGTTGAGGGGTAAGAAACAAAGAACAGAAGTGTTGTGTAGATTTGAATCCTGCAAGCACTCGGGGCCTGGCGTGTGGAGGAAGGCACGAATCCGTGAGGGCTGGGGAACAATGGGCCGTCAGAGACTTGACGTTATGTAACTGGGTGGTTTGAATTCACAAGTGTCAAGGAAACAAATAGAGGAGAAAGTCTGTCCTCCCACTCCATGGTGGGAGGGAACAGGCCCCTGAGACACTCCGCTGCCCCAGGATCAGGCTCCGTCCCTCACAGTGATGCCAACGGATGCCATTTAGGAAAGAAAGGTTCTGTGACTCCTGGCATCCAGAAGGGCATCGGGGACTGGAGAATGTTTGTTTGTTTTTAATTTTGAATTTGTTTTTATGGGTATGGGAGTTTTTGCCTGCGCAGGCCAGAAGTGGGTTTCAGATCCCCTGGGAGTGGCGTTTCCTGTGAGTGCGAGCTGCCTTGCGTGCTGAAAATTGAACCTGAACTCTCTGCAAGAGCAGCCAGTGCGCTTTACTGCGGAGCCGTCTTTCCAGCCTCTAGAGTGTTTTTACTGTTTTTGTTTTGTTTTTAAATAATAATGGTGATGAAGGGCAGCGAGTAAATGAGGGGCCCCGGCAGTCCTTGGACTTTTGGAAATACCCTGACATGTGGACCTGTTCCTCAGCCTCTCATGGTGCTCTCTTGGGTACCGTAGCATTGTGACTCACAGGTTTCATCTGCAACTGGCTCAGGCACATGAGCGCGATGAACACTTAAAAAGGCCACAGATGCGGGATTTCAGAGGAAGCTTCTGAAATAGGGAGCTGTAAGGGAAGCCTGGCTGCGTCGGAGGCGCCATGCCCGATACTGAAGGTCATTTGCCTTAGCAGTGTCTTTCATGACCTATCCCCATTAATTCCCATTAATTCAAGAAGGATAAAGTCCTTTGACTGTTTCTTGTTTCTTGTTGAGCTGCCCTGGTGTGCCAGCCCTAAAGGGCAGCCACACCCCAGGAATTCCTCCTGGACTCTGCACGTGTCACTGCGGTTCCTTGGACCAGTGTCACCTCCAAGTTCTCTATCCCTGAAGATTCAGTGCCTCAAACTCTGCTATACTCTGTCCTTGGAAAAGCATTTCCTCCACTCCGCCCATGACCATCGCTGGTTAACAAACTCTTTCTCTTGGGGGCCCTAGTGACTCCCAGCACTTAACTGTAAGCATGTTCCCACTGCCCCATCACAGAAGAATTTCAATTCTGACTCCCTCCCTACAGTGCTCCTTACTGGAGCTTATTATACCAGACCTTTTTTTCTTTAGTGTCTTTCTTTTTCAGACCCAGGGGTGCCTTGCATTTACAATGAGCCTCTCTTTTCAAGCCTAGGTGGCTATAAAAAGGCTCTGTCCTGAAGAAGACACAAGGCCGAGCTGTGTCTCCTTTAGGATTATGGTTGTATTTTTTTTCCCTCATACCTTTAACCCGGATTAGCACACAGAAGTTTGACTACTACTCCATCCCTTCTGTCTGCTGGACAACTTGGAATCCCTGTTGTCGCCATTTTCCTAAGGAAGGCCCTTGTAAGGTAGGCTTCGAGGTAGGTACACTTAGGGTCTGCAAGTCCATGACAGACAGATTTTAAACCCCAGTGGCACGTATGGGGATGGCCATAGCTACATAGTGATGGGTGTAAACCATACTGTCAAGACCAGCTCAAACGAATCTCAGAGGAGTGACAAGAGACATTTTGTATTACCAGGCTGTAGACCATGTCCCCTGAGACAGGAATCCCCCAGGTAGTAAATGGGGCTGAAGAGTAGCTTGTTCCATGCTCTTAAAGGGGAGAATATACTCAAGGCAACTAGTTCTTCCATTCACTGAGAGTTCAAAGAGACAAGCAAGCTTTCCCTCCATTGCTGTCATGTCCCCAAGTCCCTGGTGTAGGACAGAGAGACCTGGATACTTTCTACATTTACTTTATTGTCAAAAAGCAAACTCTGTGCCCTGGGAGTTGTTTTCCTTTGCTTTGGTTTTTGATCTCATTTCACTTCGTTTTACTATGTTCAGGTTGTCAAGTTCAAGGTAGTTGGCAATGCCTTCAACAATACCCACAAAGGGATTTCTACCATGTATCCTTAGCCCTCCCACTCACATCTCTTTGAGATATCTTGTTTGAGACAGTTTAAAAGCTTCGTCCTTTTTTTCAAAAGTCCTTATCTGTATTAAAAGTACACAACCTCATAAGCCCATCCAAAGTTTCCAAATGTTCTTTGTGGGTCTGAAGCCATGAAAAGCCTTATTGTTTATCCAGGAAGACACTAGACTCAGGCTGGCGATGTGCCCAAGGGAGCCACTTAGCAAGGGAAGGAAGACTGAGAGCCTAGATGTGAGGGCAAAGGATACCCAACAAAAATTTCCCTTCTTAACTTGGCAGATCACAGAACAGACAGCGTGAAATGAGTACCCATCATGGTGGGGGGGGGCTCAATGCAGGGAAGGGGGGACCAGAGGCAAGGTATGGATGCTAGCTATGGAAAAAATCCAAAAGCAAAGAGAAAAATCATGATTGACATTTCCAATTCTGAAATGATGCTTTTTCTTTGTAGAACATCTGGGGGCAAAGTATCTGGAACACACACAGAAGGGATTTCTGAGTGTGTGTGTTTCCATCTTGTAGATGCTCCCAGGTTCTACCCAGGTTCTTTTTTTTTTTTTTTAATGAATGGCAAGTATTGGTACGGAGTTTGAAGAGTGTGTGATGCTTACGTGTTATGGTGGGGGGAGTAATTAAATGTGCCACATTTATCCTCATTCTAACACATTTATGATTTTTGCATTTCAGAACCACATTCTATGGCATTGAAAATTCCTAAAACTCATAGACGCTGGTCTTAACAAAGTAAGTGTTAAGAGATGACTATTCCGAACTTGAGAAGTTATATTGAGGGCTGCGGAGACAGCTCAAATGGTAGAGGCCATGGGACATGATGACCTGAGGTCAGTCTTCCTGGATGCATGTAGTGAGAGAAGAAAATCGACTCTCACAGGTTATCTTTTGACCTATGCATGAGAGCCTTGGCATATACTGACCAATAAATAAGTTAAAATATAATTAAGAAGATACATCAAAATCTATCCCCCACTCCCTCAAAATATGGCTTTGTTTGGGACCAAAGTTACTTCATAGTAATCAAGTCATGATAAGATCAGGGTGGTTGCTACTCTCAGATGACCTGTGACCTCAACAAAAGAAAGGCTTTGGAGAGACACCTGCAATAGAAGGTAATACAGATGGATCAGTGACCATGCATGGTGAAGTCAGGCCCATGTAGTTAGATCCTACCTGGGGGCGTAGCACAGCTTGTAACCTCCCACTAAGAGCTGGGAAAGGTCAATGAAGGACTTGAAGAACCTGTCCTTGCTGATACTATGACTTCAAACCTCTGGCCTTCATAACTATGAGAAAAGGGGTTTTGGTTGTTTCTAGTCACCCACTGATCACTCTTTTCTTGTAGAAACTCCAAAATACAAAAACAGGGACGTTCATTTTTACATATGTGTGAGCACCAGGTAACATTTCTGGACTATGATCTTGTTTAGTTTGGTTTTGGATAGAAAGGAAGGTCAGAGAGAATAGACATAGGGAATTTGAAACTTACTGTTCTGTGTTTGCTTCACTTTTTCATATTATTGGACATATTAGGATAGGGTCATTTCCTGGTTCCCCCAGCATTACCTTACACAGTGACCTGCAACCAGGCTTAGTGCTTCAAAACTCTCCATGGCAATTTCTACCCCAAAACAGTAACCTCAGAACTGCTGTTTGTATGCTATCTGTACAGAGTAGAGGAAAGGCATCGAGTTCACATCAGACTTCACATGTTTGAGGGATGAACTCTCCATGTGCTGAGATGCTGGGCTTCCTCTGTGCTGTAGATCATCTTATCCTAATGAGGGTCCATCACAACAGGATGGAAATACCGCAGATAAATAAAACAAACTTCTTAATGCTTTGGGGGTTGCATGCATGTGATTGTATATGTTTGTTCATGTGCAGGTGAATATGTGTATGCAGCTGTATGTGAACATGTGTGCACATACATGTGGATAGTGGAGGACAATCTTAGTTCTCTCCCACCACTCATTCATTTTGTTGTTTGTGAGATAGTGTCTTTCATTGGCCTGGAGCTCACTTTGTGAGCTATGATAGGTGGCCAGTGACCCGAGATCAGTCTCTCTTCTTTCCCAACACTTGAATTAATGTTGTAGGTATTATTTTTGCTTGTGCTCCATTCATCCTGGTTCTAGAGTGGGGCCTTTGCACTTGTTTCTTTCAACGAACCCAAAGTGATTCTGATGGGGAGCCAAAGGAACAAACCCTCCAATGAAGAAAATATATTCTAAAACCACAAGTAACAATTCTTATCTTAAATGTGTCATTGGCAGATAGGGCCCCTAGAACTCTCTGAGACTGACTTAATTTTGACAAAATAATGAGATAAGAAATATTTCACGTTGCAAAGATGGAACTGAGTCTCCTGGAGATGGTATATGCTGGCCAAACTCAAACAGCCAGAAGGCAGTTAGGTTAAAAAAATTGAACCACAGTCTAAGATCTTCATTTTAGAATACAAGAACGCTAAAGCGTGGGAGACAACTCAGTTCATAAAAGACCATACAAATACAAGGATCTGAGTTCAGATCTTCAACACGGATCTCCAGAACCAGGTAAAAATCTGGGCACAGCAGACTATATGGTAATCCTAGCTCTGCGGATTTGGCAACAAGAGGATGTCACAGGTCAGCCAGCCTAGCTCCAGATTCAGAGAAAGACTCTTTTCTCAAGAGGTGTGGACGAGAGCAATAAAGAAAGTCACTCAGTACCAGTCTCTGGCTTCTACCTGTCTGTGCACAGATGTGTTCACACACTACATGCACCATACACACCATACACACACACACACACACACACACACACATGTATACTCTCTCTCTCTGTGTCTCTCTGTCTCTCTGTGTCTCTGTCTCTGTCTCTCTCTCTCTCTCTCTCTCTCTCTCTCTATATATATATATATATATATATATATATATATATATATATATATACACACACACATATATCTTTGTCTCTGCTCTGATGGTTGAGACTTAATCCTAGGCATAGGTATCTACCTTGCTTGGCTGCTCTGGCAATAAGCTAAGTCATGAGTATTTGGAAGGTGAATGTGTCACAATTTTTTTTCAGTGAGGAGCCCATGACATTGGGCATGGAGAGGTGTTTGATTCTCTGGAACCTCAAAAATGTGTGCTTATCATCAATAGGAATTAGGGCAACCTGGCCCTCTTGGTTGAGACTTACTGAAGGACCAGTCCAATCCTCCACATACGTTCAGCTTACAACTCAAACTTTCTCAACCAACAGATGGACTTTGACAATCTCAAATATGCTTTGCCACCCTGGTCTACATGGCATTTCCTCAACATGGCTGTTCTTCTCTGATCCTTTCCTCTGGAACAATTCCTGTGTCATATGAAGGAGTTCGTAGCTATGTCTGTCCAGATTGACAGTGTATCCTATTTCTTTGTGCATCCATGGTTATCTGTCTTCCCAAGAGTTTTCCTTTTCTTCTGTCCCCCAAAGTTGAATTGGTCCAACATCACTAGTGCTGGCTGGTTTTGTGTGTCAACTTGACACAAGCTAGAGTCATCAGAGAGGAAGGAGCCTCAGTTGAAGAAATGCCTCCATGAGATCCAGCTGTAAGGCATTTTCTCAATTAGTGATCAAAGTGGGATGGCCCAGCCCATTGTGGGTAGTGCCTTCCCTGGGCTGGTAGTCCTGGATTCTATAAATAAGCAAGCTGAGCAAGCCAGTAAGCATCTCCTCCATGGCCTCTGCGTCAGCTCTTACCTCCAGGAGGAGATGTCCTGCTTGAATTCTTGTCCTGACTTCTTCCAATGATGGACTATGATTTGGAAATGTAAGCCCAATAAACCCTTTCCTCTCCAACTTGCTTTTTGGTTATGCTATTTAAAAACTCTAAGGCATCATCCCACAAGAGACCAGATCTCTGACACGTACACTAGTTAACCCCAGGGTCTACTCTCAAGAACAATGTCTAATGTGTGGAATAGTGGAATTGATGATGAACTGATGGAAAGTTTGACTGTCTTGTAGAAGGCCAATGGAATCCCTGACTGTATTACATAAGAATATTGGTGAGACTTATTGGGCTGTTTGCCATCAGCCTCTGGTTCTCTTTATCACGGGAAGGACAGGAGAGCCAAGAGTCTGAGCTCCTGCTGCTGGGAACATGTCCTCTGCCCCATTAAGAGGACCCCACCCCAGTAATTACAGGGTAAATGACTTGTTAAATCCAGGGCCTTCCCTGTGCTTCTTTGGATATACAATTGATATTCCTTGGGCGGTTTATCTCACTTTGGGGTAGTACATATTTTATAGAGAAAGGAAAGCTCTCCAATTAATAGTAACTGTGATCGAAGTAGTAATGGTTGTCTCCAGCCTCATTCCACAAGAGGAGACTGGAAGGCCCATGTTAATTGCCACAAAGAGCTCTGTCTATCTGCAGCAGTATATAAATAATAAATTAGAGGAAGAGAGAGACCAGTGCAACTGTTACGATCTTCATGGAGGAGGGATGGATATTTATGGAGTGCTGATTGCTAAAATTCTTCTCTGAGTAATTATTAGTAAAAGTGAAATGTCTACATTTGTAAGGGAATTTTAATTAAAGGGAAGGGGACTCTCGTTATGGGGAAGAAATAGTGTTTGGGGGTTAACATCGAGGTTCAAGGCAAATAGGTTGAGTCTGACTGGTCTCCTTGCTGTCCTTTGGGTGACAGCAGGAAGCCAACCTCCTAGGGCTTCAATTGCTTCTGGGTTTTAAATCAAGGGATATAGAACAGTTATAATCATGATTAAACAAGCTCTGACTGGAATCACGGAATATAGATTGAAGGTTGAAAACTGATATAGCTCAGTACTGTCCCACAGGGGTGGCCATTTATCTGCCTTTCCTTTTTAAGATTCATTTTTGTTAATGCATGTGTGTATTTATTAGCACATTTTTATTTAAAGAGTATGTGTATCTATTAAGTGTGCTTGTGTGTGCATACACTGTGTGCAGGTGCTTATGGAGGCATTGGATGCGCTGGATTAACAGTAGGTTGTGAGCCAGCAGGTATGGGAGCTGGGAATAGAACTCAGGTCCTCTTGAAGAACAGCAAATGTGCTTAACCTCTGAACTCTCTCTCCAGTCCTTTATCTACCTTTCAAGTTTCAGTATTATCACCCATAAGATGATACCAGTGTTTTCATGTTGGCTTTTAGTAATATGGTCAGCCATGAGGAAAGATGCCATTTCTGGAGTATTATAAATTTATATAGTGCCATGGCATAAACTTCTGGCCTGTTGGTTTACTTTTCTTTTCGACAACTAGCTTGGCATTCATAGTTCAGGGTCAAGCGGAGTGTGGTTCTTAATGACAAGCCACTCACCGGAAGCAATTGAAGGAGATAACTGGTAATGAAGGGCCACTCCCCATTTCTATGGGATCACGCCCCATTTCCTTATGACAAGTCTTAATATTTATATTTATTGGAAGATGGAGACAGGCTCATTTCAGGAGTTGATACAAGCCACTCCATTTTTCCCAGGAATTTCTCCACACTCTATATGGAGTGACACATATTTCATGGAGCCTCCTGCTTATCATCTGCCATATGGACCCATGACCAAGAAGGCTGAACCAAGAATGGCAGAACTGGAAGAAAGAACGGGCAGGGACGTAGGTGACTACTCTAGCCCAGGAATGAAAGGCAGGTTCTGTCTTCCCTTCCAGGAAGACGAGTGAATTCCAGAGTCATCCCAAGGCTTTCCATACAAGCCAAAGTGCAAGCTCTCATATTCCAGACATGCATCCGTAAGCAGATGGTTGGGGGTTTGAGTTTGGCCTGCAGTAAACACTGCAGTTGTATCTCCTGAATATACTTCAATTAGTCAATATATTTCAATACATTCAATCATATTTAAGGGAGCATGGCCTTAGACAGGAGAGATAGAGTTAAAGAGTAGAAATAACATATTAGGAAACAGACTTAACAAAGCAGCCAAGTAAATTTAAGTTAGTCTAAGAGCCCTGCAGTGATCCAGTGTATTTTCATATGACACTAATATGAAGATGTTTCTATTGTTAAAAAAAATTTTGAGTTCTTGGGATAGGGAGGGGTGAAACTTTGGAATAGAGCAAGGGCCTGCAAACTTTTTCCCAAAGACTTGAATGCAATATGTTTGTCTCTATGTACAGAGCATCCCTGTCACAAGTATTCAGGTCTGCCCTTGTCACTACGAACAGCTGCAGGATATGTGAAGCAACCCCTACATCTGTGCTCTGGTTGGATCCTGTTTGTGAACATTGAAACTTGAAGTCCATCTACTTTACTCGTGTTGCAACATAACTGCCCTTTGCTTGATTTCTTATTTAGAAATATTGACGCCATGATTAGTTCATGAATTGTGCAAAATGGGAAGTAGCCAGCATCGCACTTGATAAGCCATAATCATAAAAATAACGTATATGTATGTGTGTATGTGTATGTGTATGTATATGTATATATGTACATACATACATGAAAGGAATGGTAAGAAAATCTGAGGCAGATTCAGGTGA
The DNA here is from genome assembly GCF_004785775.1 of Grammomys surdaster. NCBI lineage: Eukaryota > Metazoa > Chordata > Mammalia > Rodentia > Muridae > Grammomys > Grammomys surdaster. The sequence goes on along the minus strand of NW_021604586.1, from coordinate 67,317 downwards.
TGATTTCCTTTCTTTTTTACCTATTTGTACGATTCATTCATTCATTCATTCATTCATTCATTCCCACTACTAGGACTAACTGGCCAAGTGAGGAGAGAGATTCAACATTGGTTGGCTCAATAACAGATATGCTACAGCCAAGTCCTACTTCCTAAGATGTAAGCTCTGTTTCTGCCTTAAAGCCGAGGAAGTCAGCACAGCCCACATAAGTCAACTCCACCAGAGCCCTGGGATATAAATCCAGATATGCAGGCTTTTCTATATCAGTTTTCTTAAGAACTTAGATTCTAGACTCAAGACTTTACCCATCATGTTCTATTTATTATCTCTGTGCCCCTACAAAAACCATAGGATAAGAGGAAGATTTGGTTCTGTGTAGCGGGCGAATGCCAGGGCCAAGGAGCAGCATGAGAAGTCACCATGTCCAGAAAGCCATTGTCTGAGGTGAACCTGGTACTCGCAGGTCCATAGGTCTAGCTACTTGGGAGCCTGATTTCAAGGTCTGCTCTGCCACAAGAGTGTTTTAGAGGTTGGCCGGAGAAACTTAGTGAGACATTATTTCAAACTAAAGCATCAAAAAGAGGGTCAGATGTGTGTGTGTGTGAACCAGTAAGACTTTGGCTACAAAATTGAACACCAAATCTTCTCTGAAGGTCTCACAGGGTGGAAGGATAGGGTCAATTTCTGTAAGTTTCTATTGACGCCATGACCTATGGCACAAATATGATCCCATGCACAGGAACAAATAACAAACAAGTAAACAAATGTAATTAAAACAGAAAGCACATGGGTTGTAGACATGGCTCAATGGTTTACAGCACTTGTTGCTCTTTCAGAGGACCCAGGTTCAATTCTTTGCACCTGTGTGGTGGCTCACACTCATCTGTAACTCTGAATCCAGTGGAACCTGACATTCTCTCTTCTAACACCCATGGACACCAGGCACACATGGGCTGCGCATAAATATTTACAGGTAAAACATTCACACAAACAAATGCATCTATAAATATATAAATGAATACTTGTTTTAAAAGAAAAAATAAAAGCACAATTCACAATGCAGTTGCAAAACCTGACTCAGTTCTTAAAAGGTGTGTGTGTGGCGGGGGGGTAGAGCATTAGGATATAGTTCAATTCATATGCAATGTTTAATTCTCACTACCACAAGAAAGAAAGAAAAATATCCTCTTAATCAGTTTCTCGTGTAAAGGATTTTACCTTGAAAGTCTACATACATATAAGAAATGACTTTGTACAAAATTTATAATATCCAGCGTACTCGGTCACCTCCCTTTGGACAGAGACTATGCAAAGGGCCACCCAGAAGTAATTCTTATCATCGTCCTAGTCCTGGATGTTTGAAACCAAGATGGAGTGTCTCAGGGCTGTGAAGGTAGCTGGTTTTTATTTGTTCTTACTCTCCTTCTTCTCCCTCCCTCCATTCTCCCACCCCTAGACACACACTTTAACAAGAAAGGATATGTGTGTAAGATTGCCTGCGTTCTCCAGATTTAGGATAGAACAGTGCCTGGCGTATAAGGACATACTTAGAATACTTGTGAAAGAGCTGGATGGATAGATGGATACAAGCTTGTTTCTGATATACAGCCAGGAATGACAGAATGGGCGTAACCAAGTGTCCATCTCTTATGAAACATTCACCACCCTAAGAAACTTGAAAGTGTGAAGAGTCGCCTTCAGTCAAAAAGGACTGGTGAGCATTTTGGTGTATGTACACATCACTGTTTAAGTAAAACCTGCTTTGAAATCCAGAGTCTAGGCTCTGTATCTGTAAGACCAAGTACTCATGCCTATGGTCAAGATGTGAGCATTGTATTGTCTAAACCACATTATGTTTTCTTAATGGAATTTAAGCATGACAGCTTATAAGAAGAGGTTCATAATGCATTAGCTGCTGTTAGGATTTGCACAGGGCACCAGAGGGGAATTGCTGGTATGCCTGGGGAGGAAGACAGAAAAGCAGCCTGCAGACAGTCATATGTGGATTGTGTCTATATTCAGAGAGGGGAGGAGAGAAACAGGAAAGAAGGAGGAGAGGAAGAAGGGCAAAAAGAGAAAACAAAGAGAGAAGGAGAACACAGAAGAAGGGCAGAGGGGAGGTAGAAAAGAAGGAAGAGGGAAGAAACAGGAAAGAAGGAGGAGAGGAAGAAGGGCAAAAAGAGAAAACAAGGAGAGGAGAACACAGAGGGGAGGTAGAAAAGGAGGAGGAAACAGGATTCCGGTTAGGGCTGGCGGTCAGGTGCCTCAGTGAGTGCTGAGACTTGGCAGCAGCCTCTGAAGCTTCTGTCTTCTCTGAAGCTTTTTGACAAGGGAGAGGTATTCTTTGGAGGTTTTGTTGAAAACTTGGATGGAAGTTGGGGGCTACTGAAAACTTGCAGAGGGAGGTGGCGAGATGCTCTCAGGAGATGAGACAGCTGTCACCTGTGAGAGGGATGAGCTGAGTCAGATCACACATCAGAGCTGTCTGCAAGTCACCAGAGCCACCTTTTTTCAGCAGATACTTTTTGTGGTCCCCTGTGGTCCCGAGGGTGGGGGGTCTACAACTCTAACAGGCAGAATGTCATAGCGGAGATGAGGGCATTATGCCTTTGAGCCAGAGTTCCCATGTAGATGGTTTAACCAACTTGTGATAAGGGCAATGCCAACCTTGCAGCTGATTGGTAAGCATGTTATTATCACAAACACATGCTCATACATGTAAAAATTCAAGCATGCGTACTGCCACCTGTACAACTATACACTAGTATGTACACACTCAGATACACAGATAGATGTTCCATGCTCACTCATACAAACTGTTCTTGCATCACCCACATGCGTATGAACATTCCTACATGGGTACACTAATAAACACTCACAAAAGCAAAAACTTACATATGATTATCCTCACCACACACATACACTCACACATTCCTACATTGTTTTGGTAAGTACATATACGAACTATATACACTTAACAGTTAGTATGCTCATTATATGCATTGAAAAATACACACATGCAGTCATCTACACCGATGCTCATGACTGCACACATTCATGCAGAGATCCACTGACACTCAGCCACAGACACACTCAAACAAACTCCAGTGACTTTCTGAACAGTCCCTCAGAACTTGTTTTTCTGCCTCGTACAGAACTCACATGGGCATGCCCATAAACAAACCTGCTAAAAACAAAACAAAACAAAAAACAAAAACAAAAAAACTGTTTCATGTAGAAAAACATCTCTGGGCTAAAGTGTTTCTGCTATGTCAGATACCTGCTTTGTAGGGTCAGTTACTTTCTGCTGGAAAGAAAGAACTTAAAAGAATATGTCAGGCCAATGCTTGGTAAAACTGGTAGGAGCAGTGGGGGAAGGGGGCCCTTGTTCTGGTTAATAGCATGGCCATTTGTGTGGCTGCTGTTCTTCCCCCGCCTGCATGTTATTCAAATCCATACATTGTGTTTGCCTTTTGTGTCCAGCTTCAACAAGCCTCCCTTTGTCCCCGTCACAAAGGCCAATAAACTCTGCGTGGAAAGTAAGGTTCAGGGTCTGCTAGACATTATGAGTAATTGCCAGGCAGTTTATATCCTTGAGACCATGAACTGATATCGGGGGACAATGGCAGAGAGGGAGTCCATTGAGCACAGAGAGCCCCCTGGTAACCCCACATGGGCTGAGACAGGCAACAAAGGGGCTATTGAGAATGGTGGCCCCCCGCTGAAAACTGTGAGAGAGGGAGTGAGAGCTGGTGGCCTGACCACGTGGCTGGCCTCCAATGTGGCTTTTGTTTGCTGGACAGTGAAAACTGGCACGTAGAGTCAGTTCTGTTTATCTTTGGGAGGATTATGGAGGTATGGTTGACAAGTTGAAAGGACAGTATTTGTGATGGTTGAACGTCCACATATATTGTGGAATAACAACCACACAGAAGCACATCGTTGTCAACCACATTTCTTGTGTGTGTGTGTGTGTGTGTGTGTGTGTGTGAGACAACATTTTAAATCTGTTCTCTTCTCAAATCCAAGCTACACAGCACAGTAATGCTGACTGCATTCACCGTGCAACACTTTGATATCTAGAAGTTTTTTCGCTAAGAAGAAGTTTAAGGGTCCATGGAGACACAGAGAAGCTCTCGCCAGGCCTACCCTAACCCTTAAGTATAAATCAGGGCCTGCTTCACTATGCCCTTAGGTACTAAGTCACAAAGGGTAATGATTATTAAAGACACATGAGAGTGAACTGATTGGGGACCATCTCACTAAAACTCATCTCTTCTGTCTGGATTCTGTTTGACTTACCTCAGGGATGCCTGCCCACCTGGGGTGAGAATGGTTTGGTGCCTGCACAAATGCTAAATTTCCAGGAAGATCTTGTGTTCTCTCTCTCTCTCTCTCTCTCTCTCTCTCTCTCTCTCCCTCATGTTCTTTTCATTTAATAATTACTTCCTTCCCATACAACAATCAATGGACACCTACATTTGGCATGTAGTACATGTAGTATTCAATTGTGTAAAATTAGGACCAACCTGGATTTCTATATATAACCCAAATGTTGAAATATATTCACATCAATTGTATTCCTCCACAAAGGTAGACCTCCAGCAAAAGTCCCTGATTCTTCATTTCTGCAGACATTTTCTCCCTTCCTTTTTCCTGTCTGTAATTATTCATCGTTGTCTTCTCTACTGTTCTCGACTCCCACTCCTGCTCAGTGTCTGAAGAATGGGATGGTTCCACTGATGTATTTGAAAGGGATCTTCGCTTATGACTTTCCTTTATTCTGGGACTATAAAAATATCCCTGAAACTATTACTGAACTGGGGCATGATATTTAGGGCCATCCGAAACCATGTGCCCAGAACATGGTCACTAATATTTGGCTACAGGATAAACTCTCATAAACCTTTTGAAGGAAGGACTACGCTCTGCGTTGCCAGCCTCTTCTCCCTGGTGTTTGCTCATCCCAGACTAGGCTCTATGAAATAATAAACTTCCCCCCTTTACTCTGCTCTGTTAGAATTTGAGTGTGGTAGTTTTCACGTGACCCATTCTTAAGCATGCCAGGGTAAATGTAAAGCTTTGCAAAACATCAGTATAAGTTCCCCAAACTCGAAGGTGACCACTCAGAAACCCAGAGTCCTTGACGGGTGCTTGAAGGAATCATCAAACTGCTAATCCAGTTTTCAAAACTTAATTACACAGAATAATCTGTCTAATAGGCATGGCGTATGGGTTTCCCTTGTTGTCATTTAACATTTTTATCATGTATAGCTCCTCTAGATTACTGCAACTTGTTGCTGGCCTCCAGGGTCCCTGAGTCTTACCCACTTATCAACCCTGCCCCCCACTTCCACACTTTCACCAAATGAACCTTCTAATATGCAAATCAGGCTCCCCCAACGCCCTGCTGCCATCATCCCCTCCTACATGGTAAGGCATTTCCTCCTATGCCCTTGCTTTTTGCTAGCCCTGTCTTTCATGAACATGACATAGTGAGAACATTTCTGTCAGGCTTCCCACTGATACTTGGACCATTTTAATCTTTTAGAACATACCAGATTCTCAAACTTTGGTCCAAGCACCAAGAACTTCCCATCCGGAGACTTCAGCCTTCCTGTGGCTCCCCCACCACCCCTGGATTCTTACCTAATCTCCTTTCTCTGTTTTTGTCTTTCTCCAGGGCGTAGAACTAGCAACTCTTCCCTTAGATGCTTCAAATGCGACATCTTTTCCAGATGATGTGACAAGATGTTAAATTAGTAACTTGAGTCTCTTTTCACCAGGGAACACAGCCAGACTTGAATTCCCCAGTTGGATCTAGCAAACTGACAGAATGGTTAGAGGTAGAAATGGAGAAGAAACAAAGTATCAACCCTCTCATCTTCTTCTTTGGTTCTAGAAGGGGACACAATCCAACAACAAGGGATGAAACAAAAACAAGCAGGCAGTACTATATGCTATAAGGAAACAGCAATAATGGGTTATAAATCAACAGGTGGCAGAGAATCTGGGAAAGCCCTTGGATTAAATAGCCAAGAAATATTTCCGGAAAGGTGACCAAGTGTTTTAAGTGTTGCATGACAGGAGAGGAATGTCTATGTTTACATCTGTGTGTATCTCCAGGGCAAAGCATTCTCAACTACAGAGGTGAATACTAATATGTGGGGGAAATTTAAAATACAGAGTCTCAGTTCTGATTCATAGAAATTCTGATTTAGGAACTGGGGAGATGGCTCAGTGGTTAAGGGTGTCTGTCTGTGTTTTAAAAGTGGAAAGTGCTTTTGGAGGATGTGAGCCACCCAGTACAGTAAGCGAAGATTCACTTTTGACAACAGGTAAGTGTCATCACGTTTGGCAAGATGTAGGTCTTTGGTGACCTCAGGAAAGACTGTTTTGATAACCTATGAAGAAATGGATATTGAGGAAGATGACTTGGGGAGAGCTTCACTATTAAAAGGACATCTGGCGAGCATGATGGGAGGGCTATCACATGTTAAGGTGGGTCAGTGATGAATGAATGGGTCTAAGCATGGTGGATAGATGAGCCAAAGACTCAGACCCTACTTTCCAGGACAAAGCTTGCTGCTTGATGGTATGCCTTCTGACTGAGTAATGCTTTAGCCTGTGAGATCCCTATAGTGAACAACTGATTGTCATTGGCTTATCAGAGGGGTGGCTCAGATCTCAATGTCCTCATGGAAAAATAGCCATAAATTTTCTTTTTAGGACTGGGGATATTTGCAGGTGTTTCCTGAATGTTCCAGGTGGACTTAGGAAACAACTTCCCAGGGAGGCTCGGTACTTTCCTCGAGCAGTCCTGTGAAATCTCGCTGCATGTTTCAGGTCTAATGCCCCCAAACCCCCACCCCACCCCCGCCCCATATCAAATCTATCACTGGGTGTTGTGGTTCGTCCAGATAGCTTTCGGGGAGAAAAAACTCAGACTAGGTTTTCCAACATACTTGCTTTCATATTTCCCATATTTTCATATTCTCTTTCTGTTTTTCTGTCTCTCTGTGACATCAGAGAGAGACAGACACAGAAACAGAGAGAGATAGAGACAAAGAGGGACAGAGAGAAACACAGAGAAAGACAGAGAGACAATATACAGAGAGAGAAAGACAGAGACACACACAGAGTGATCAGTGTTGAGTAGGATTCCTTATGAGACTGTCTACCTTTTATTGACTGATTTTGATTGATTGATTGATTGAAGCCAGGGTCTCTCACTGGTCTAGAACTTGGCCAGCTTGGTTGATGTGTCTGCCTTTTCCCTCAGGATTAGAATTACATGCTGTCACATCTGTTTCTGCTGTTGTTTTGTAAGGGTCCTGAGCACTGAAGCTGCATCCTCATGTGTGTCCTGTGAGCACCTCGACAACGGTGTCATCGCCTCAGCTGCTGTCCTTGATTTTCAATAATCTCCTCCTTCATTCCACTCTCACGGCATTTACTTTTTTTTCTAAAAAGGAAATTAAAAAGAGAAATAAATTCAAGAAATCAAAGCATTACAAACAGCAACCCAAAACTTTTCTATTTTTGTCTCTTGAAGAAATCCAAAGCCAACATCACCCAATGAGGTGCCATATTCTGTGATCTGGTATTTCACTGTGGTTCTGATCATGGTATTTGAAGGCAACCTCATTAACGAACTACCTGGAGAAGTTTCACAGGCCCAAAATAGTGAATAATAATGAGGAGTATTTAAAAGTGATATTTTTGCTATAATATGGAAATTAATATATGATTTTGGGGAGCTTCCAATTTCTTCAATATAATCCTGCTTATCTAAATCGCAGCACCTGAGGGCTGGCAGGCTTGGTCCACCTTCCTTGCCAGTTTATTGATTTTGATAGAAAAGAACCTTATGACATTTTAACAAAGTGTGACCATGTCTGAATAAAATCCTGATTCGGCCCCTCCTATTATAGATAATTACCACATGGACATCATTTCCTGAGTTGTTTGGGCTTCTCATCACTTAAGCAGAGTTGTCAAAAGTTATTATCTGAGAAATCTGATGAGGATTTTAAAAATGTGTATCTTGAACGAAGGAGTGGAGGAAAGGCTGTGAAACGCTGTCCTCTGGATATGTCATGGATATCGAATGCATGAACTTATAGCAGCTGTGGTGAGCCGCTCAGCATGAAGCCCTTCAACAATTCCAGAGTGCCAAGGGGAGTGGCTCCTGGGGCCCACCCCTCAGCTCAACAGCTATTAGAAGTTGATGTTTGCTGAAGAAGGGGGAGTCACTTTTCTTTGGGATTCTGGTATTTGGTCGGCTGCTCATGACCCCACACCTGTTTGTGTATGGGTTGAACAAATTGTGTTAGTAGGTGAAAAAGATAAAAAGAAGGATGTGAAGTTGACAGAAAGATGTGATGGGAGTCCCGAGGGAGGGGAGCTTGAAGGAGACTGAGGAGAGTATACAATCGAGTTGCATTTTATAGGTGAAGTCTTCAAAAACTAAGTAGCAAATATAAAATAGGAAAGACATTTAGAGAAAGAAGGAACAGAATGTATGTGGTGGCATGTGATATATATGTATATGCATATGCATATGTATATGTATATATGTATATATATGATTATATATTTGGTAGAGCACAGAATGATGTAATATTTGATCTAACGTGGTACACCATTAAAGGATACCATGCACTTTTTGGGGTCTATTGTTCTTGAAATAATTAGAAACAAAATTGACTGTGTCTAAAAGTTCTCCACCCCTCTCTCTCTGTTTTCCACCGCCGATAAGCTATTTATTTCTCCAATTTTTGCCCGTATTCATTTGTATGTACATGAGTGTTTTATCCACATCTATGTGTGCAGACCTTGTGCGTGCAGTACCAGAGGAGGCCAGAAGAAGGCAACAGATCCCTTGGAAGTCGAGTCACAGACAATTGTGAGGCATTGTGTGGATGCTGAGAACCAAACTCCAGTTCTCTGCAAGAACAGCAAATGCTCTTAACCTCTGACGCATCTCTCCATCCCTGATACAGCTCTTTCTGTAGGCTGTTTCTCTTGAGTGTTACATTTCCCAGCTTTAGCTGCACGAACACCAGCACACACCCTCAGTCAGGACCAAACGGCTTAGGAAGAACTGGAGATACAATCAGACTAAGTCCTCATGGCCTTTCTGTCATTGAACCAAATGCTGCTCTGGATAATGTTCTTGGGTCATTTTGACCAAGCTGCATTGTGTGCTCAGTATACAAATGTTTGTATGCTTTGGCTTCCAAGGTAAGTCACACAACAGTATTCTGAGGACTGATGTGGGTCTCAAGGAAACAGAGAGGCGTAGGAAATGTTCCCACTTCTTGGAATTCTCAAATTAGACAGCAGAGTAATTGAATAATTGGGAGAGAATGTCAAAAAACAACCTATAAATAGACCCTTGACTTCTGCTTTTCATTTCTTCACTTCATACATGAGGTTGATTACTCTTGGATCACATCCTACAAACTCATAGGGTATTTCTCACTTTGCAGAGTTTTTCTCCCTGATCCAGCCACATAATGCTTCTTAGTCTGCTTGGCTCTAGAATCAATGGTGTGAAACCACAGGTCCAGATGCATCTCAGGCGGCTTAAGAGGAAGATCATTGCTGATTGCTTGCTATTTAATGGATTTTTTTGGGGGGGTCTCTCTCCTGTTGTACTGACCAACTTATATATCCACAAAAATCACAGGACTAACTTTAACGTGATAATTAGATTTCATCTAATGCCTAGTCCTTCTGGGGTACTTTTTCTCCCAGAGAAAGAAACATCTGCCAGTATCCCTCCTGCTTCAGAGTTCTTCACTTCTGTACCCAGGACCTGGGTGAACTCTTATGGAATCCTGGTACCAACTTCTATTCTTTTTGTGTATTTGTTTTTGGTTTATATTATTTTATATATGTGTATTTATTTACTTTATGTCCCACTTATTGCCCCTCTCCTGGTCGTCCCTTCCCATAATCTTTCCCCCTTCCTTCCTCCCCTTCTCCTCTAAGAGGGTAGGGGCCCTGGGTATCTCCCCATCCTGGCCCACCAAGCCTCTGTGGGCCTAGGCACATCCTATGTAGCTCTTACTGGCCTGGAACTTGCTATATAGACCAGGCTGTTGGCCTCGAAGTGACAAGAGTGTTAAGATTAAAGGTATGTACCACTACACTCAGCGCCCAGCTTCTATCTTTAAGTTGAACATTTTAGTCTACTTCTTTCTTTGATTTGCTATGTACAATGTGACTATCACAGTGCGTGCCCTCAGCAACTCCTGCTGTGGATATCCTGCTACTGTCGAACAGTCCGAGAAGGCAGATGGTCAAGTCAGCTTGAGATCTGCTTTCTAGCCAAGGGGACATACACCATGGTACCTAACTTATATGTTGTGCGGTGAAGCTGGTATTGATTTATTCACAAATTTAGCAAGTGATGATCTCATAAAGATCTCTCAACCATTTTTAAATACTCCAGTATTCAGCTGAACCGCACTCTAACCACTCTTGGTTGTTGGATCCAGGCATCAGTAATCTGTGACACTCCATGATATATGGAAACAGCCCCCTAATCCTGCTGTGTAAACTTAGAGAATGTTTTAGCCTACGTATATCTCAGTTGAGTGTAACCGTAGCACCTGACTCTGTGTTATAGGATTGTATGAGATGGACTCTAGAGAGTATCGTGTTTAGCATGGAGTGAACCCTTGAGAAGTGAGGCTACTGCCATTTCAGTCAGCGTGATCACCCTAGCAAAACACCACCATGGGGTAGCACAATGACACTACTCCATGTAGTATTTTTGCCCACAGTACCTGAAACTTGATGTCTAAGATTAAAGAACCACCATAGTTTGGTTCTAGAAAGGGCTTTCTTACGAATTTGCAGATGTCTGCCTTCTTGACCTGTAGTCACATATTTGGGTGGAAGGAGAGCCTTTTTCTCTTTTATAGGGCCACAGGTTTATTAGATTAGGACTTAACCATTATGGCTTCATACGATATCTCAAAACCCTCCTAAATTCCCCTATCATAAGACAGATACATCGTGGTCCAGGGCTTCAGCTATGCCATTTGGAAGGAAACAGTTTGGTACCTATCAATGATCATCCTCATTATCAATCATCTATTTCTGAAATTCTACTGTTGGGTAATCAACTGTCTTTGTCTGCTCTGGATGATCCTGACTACAGCATTTAATTTCCTGCACCTCAGGGAACTCCTGTGGCAGTTGTGATAAAACCCACTTACCCACACACCTAGTTCAAATATATCTGAGCTAGCCTGAACTCTTCCCCATACCTACTTAGTACATTTAACCAGTTATCAAACCCAAACCCTTCTAAGTTTGAATGAAAATATCTCAGTTTAGCCTTCAAGGGTCCATTTGACTATCCAATACTTACCCTTCGTGATAGTTTTATTCTGTTTCTATGACTAATGCTGTAACCAAAAGCAACTTAATGGAGGAAATGGTTAATTTTGTCTCGCATTTTCAGGTCAGTGTTCGCTATTGAGGGAAGCCAGGACAAGAATTTACCGTAGAACTTGAAGCAGAAGCCATGCAGGAATGTTGCTTGAAGCTCATTCATTGCCTTACTCGGATTCACGCTCAGTTAGTTTCCTGGTAGAGACTAGAATCACGTGGGTAAGTATGCTGCTGCCCACAGCAAGCTAGGTATTCTTACACAGTCAATAGTCAATGCAATCCCTCATCGACATGCCTAATCAAGACAATTGCTCAGCTGAGTCTTCTTTTGTCAGGTGACTGTGGAGTGTTTTAAGTTGGGAGTTAGTACTAACTAGGACACCTACCATTGTGGTCTTTGCATGACCGCCTCCTCCTCCTCCTCCTCCTCCTTCTTCTTCTTCTTCTTTAACTGATCTTTATTTTACTGAGTTCAAATTCCTCACTAATACATAAAATAAAACAGGTAATGTCTTCGTTAGTGTTTCCATTGGTATGAAGAGACACCATGAGCAAGGCAATTTTTATAAAGGCAAGCATTTAATTGGGGATGGCTTACAGTTTCAGAGGTTTAGTTCATTATCCTCATAGCAGGAAGCATGGCAGTGTACAGGTAAGAAGGAGCTGAGAGGTCTACATCTTGATTAAAAGACAATGAGGAGAGTCTCATGATCTCCTAATGTAGTTACTGCTTGAAAAAGAATGACATCTACTGATTACTGCTTCTCTGACTTTCCCGCTTTCTAGTGGGGACAGGTCAAGGAAGGGCATGAGTATCTCAATTGAGAAATGAGAAAATCCAGCCCACGATCATCCATTAAGGCTCTGTAACTTGGGCTTCAAAACTTAGTTCCAGGGATATATTAAATACTTGAGAAGTAAGACTACTGCCACTTCAGTCACTGTGACTGCCCTAGCAATATAGACCATGATGGAGTGGTTCAAAAATAATCATTTGTTTTCTCACAGAATCTGAAGCTTATATCTAAGATGATGTTATATATTGGCCTTCTTGCTGGGTAGTCACATATTTGAGTAGAATGGAATTATTTTCCTCTTTTATATGGTCACAAGTTTATTAGATTAGGACTTAACCATTATGACTTAATCTAATCCTATCTATCTATCTATCTATCTATCTATCTATCTATCTATCTATCTATCATCTATCTATCTATCTATCTATCATCTATCATCTATCATCTTTCTATCTACCTGTCTATCTATCTATCTGTCTGTCTATCTATCATCTATCTATCTATCTATCTATCATCTATCTATCATCTATCTATCTATCTATCTATCTATCTATCTATCT
>NW_021604586.1:53436-54538 GCF_004785775.1 Grammomys surdaster | reverse complement strand
CTGTCTATCTATCATCTATCTATCTATCTATCTATCATCTATCTATCTATCTATCTATCTATCTATCATCTATCTATCTATCTATCTTTCTATCTACCTGTCTATCTATCATCTATCTATCTATCTATCTATCTATCTATCTATCATCTATCTATCTATCTATCATCTATCTATTATCTATCTATCTATCTATCTATCTATCAATCATCTATCTATCTATCTATCATATCTATCTATCTATCTATCTATCTATCTATCTATCTATCTATCTATCTATCATCTATATCCAGGTTCATTGGGGAGATGGATCCTGCTGGAGATTCCAGAAGCATATGAGTCACACCGCAATGACACATTCCTGACCAGGGCCCTTTGTGGATGACAGAGTTCTACATCAGCAGGAAAGCACTGGCACCAGACGGGTGCATTGTCCAGTGACCTGCTCAGCTGTGAGCTCTTTGTACCCATCCTAACTCCCATCCACAACAATTGCTCACAATGCGAAACGCAGAGTCAGTTGCTTTAGACAGATGATTCGGGTTGGGGTGCCCCTGACTTGTGATTTTTAGTCACATATCATGCTTAAGGTCCAGCATGTCCTGGACCTTCTGTCAGCCCAAGCAGAGGACTGCCCCCAAACAACCTGGAGGCTGTCCGTGCTCAGTCTTTACCTGGCTAAATATGACTGTTAATATATTCACAGAGCCTGGATCCCTCCTGGGTTGCCCTCTCTCACTTGGTCCTTGGCTGGTTGTTGCAAAGGAGAGGTATCTATTAATCCTACTATGCTCCAGGCACTAGGACACAGAAACAAGAAAATCCAGTTCCTGTCATAAATCTCATGAGGTATGAAATCTAAAGAAGTTCTTTGATGTCTTCAGTTTGAGCAGAAACTCACATAGTTCCAATAATTCACATAATCCGGTCTTTTTCTCTCCTGTGTGGGAGACAGAATCCTCATTTAATATACTTATATATAGCATATATATGATATATATACAACATATTATATATAATATATAAACATAATATATTAAATGTAAACATAATATATTTAATATATTATAAATTGTATCTATTATATAAAATATATCTCTCTCTG
>NW_021604586.1:17461-53336 GCF_004785775.1 Grammomys surdaster | reverse complement strand
ACATACACACACACACACACATATATATATATATATATATGCATATAAGTATTGTGAGTGGACCTCTCAAAGCACATACAATATCACAGCTACAGTAAAACTACATGGACTCATTGTAATAGCTGCTGTGTGACAGACTGTCCCATCTTGAAACCATATACATGGTAAATTTGCATCTTCTTTGAACTAGGAATCAGGGATCTGGGTGCCACTTCACTGGGCCCTCTGTTTTATGGGTTTCTGTTTTACGTGATTACAATTAGTTGAGAATGGGCAGTGTCACCTAAAGCCTCAGCCAGGCAAGCCTTTTACTGGAAGCTTCTCTGAGGATTGTCAGCAACATATTGTTCTTCAGAGGCATTTGCTTTGAGGACCTCTGTTGTCTGCCTGGTGGACTGAAGGTTAGGCTCCGTGTCCTAGGAGTTGCTTTCACATGGCAGCTTTGTCTGTGAGTGTGAGGTAAAGGGGCAGGAAGGAAGAATCTGTGAGCCAGATGGAAGTCAGACTCCTTTGTAAACTCCTCACGTGGGTAAGAGCCCATCATTTTTACCAATGTCTTGTTTCTTTGAGGAAAGCCATAAAGTCAATCCATATCCCAAGGAAGACAGATATGGACAGCTGGGGTCAGAATTTACTTAGGAGCATTTGAGAAGTTCACTAATGCACCTCCAGATTAGCCTATGGCCCACTTTTATATGCTTGCATAACACCATGTTCTTAGCAGGGATAAAACCTCTGATAATTGATTTTATGAGTTGACTTGATGTTTGGGTAAACACCATCTTAATTTAGATTGGAGGTATTTATTATTTATTTATTTATTTATTTATTTATTTATTTATTTAGGTTAGACTAAATTGTAGTCGGCAGATTTGTGAAAAACACTTATCTTCCCTAAGGTGATGGTCCTCAAACAATCAATTGAGTAGCTTAAGAAAGAGTCACATGCCCCAGGAAGAAACAATTCTTCTTTTAGGATAGACTATGACTTGTTGTATGATATTAATTCTCCTCTGTGTCTCTCGCCTGCTAACCCGTTCTGCAGCTTTCAGACTGGCCAGCCCACACTATCATGTGAGATGATTCTTTAAAAACCTATTATTCTCTCTCCCCTATTGCTTCTATTTCTCTCAGGCACCAGATGTTTCCTGGATATCATGGTGACATTTGCTCATCATCTTTTGACATATCCTTTGGCCAGAAGGAAAGCTGCTTCCAGTTAGCACATTGTCACACAAAGTGAAAACCTTCAACCTTTTTCATTCCTCACCACATCTCTTCAACACTCTGATTAATACAGGGCCCTATCCTCAATGAAACATTTAGTATTGGTGGTATTTCTCTTTCCCACAAGTTTCTAGTCTCTGTGAACCTGGTACCATGTTGGTCTTATGTAATGGCAATTTTCTTGGACATGAAAAGTGTACTATATGAACATGGATAGATTTTCATGTGTACATGGGAGTATAATAGCATTCACTAAACATTTAAAAGGCTATTGATTACACCTACACTCTACCAGTTAGTCTGCTGTAAATAATGCTTTATGTAACCAAATTGCATACCTAGGCATATATTGAATCTCTTACAATTCTGGAAGGAGTGAAGTGAATGGGTCTAGATGCCAGACATGATTGGGTTTTCCCATGCAAAAGCTGTTCTATTGTAAAGACTCAGGCTTTCTATCTCTTCTATAGATGTCCATCCACACCATTTCTTTCATTTGAAAAGCCAGTTTTGGTGAGTACAGTCATTAATTTGGAGGATGCCATTTTGGCTAAAATTAGCTCACCCACCTGGCAGCTCCTGGGTTGTTGTCCTTATGTGTCACCATGCTAGGTAACTCAGCACACCACTCAGGATGGACTGCAGATTCTTAGTTTTAAATGAAATCTGCCTGCTTTTCCATTCTTTCCAGCTTTCTCTGTAGCACAGGCTCATGTTTCTCAAACACAATGAAGCCAAGTTAAGTCATGTGAGCTTAACACAGATACTACACAGCTTGGAATTTCTGATGTCATGTCAAAGATGACATCAAAGCTCAAGATAGGGGTCATCAATACTAATATCCACCTTAAAGATGCACCCACTTTCCTAAGAACTGTAGTTGGCTAGTCATTTTATGGCTGTGGTACTTATGTAAGCCAGCATGATGACAGTCAAATATTCATCTCATTTTGAAGACAGACTAACATTCAGAAAGGACCAGAAACGTTATTGGGACTAAACATCTCATAAGTGGTAAAGCAGAGATTTAACCAGTTAGGTTTGATGCCAAAAGTACAAGAATGCCACCGAGTCATGAAATATTCTAGAAACTACATGATATTCTTTTTTCAATGACCATCAATAGAAATTCTTAAGCCTCATTTCTGTCAGAAACTTAATAGCTATCTGTTTGCTTATTTCAGAAACTGGATAGTCAACACTTCTCAAGTTCACTGTGAATTGGTGTTCTAGAGGTAGCAATTTAAAGTACATACAACATATACACACACACATACACACAGAGATGCACACACACACACAGATGCACACAGATACGTGACATTTTAAATAATCCATCACTTATTTGTCTGTCTTCTATCTATATACACATATATAGATTTCATCTATCATGTATCTATAGATCTATCATCTCTCTATCACCTATCTATCTATCTATCTATCTATCTATCTATCTATCTATCATCTATCTATCATCTATCTATCTATCTATCTATCTATCTATCTATCTATCATTTTTTTGTAATAAGCGGGAGAGCTGTTTGTAAATGGATTGTATGTATCTTCTAAAGCACCCATTAAAAACATCTATGGAGTCCTTCCTTCCTTCCTTCCTTCCTTCCTTCCTTCCTTCCTTCCTTCCTTCCTTCCTTCCTTCCTTCCCTCCCTCCCTCCCTCCCTCCCTCCCTCCCTCCCTCTCTCCTTCCTTCCTTTCTTCCTTCCTTCTTTCCTTCCTCCTTTCTTTCTTTGTTTCTCCCTTTCTTTTTATCTTTTTACAAAGTGCCTTTGTGAGTCTAGAATCTAAATCATTCTGTGAAATATCCCTAAAAGCATTTTGACATATATTCCTCAACAAGAGCTCTATAATGGCAGGTTGGCAACTATGGCCAGCAGTCAATGTTTTTGCACCTCCTCATTTTCAAATCTGTTTTTGTAAATAAAGTTTTATTGGCATACAGCCATGCCTACCTATTTATGTATTATCTATGGTTTCTTTGCAGTTACAATGGGCAGAGTTTAGTAGTCCTGACAGACACTGTCTGGCCCACAAAACCAAAAGTACTTACTCCTTGGACCTTTAGAAAATAGGTTTGTTGTCCTTTTTCCCAGAATATAAGTGCTTATAGACAACCCTAGGGAGATGATGCTGAAAATGTCACCAGCAAAAACCACTAGTAAAATCCAGGTTTGCTCTGTGCATCTGTAAAGCAGATGAGGTTCCAAGATAGGGAGGAACACATATTGTCCATTGAAGAGGAACATTCTGATAAAACTTTATTTACAAAAGCAAAGAAGTGGGGACATTGAGATAAACCAAGAGGTCCAGGACAATACAGAAGAAGGGCATATCATGTAGCATTTCCAGGTTGTACAAGATGTTTGGATTTCATACTATCTTTAGAAATAAATCAAGGCCTTAAATTAACAGACACATTACAAAAAAAAAAAAACCAGGTTCATGTTTTCAGAGACATGAACAACACTGGCTATTGTTGGATTTTGCTGGGTCTTTGTGCTGTCTGGATAATCTATCTCCAGAAATAATCACAGAGGGAACACTGAGTTTTCTTGATTTTGTTTGTAGTTCTTCTGACCAACTAATGTTTGTTGAGCTTTGTTTAATGTCTGGCACTAAGTTTTGCCTGCTTGAAGCTTTTGAGCATCTTGCTTTATCCTAACATATGTTATGGTGTTTACCGCAAAGCATAGGTACAACACAGGGTGTCATTTTATATTTGAATGATTTATATATGGATGTGTGTGTGTGTGTGTGTGTGTGTGTGGTGTTGTTAGTTATGTATACGTGTTTCATGTTTGCATATGTGTGGGTATATGAATATGTGCAGATGCATGTCCACATGTGTTATATGCATGTCATGACTGGGGCTAATATTGGGGGTATCTTCCTTGATCACTCTCTAACTTATATATGGAGACATTATCTCTCTGTCAGTCAGGTTAGCCATCTTATTGAAGAGAGTCCCTGTCTCTGCTGCCCACTATCCTGTGCACACTATGAGTTCAGGTAGGCTACCACACCTGCTATGATGTTACAGATGTTCTGGGAATCCAAACTCCAGTCTTTTCACTTATATGGCAAGTATTTTATCCAGAGCTATCTCTCTAGCTTGAGGAGAAAATTTTAGATCAGTACTTGCAGGATACTCTAGTAACACCATTCACTTGACTCACATCAATTGGGAAAGAAAATCAGTTACTAACCCTCCCAGGAATGGGGGCCCTTTGTATTAAAATCTGGGGACATTTGTGAACAATGAAAAGATGGGTCTATAAATGACTCCTATTTTCTATTCTCTCCCTTTGTCTAGGATAAACAGCCCCACTTTTGGGGAACTGATGACATATTTGAACTGATTTGTGAAGCTGGGTAGATTAATGTCTTCTAGAAGGGAAGTGTATATCTGTATCATACTGTGGCTCGTGAGTGATGCCTTTAGTCTGTGGCATCCTATGGCCTCTGTAGGTAAGATCCTTCTCCTCTAGCATGGCCTGATGCTTCTCATATAATATAGTTTGAGGAAGGCTCTGCATTCATCTCATAGAATATTCTACACAGGAGGCTTAAAAAGAAGGGAGTGGATGATGATAGTTCATGGATGCTCTTGACTTGGCATGGTTCTGGAGTCCCTGCTAAGCATGTTCTGTGCTTGGAAATAGGTGGAAGCTGCTTAGGATCCCTCTTGGCAGCCATGGTGAGAAAGGAAAAGAAGGTTGAGGAAGGCCATGGGGGAAGGTACTCACTCTGTGTGAGAACCTGGTAACTGGAAACAGCCTTCCTCCTGGCCAAAGGAAGCACCAAAAGATGATGGGCGAGTGTCACAATTGTAACCAGGAAACATCTGGCGGGACCAGGAAATGGATGGAATTTGGACATAGGCACATCTGTGGACAGTAGAGTGGGATCCACGAATATGAAGACATTTCAATTTTGTGATGAGGAGATATAACTTAAAAAATAAGAATAGCAAAATATCTATAGCCTGTGTTGCCTTTTAAAAAATATGGATGCCCGAGTTTTTGTTTTAATTATTCCTTGCTTAGTGTTTGCATCAGGTATATTATAAATGCCAAGATAGAAAACTCCAGAGGCTAAATTTCTTGGAAAAGGCCAAAGAGGGGGAGGAAAGTGGTGAGCTCAACCACAGTCTTCTGGAAGAGCTATCTCAAAGTTCATTTTTCTGTAAAACTATTATCAAGATCCACTTGGGAAATGGGAGGTTAGGTACTTAATTAACACACAGCTTTGTAGTTAGACTGGAAGGCACCTCTCCAGTAGGAGACAGAGCATCCTCTTTATGGCTTTTGAAAGATTGCTGAGTCAGATAAGAGACCTTTAAAAAGACTTAAAGAATTCAAAGTCAGAGAAGCAAAATGGAGATTAGTGAGGGGTGACTGGGATGCTTTCAAAGCGTCAGCACTAGAGAGACAGCACCGAGGCCATTTCAAAACATGAGGAGCTAGAAACTCCTATCTGGAGAGGTTACCACTTCTGCTAAACTGATTCACCTGATATTCTACTTCTCTTTACTCTGCCCCACCAAACTCAACTGTACTGTATCTCATGAATGGGTTTAGAGGTAATGTAGGAGTGCATAAGAAAAAAAATGAGTGAAGAAAGAGTCCAAGGAGATAATAAAATTTTAGATGCATAGCCTTGTATACATAAAGCCCTGGGTGCAGTCCTCAAGACCACAGAAGAAAACCATTCATTAATAATGAATTAGCTAATTAATAAATTCACTGAACTATAGAAATATGAATGTTTGGAGAGATGCCTCAGTCAGTGTGAGGAGCTGAATTTGACTCCCCAGAACCAAGGTGAAAGCCCTCAGTAGCACAACACATCTGTAAAGCCAAAGCTATGGAGGCAGAGACAGGAAGCTTCGTGGTGCTCACCCATAGCTCCCTGGATGAAGTCTATGTACAGTGAGGTGTCCTGTTTCAGAGAAGAGAACATAAAGAAGAAGGCAATCGAGGATGATACTGAACATTGATATATGGTCCCCACATTCAGGGCACACACATTTCCTTGTACACACCTTGCACACACACACACACACACATCAAAATATAATGTGAAATAAACCATAAACAACATCTAAACCAATGTCATACGAATCACTGTTCTATTCTATTGCTAAGGAAATCTGGCAAGAAAACCAAGTCTACGGTAGTCCACTGCTGATGCGACATATTTCTCAAATATTTTCAATCCCACATTGACTGAATCCACAGATCTCCAGCGGACAGCCATGGCAGAATGGTGGTACCTAAACCCTGTAACTGAGCAGTCCTAGTAGCCCTTTGCACATGGCCCAATGTGTTCTTTCACAGAAACATCTGTGGAGCAAATTCAGCTATATGTGAAGGACAATAGCATTGATCTGTAGCTACCTTCTCTTTGTTCTAGTTTCTTCACTGACAAAGTGGAGTTACTTACCTATCTCATAAGTGAGAGACAATAAAGGGAAACTTTCATGGGAAGCTTCAACAACATGTGCCAGTGATTTCTTTCACCTACTTTGTTGGTTTCTTGCAGTCAGGGGAGCGCCTGGTCGAATAAATAAAGGACATTCTGATGCAGAATTCGTGTAAGAAAAGCCAAATGTAAATAAATAAAGTCTGCATACTCAAATATATGTGTCCCTCTACATGGTCTCTGCAGGCTGCATCCTGAGGGTGTGTGGTTTAGGGGACTGGACAGGATGCTTGGGATACAGCTGTCATAGAGTTCAATAATTCTATCAAGAATTTGAGGACTATAATGGGTCCTGAGGGCATTGAGCCAACTGGGCCTCCCTCAGAACAATGATAGCCAACCTGCCTGTCTCTAGGCCTGTGGACTCCTGCTGCCTTTCCATGGAGAGCTCCAGGGTTTTCCCCTTTGAACTAGTTTGTTCTTGCTGCTTAGTTGTTGGACTTGTAAACCAGAAAACCTAGTTAATGCAGTGCCCTTGGAGGAGCTTGCTTAGAATGGCTCTCTATGGGGTGCTAAAATCTTAGTCAGACCAAGTAGCAGACTACCCCACACCAGACTTTCAAGGCAGCAATATCAAGTGGTTAGCCATGCTTTGGAATTAAGCTAGCAGAGTCAATATAGCCATGTCGTCATGGCTAGCTAGAGTGTACAGGCAAATCCAATCACGACCAGTTTCAGCAAGGGGGCATTTTTCTGGAATCTAATGTGGTCCAGTTTCCTCTCCATCTCTAATCTTGAGACAAACTTTACCGTTTCCAACTGAGTTTGAATCCTCACTTCTACAGCCACCTGCCAAGGGGCCTTGAGAAAAAAAAATCCTCTAACTGTCCTAAGTAGGTTTTTTTTTTTGAAAGGAACTGTTATTATCTGTTGAGAGATTAAGCAAGATAAAGTATGACAAACACTGCAAGGTCTCTGAACTACAGGAGAGCTATTGCTATGTTCTCTTAGCAAGAAACCATCTTCCCTCAGAACACACATGACGTGACCACTGCCTTCCTTCAGGCTTTGCTCAATAGCTGCTTTCTTTTCTGTGACATAAGATAGTAAATTGTATGTCGGTCCCATCACTTACCCTCTCTTTTGTCTTACTTTCTTTCTATACTTAATTTTAGAGAACAACTATATTACTACATCTATCTATCTATCTATCTATCTATCTATCTGTCTGTCTGTCTGTCTGTCTGTCTGTCTGTCTGTCTGTCTATTAGATATCATCTATCACCTCTCACCTGTCATCTATCACCTATCAGTTTTCATATCTTTATCACGTCTCTCTGTATATTGTATACACAGATATCCATCCGCCTACCTATCTATACTTCTTTTCGTTTTTCTGTCTACTCACTAATCCATTCGTGTTCCATCCAGCTGTCTCTGTCTATCTTGTTTGTGTTTTTCTCTCTAGATTTTAAACCGAGGAGGAGATAGGTATTTTTCATCTGCTTTATCAACAGCACTTAGAATGGGGGCCTTGCACTTAGCAGATAATCGGTAAATAACGGGTGACACGATGCATACTGTTATCTTTGTTATTTAAGTTCTGGTTTATAATGGTTAATTGTCCTTCGGTTCACTCACTAACTAAAACAGCATCTTGTAACAACTTCCATTCACTAACGACCACATCTTGGGTATAGTTGTGCTTTTCTTCCGATCTGGATTAGTGAGCTAATCAGCGCGCTGGCACAGCTTCAGACTGGCCTTTTGGACTACGCAGTACCCTTCTTGCCTGGTGGGTACTACCTTTGGCTGAAGAGAAGTCTAAGATCATGCCTTCTTCTGAAAGTCAGCTTACTTCTAGTGCCTGGTCACTGCCCTATATAGAGGCCTGATTGCACTAATTCAGAACTATGTTATTGGACCATCCCAGATCCTTGGGAGATTGGTGACATCATCTGCTGCACCAGTCAGAAACCAGCTTCTCCCCCTGCCTAGCCTTGGTCTTCCCTCCCCAACAACACATCGATGCTGAGAATTTTCCAAGTAAAGTTCTGGCTCTAAATGCTCTAAATTGTGTCCACTCTGTGCCTCCTGACCTGCTCCTGCAGGGGTTTTACTTCACCTTTCACTTGTGAACAGGTACCCTTTGCATTTGCAAAGTCCACTTGTAGACTCTATGGTGGAGTCATTTCAAGGC
Organism: Grammomys surdaster; assembly: GCF_004785775.1. Taxonomy (NCBI): domain Eukaryota; kingdom Metazoa; phylum Chordata; class Mammalia; order Rodentia; family Muridae; genus Grammomys; species Grammomys surdaster. Next base: position 44,469 of record NW_021604586.1, on the reverse strand, counting down.
TGTACCTCTTTCCGCTGGGAAGCAGACACTATTTCATTGCCTGCATTACTGAATGTCTTTATCTTGCTCATCCAAGAACAAATGCTGAAAGTCTGCTCTGTGCCCAGAATGGTGCTAGACTCTCTGAACTGAGATGTGTCATCTGTTGCTAAATTCTCTGATACAGCCAGCAAGGGATTGTTGCTATCAGGGTGACACTCTGGTCCTTTCCCTCAATGGGCAAGCGTCACATTTTAACTATGGTGCTAGTTCAAAAAAATGTTCTTCTGTACAAACCAACTGTCTATTCACACAGCTGCCCATATGTCTTTCTTCAGGTCAGCTGGGGTGAAGGATTCTAAGTATACCTGCATTTCATTTGACTTAAAAGTAAATTGGGTCAAACGTTGTGAATATTTTCCTTTTATTTGTTTAATGTGTCATGGATCTGTCCATGTCACTCATACAGGTCACCCTTATTATCTTGTAGGTCAAAATAGCAAGGCCATGGAATTTTCATTAATCTTCCATTTCATTTAATCTTCCAACAAATAGCTGCCAAGTCTGTCCAAAGTCTGTCTTGGCTGGGGCCAAGATCAAGGATGCGTGTATCTTCAAAGACGGAAGATTCTAGCGGGCAAATCAGAAAGAGACCAGAAAACTTTTATTTTTCAGAGAATATAAGAGTTTGGGAAAAATAATAAATTAGGACAACGGATAATATGGAGAAGCCAAGTTTTTACAAGGGGAGGGATTTAATTTAAAAAAACAAACAAACAACCTAGCTGGTTAAGCAACGTTAGGTAGTGTTTCTGAGGAAGTACCATTAAAACTGAGTGGAGGGAGTTCATACAGGCAACAAGATGAGCCAAGCAGATGTCACAGCTGCCTGTGACCACAGTACTGTGGCTCTTTCAGTGACTAGATGAAAGCCAGTGTGCTATAGCTGGAGAGAGAATGCTGTGGCATGGTCACAGTTTGAGTGACTCGCACGCTGTGTGCTTGGTCCTTAGAACAGTGATATTCAGAGGCTGTATGTAGCTTTTACAGGTGAGGGCTTAGTGGGAAAGTGTTATGAGAGTAAATGAGACTTCGGGTCACTCTTCCCTACAGGTTTCAGGTATGGTCTTCCTTCCTCCGTGCACCCTTGATGTCCACCATGAAGCAACACCATGAATGGGGACTTATGCGAAAGCTCATGTCACGCTGTTGCGACTTCAAGCACCTAAAACCTTGCATTAAATAAAGAAACCTGTTTTCTTTTCAAGTAAGCATGCCTTGTGCTTTTGGTTATAGTAATGGGAAAATGGAAGAACGTAGAGTGTACATCTATTCATTGAAGGAATTGTTCTGAACTATTTTCTAACCCCTGACAGAAATATCCCAGGGGATTTCCTCTCTCTGAGAAACAGATTATAGAATTCATTCAAACTTAATTATTTATTAAAAAATATTTATTAAGCATTTACTATGCCTAAGAGTTAGAAGAGGAAGTGAAGTTGACGTGACACCTGTCCTCAGTCAATAAGAGAGACAGAAAATATTTCTTAAAATAATTGAATTGGCAAACATAGATGTTTCGTCATGAGATGTGTGGCCTGAACACTACATTTGCAGGTTGTAAGGCCCCAGCCTCTTCATGAACTCCCCTTCCCACAGCAGAGAATAGCTGTGCTATTCCCAGAGAAGATAAACAATGCCATCTAAAAGAGTTCACAGGCATCAAAATCCAGTTTAACCATAGCACTTAATGCCCCCGTGCATATCGTTTACTTAGAAGCCCTCTGGAAATTCCTATTTATATGATCGTGGCATTCTAAATAGTATTCCCCCCCTTCTTCCTTAAGGGTAGTCTAAGTAAAGTGAACGGCTCCTCTGAAGTTATCTATGGCCACACAGGATGCCAACCTTATTTAACACAGCACATCCTTCGTCTGCCAGTATTTGACAATATTACTTGGGAGTATTTTAGTTCGTGTGTATGAATTTACATGTGTATGTTCACATGTTGGTGGGGATGTAGGCAACATGTATGTGAATGCGTGTAGAGGCCAGAGACTAACTTCTCTTGTTCCTCGGGAGCCAGCTACCTTGTTTTTATCGAGACAGGGTCTCTTACTGGCTTGAAGCTGACCATGAAGCAGGCTTGGTTGACTGACCATGGTTGCCATGGATACCCTCACATCTATCTCCCCAACACTAGAATTACAAACCTACATCACCCCTTCCCTTTTTAAAAAGCATGGGTTCTAGGAATTGAATTCCATCCCTCATGCCGATAAAGCAAACATTTTCCCTGACTGCTCTCCGCAGGCCTCAGTCTTATTTTTTGACATTTGTTGTAAGTTATATAACAGTTTTTGAGCTTCTGCCCTGACAGCATTTCAGCCATGTATCTCTCCACCAGTTTTCTCCAGTTGCATGGTCTTTAGGGACATCCCTCCTTGGAATGATATCCTCATGCCTGACAATGTCAACCATCAGAGTCGACAGAAGTGCTTACTCCACAGGGACAGTGCCCTGGATGGGAAGCCTGGAGCCTGGGAGCTAGGGCATTTTGAATTTAAGCTCTTGTGTTGACTAGACATGTGGCCTTGGGCAAAGAGCAAATGTTGTCTGGGCTTCACTTTTCTGTTTCCAACCTGAACCTGGGGACAAGAACAGGCTGGATGAAGAGGCACCGAACTCAGGAGCAAACTCCAAATGCTGCCCCAAAACATCAATCATAAAAATAAATATTTTAATGCGGTGCTTAATAAAAGTCAAAACTTAACGCAACCGATCCACCATGAAAGCCTCAAGTACAGGCAGGCTCTGACAGGACCAGGATCAGAGCAACGAGAAAGAGCCCAACTTGCATGCGTGTTCCATTGATTTCTGCTCCTGCTTCATGGACCTGACAATGCCCAACGGCACATTTGTCATGAAGATGCACATTGATGATCCAGATCTAGTCATGCACAGTAGTTTGTTGCCACTGAAAACATTTCTTTCCTCTCCTTTCCATCTCTGACAGTCTCTTCGGCTTGCCCCAGATTATGCAAGATGGGATAGATCAAAGAGCGTCCTTGACTCACAGAGGACTTATCCAGGCTACCTACAGCTCATCAGCTCCTTTAAGCCCTAGAACCTGGGTCTGGCCAACTGACAATGTTCCTAAGTGCTTTCCTTTCATATGGATCTTTGTCTCTCAGTACAACATTGGCAGCGCATTTATTTACTTTCCGCGAGAGACTCGCTGCAAACGCTCAGCTGGGGCACTCTCTGGCTCCATGAGACTTAGCCAGACACTGTCTAGATCTGTGAGTTGAAACATTTCCCATCAGCCTCCCTCCCTTGCACAACCGAAACCTCATGCACACTCATCTCCTCGCATCCTGTGCCAAGTTCTTGCTTTATGTCCACAATTTCAGATCTATCGGGTGCTTGGGCAAGAGGCCCAATATGAAACCCTAAGTATCTTCTTGGCTCCAGTTTCCTCCTTGGTGCCATTGCCAACACTTTCTCCCCCCATGTGGTTCTGTGCCCTCACTGGTGTAGAAAACGAAGGTTTTCCAAGCTTCTAAGAGTAGATTCACACTCTTTTGAGACTGCATGGCTTCTCCGGAACCTCGGAATCTGCTTCTTCTCTACTGATGGGAAGTGACTTGAACCTGAAAGCTCAGGGGGAAGCTCAGATGGTCTGACGGACAGGTGAGAGTAGCAGGTATGCCAAGGAAGGATGCTTCTGAAGGTGGTTTGATACAGTTGGGGGATGCAGAAGAGAATTACAAAGGTAAGCCTTTGTTCTGATGAAAAAGAGAAAAAAAAATTACAGCATTACCAAGAGTGAGTGTATACTTAAGACAATTTTATGTATTGTATGGAATCTTATGTATTGAGGAATGTGTTTGGTAAACTTGTGTATATGTAGGTGTAGGTGTATGTATATGTATGTATATAACAAATATATAAAAAATGTGTGTGTGTGTTTTTTTTCCTTTTGTTTGTATGGGTACCACTGCTGTGCCTGGTGCCTGATTCCACCAAAGAGCATCAGATCCCCTGGAATTAGAGTTGTGGATGGTTGTAAGCCACCATGTGGGTGCTGGGAACAGAACCCAAGTCATGTGCAAGAGTGTTCCTAATTATTGAGTCATCTCTCCAGCCCCAAGGGACCTCTTGAGTGAAATAAGAATTCCCAACAACTAAGTGGTCACTAACATCTCAGATAAAAAGCTGTCTTCTAGAGAAGCAGCAAGAAAGAAGACAGGACACTTGCTCCCTCATGCTTCTGTGACATATACAAGGGGATTAATGACCACCAAGAATGCAGTTCACAGGGGTTCAAAGAATGAAGCTCTCCTGCAGATCACTCAGACATCCTGTGTTTGAATCTAGGATACCATCAGAGGCCTAAATTTCCCTTCCACACCCTAGGAACATTTCCTGACATTGTATGAAACTGTCTCTCATGGCTGTGCCAGAGCTCTGGATAAGGAGTAGTGTACCTGGAACAGAGGGACAGACTGGGCAGATCATGAATGTCAAAGAGCCATCTTGTTTCAAGTCTGTAGTTTATTCTTCAGTAAATATATTCAGACCCCCTCAAACTGATGAGCTGCTATGCTTATATGGGCCAATATCCACTTCACCATTGAGGATTTGGGAGGTAATCCCACACGAAGGTCCTGTTTTAGGCTGGAGGCTGGAAATTCGTTGGTGCAAAGCAAACATCTGACTTGAGAACACACAATGGTATATATATACACAGGACTACTGTGCTCAAGTGATGTAAAACCCAGTAGGAAAGACAGACACATGAACTAACAGCAAAGATGGGAGACAAGTGTTATGTGGGGGAGTGTAGAAAACTCTGCAGGAGCTTGGGCACTTATCCCAGAAGGTAAGTGGCATGAGAGAGTGTTGTCCAGAGTAAGTGCCCTTGAGACTGTGAAGTCAACTGAAGTTCAAGGACAAAGATAAGCACTCAACTGAAGTGTATGTTTCCTGTTTCCATCAGTGGTCCACACACCGAGCTTGCAACTCTTTGGTAACTCTGGTCTTCACCCCTTCCTATTTCTTTGTTATCTTATTAGTAATTGGGTTTTAACTCATTGCCTTTTTTCTTTCCCTCCATGAAGGGAGCCCTATAAAGCACCATATACCTCTGAGTGTTTGCACTAGGCAGAGAAGGTTGTGTCATGAGCTTCTGAGGACATGCAACTAGAAGAGGCTCTCACAGTACCCGCTATGGGACCCGAGGTAAGCTCCAGGCCAGGCAGACAGATAACCTGGAGGAACTGTTCAAAGAGGGAAGGGTTGGGCTGGGCTCAGAGTACCAGAGGTGTGAGTCTATATGTAGTGAGCTTGCTCCATTGTTGTGTGCCTTTGGTGAAGCGGAGAGTCACGGTTGCCAGAGTGTGTGGCGGACCAAAGTTGCTCACCTCAAGTCAACCAGGAAGGGGAAGAGTGCGAAGAAGTGGGGAGAGAGAGAGAGAGAGAGAGAGAGAGAGAGAGAGAGAGAGAGAGAGAATGTAGCTGGCATCCGCACCTCCGCACTATGTAAACCAGGTGTGCTGGCTTTTGCCTGTAATCCCAGCGCTCAGAAAGTGGAGGCAGGGAGATCAGAAGCTCCGCATCACCCTCAGCTGTGCCACAAGTTCAAGATCAGCTTAAGATATAAGAGACACTGTCTCAAAATCAAAAATTTTAGAAACTAGGAGAGCAAGAGAAAGAATGGGGGCGATAGAGATAAGAATAAGGCTGGCTGGAGCCGCAGAGCCAGAGAAGGTACTGTACAGAATGTTACCGCGTTGCGTTCGGGGCTGTAGCCAGTTAGAATCGGCCTGGGGGTCACATCATCACGCCTGTCCATCAGTTCCAGCTGGTAACAGGGCTGCCCCTAAAAGCGAGAGGACAGAAAGGAAGAGGAATAGATAGATGAGAGGCATGATTTCACTGTCTGTCACAGTCCCATCATCACACACGATCCCCTTGGGGCATCCTCTTTAGCATCCTCCTTTGGGCTTGCTCTTACCAGTTTTCATCCTCCGTTTCATAATTCTTCTGGTCCCCTGGGTGCTTCTGAGGGATCGCACTTTTATACCTCCGCCGTCTTTTCTTCCATCCGTATGCCATTGCTCTACCACTTCCTGTGACAAGTTCTCAAGATGCTTAGAGATGTCAGGCTCTCCAAGGGCTATTCCGGAGACCTCGCACGTTCGTGACGAAGTGCTAAAGGATACCCACCCAGCCCATCATTTTCAGACAGCCACTTCCCAACTATTTATCACCCCCACAGGTGGTGTTGGAGACTGTTGCCTTCCTCTTCATTACTTCTAAGCCATACTTCACGGTGACCTTAATAAAAATTTAAAGACCATATAACATACATTATCCTGTAGGTGTGTTAATTAGTCTTCCGTATGACATCATCTCTGCCTCTGGGGTTTTTTATGGCTCTCATATGTCTTGAGGGAAAAGGTTCAACCATTCTTTACATAACTACATAAAATTATGTTTTAGTTTGCCGGGAAGCAAACGGGAAAATGGCCTTTAAAATGTCACCATCTAAACATGCTAGCAAAATAAGCATAGGGCAATGTATTCAGTAGTATTTATTTTAATCAAATATAAGAATTTAAGTTGTTATTTTTTTTTTACAGTTAAACCTAATCTGTCATCAGTACCACTCATTTTTTATTGAATAATTTTAAGCGATTATAGCTTGTTGAAGACGATAAGATTTAGAGGCTGGGTAAGCAGGTTAGAAGGGTACCTGTTTGACTTGGGCCCTAAGTTTTATTTCATACACTCACAAAAGAATTAACAAGTCATTACACCATTAGATGTACATGTACCAGTGTCAACTCTGCCACCGAACTCATCATGCCAGATCTCTGAGAAAGCCTGTCTTCTTGATGTGCACTTTATATATGTATTTAGTAATATAACTCAATAATTTGTTTCCTTTTAAACATTCACTTGTGTGTGTGTGTGTGCGCACGTGTGTGTGTGTGTGTATGTGTATATGCATGTGAGTGCAGATATATACAGAGGCCAGAGGAGGGCGTTGGATCCCCTGGAGCTGGAGTTGCAGGCAGTTGCGAGCACCTGATGTGATTACTGGTTGTGATGATCATGCCATCTGCGTTACATGTTCCTAAGCAGCAAGGCATTTCTAGTGCCCATAAATGTTCACTTCTGTCTCAGTGTTTTGGTACTTTTTAACTATTTTGCATTAACCTTTCAAGCCCTAATTTAATGATACTGAAGAGGAAATCATGCAGTTTGCCAGAGATGCAGACTATTTTTTTTTGAAAGTCAATTGAGTCTTATTTTAAGTAGTCCAAACAGCATCACTAGACATGTGTGCAGTTAACCAGTATGGATTTAGTAGAGACTATATCTAAAGTATAGTCATATGAAATTAAAAGATATGCCATCTGGTTTATATTATCTTGAATTGTTTCTCTCTTTCCATTGTAAGCTTCTCAAAGCGAGGAAAGGACTACCCATTCATTGGTAGCGAACCTTCCCAGACAACCCTGGATTTGTTAAACATAATGATTTCCCGGGGGCATGTGGATAATTCACCCAACAAAATGAATGTAGTCCTTCTTTTTTTTCCACTGAGGATTTAAACATATGGTCCTTATTACTTCAAGAGGTGATACAAACAGAACTCATGATTGTACTCTTAAAGGTTTTATGGGACTATGTGGAAGCCAGAGAATGCCTTATTCTCTCCACAGGGTCCCTGTCACTGACAAGAGGATGGATCTTTGGTATCTTCATTTCAATCTTGCAAGATGACAGGTCTCTTGGTAGCAGAGAATTATACTACTGACATTGGTTTATCCTTCCCGCAAATACTTATGGTTTCAGTTGCTGTGGTGCAAGTCAGTCTGCAGGATATGGTGAACAAGAAAGGAGAGGGGATCATGAGTTCGAGGCCAGCCTGAGGTACCTGGCTGCTGAGGGGTGTTGCTCAGTGGCAGAGTGCTTGACCAGCATGCTTGAGGACCCAGGTTCAATCCCTAGTTATAAAGTAAACTTATAAAGCATCTGCTGTGAATTCAGCATTAATCAAAACCGATAAATGCTAGACTAACCTTTCACCTTCCTGCAATCACTTTTTCTAACATGTATTTACACCTTATACCAATTTTATGATCAGAACACCAAAATGGAAAGGCAGCTAGCTGTTTGGGATGGGGACAAGAGCCATCCTCATGATACAGAAATCAGACAAATGTCTCAGCAGGAGTAGTGTCGTCCTCCTGTGACCCATTGAATTCTACATCAATAGATGTTAAGACGACATCTGTACCAAACTAGCATTGCCTTTTTATCCAAGGAAACGTCCTGAGATGATTCAAGGTGACCTCATGTCTCTATGCCAATGCTGACCTGCCCCAGGATATAGGATACATTCATGGTATAATGTCCTTTGGGGGAGCTAAGCAGTAAGTAGTGACTTTTTATGAAGCATTGGCCAGCCACTGGGCACAGAATACCAGGAAGTGGGTTTGGTAAACTTGTTTTGGTGTTCCAAGGCAAATAGGCCTGTATAACAGATGCTAATACCAGGGAAGGAACTCAGGCCACTTCCTGTTGACAGGAGGAAAACTGCCAAGCAATGGAAACAAGATCCTGAAACTTGTTAATGAATTAAACCCTATTGATTGGTACAAAGGAATGGTTGAAATGTGGAGACTAGGGGAGAACCCCCAAAAGGTAGAACGCTCACAATAATTAGTTAGAATAGTTTTTGTTGTTTGCGTTTTAGGTATTGGATCAATAATGCAACGTTAATAATTAAAGACCAGGATAAATATACCAATTCCAGATTAGAGCCTTGAGCATTAAATTGCTGGTGCCAACGGCTTTTTTAATAGGCTCTAATCTCCCCAGATGTACTGAAGGGCTATAATGTGACTCTGTAAGCTGTGGATTTGGTGAGAAATATGAGGTTTTTCAGGATGGAGACAGTTGAGGGGTCCCAGGGTGGGCATCCTACAGGGCTAGATATGTCTGGTTTGAAAGAGAAGCATCTCTTTTGTCCTGACTCAGATTTAGTTTAGTGGCTTACAGAATAATGGGGAGGACTTTCTATTCATCAGAGGCTGGCTGGAATTCTGCCACTAGGAAACAAAGCTTGGGGCAGGAAGGGGGAGAGATCTGGTGGATCTTCAATTCAGACTAGGGAATAGTAGCCAGACACTGGAGATTCCAGGAAAGGACACACCCCGCAGAGGTCAATTTAACAGCTAGGATAGTCCTAGATACAGTGCTTGACTTGAGAAAAGGTAATGATTTTCTACAGTGCAGGAGAAAAGGAGAGCAGGGCACAAAACACACTCTAAAAGAGTTTTTAGTCCAGTAAGACATGTTCAAATTTCATAACACCAAATGCAGCCTCATCCCACATATGCATAGGACAGTGTGCTCAGGGGACAGTGTGCCCAGGGGACAGTTTGCTTGGGGGACTGTGTGCTCAGGGTACAGTGTGCTTAGGGAATAATGTACTCAGGGAACAGTTTGCTTGGGGGACTGTGTACTCAGGGGACAGTGTGCTCGGGGGACAGTTTATTGGGGGGGATATGCTAGGGGGGTAGTTGTGCTCAAGGGACAGTGTGCTCAGGGGATGGTGTGCTGAGGGACATCCTCTGTCATAAAGAACCAGTCCTGCCTGAATCCACATTTCCTGCTGGACCTTCTGGCTGGATTTCCTGAGTGACTCTTCCCGTCGGGAAGGAAGTTGCCTATGTCCACATCGGTCTGGTTTCTAGCCAGGTACATCTCATACTTAAAAATAAAAGATATATCCACACCCATCATTACTTCATTTTGTCCCCTTTTTTTAAAAAAAAATTATGGCTCTGACTGTGTTGATTCATACTCTGTTTCCTCTCTCTCTCTCTCTCCCTCTCTCTCTCTCTCTCTGTCTCTCTCTCTCTGTCTCTCTCTCTCCCTCTCTAGCACAAAGATAGGCTGTCTCTTATTTCTTTATTCTGGCCCACCAGGAGTTCAGTTCACAATGAGTCAGAACCATCTCTGCAAAGTTTCTGATTCTATTTTTCTCACTCATTTTTATCTCTTCTCAGTCAATGGTCTCTGTCTTAGTTGTGGTGACTCTTGGTTTTTATGGTTCTTTACCTTACTGAACTCAGCCATGACTGGGATCCTTGTATTTCCCACATGTCTTCCTGGAACCCTGAAACAAAATATCTTGAAGATCACAGACACTTAAATATCATTTAACACAATTTACACACACACACACACACACACACACACACACACACACACACACACAGACACCACGATATGCCTCTTGTGGAATTTCCTAAGGAGTGCCTTGTACTAATGTTCCCTCATGAAAAGCCCCACGCTTAAGTTCTTCGACATGATTGACTTTAAGTTAATATCTTATGATTTTTTTTTCTGATCAAAAATCTATTCCTTTTTAAAAATATTTTTCTAATAAAGATTATCCTATCATAGTAGTTTTGGTGACTTAATCCAACACTCATATTCATGTGTCCCATCCTAGTGTTCTTGGTAAAATAGTAGACCAGTTACTTTCCTCATTGATTTTGGCAAAATGCTTGACAAAACCAGCTTAAGGAAGGAAGCCTTTATTCTGCTCATGGTTTTTAAAAGGGTATTATCCATCACAGTAGGAATGGCATGAGCAGTTAGTCATACTGTGTGTGCAGTCAGGGAGCAGAGAGTAGAAGAGAAGAAATAAATGGGCTATATTAACGCTAGCCACACTTCCAGTGTCACCCTTCCTCCAGCATGGCTTCATCTGTTAAACCTTCGTCAACCTTTGAATGCAGCTCCTACAGCTGGGGACTCAGGAGTGTATGAGGAGACACGCCAGGCATCCCAAACTCTCCCCTGATTTACCCAGTGATGCAGAGCTCTCTGTCTCCTAAAGAAGGCCACTTTCTTTGACTGAAGTAATGATGATGGCATTGTGCCTTGCAACATTTTGATACCATTGGCTCTAGTTCTTGTTTCATAGTAGATATGTGATATTTGAGGATATTTCTTTGACCTCCTCCTTTATCATCTATTCTTTCAACCTGTGTTGAAACATGCTGTGCGCTCTTCCTGTCACCTATCCCACTTCCCTTGAGGCATATGAATATTTCTCAATAGAATTTAAGCACATCTAGCACACAGACCTCTAACAGTTTAAAAGACAAGTAGGGGATTCTCTTTTGTCTCCTTTTTCAAGGTTCTAAGTTCAAACACAGAAGCTTACTCATCCCTGTCATACTTTCAGAACTCAGGAGGTTGATTTTGATGGCACACATTGAACCAATCAACAATAGAAGCTTCCCTTTGTCTATGTGTCATGCTCTTGACTTTGCCTGAATAAATATTCAAGTTCGTTAAAATAGAAATCAAATATAATCTTTAAAGGGTGAGTGTGTCAGCTAAGCCTTGTGATTCTAGTACTAAGAATAACCACAAGTTCCAGAAAAAAAAAACCATGAAAGATGGGCTTGCCAGTATGTCTGTTAAATCAGGCCATTTTTCCAATGGCTTACCTAGTCTTATGTAATCAGCTTAGTAACAAATCATCTTTATTTTTCCTTTTAATACATGTAATTTTCTACTCAGACATAGATGAACACATACACCAACACACATACCAATACTATTCATCTCTTCTTATGTACGGAGACTCAACCTTACTCTTATAAAATCTCCTCTTAAATGTTTATATCTAAGTGTTTCCACAGTATTTAATTTAACCATACAATTTTTTTCTCCTTGTTCAGTCTTACTTGGTATTAAACAGACCCTTGGGTTTTCAGTTCTGAGAGTTTCATCGGGTACACCCTGACTATGATCACATACTGGCTGACACTGAATGTTTGATTGCGAGCCAGGAGTTGAGCTAAGTGGTTTTTTTTCCACACATGATGTCTTATTTTCTCATCATAGCCATTCTAGAAGGATAAGAATGTAAAGGTTAAAAGCCATGGAGATTAGGCAAACTCGTATGAGATTCCCAGGGCATAGGATCCTGCAAGTTGGGACTGACCTAGTGTGAGTCTACAGTGGTGAACTCTGGCTAAAGGACATTTACATTTATCTACAGTGCCTTAATATTCTGTTCAGAAACTTCATTCTATCTGAAAAGGTTCTTCCCCTTTCCCCTCTGTTCTACCTGATTCTACTAAATTTTCTCTCTTTTATTTTTCTCCATATCTTCTTCCATCCCTCGCTCTCTTACTTAATCTATGTACATAGGATGTATTTGTCTGCCTATCTACTACCTATCTAGATCTATCTATCATATGGCTACCTACCTGTCATCTATCAACCATCACCTAACACTTCTCCCTTCCTTACCTCCTTATCTTTTATTTTTGTACTAACATTATTTTTATTCAATTCTTTCCCTTTTTTATTTCTAAGCCATACACTTTGGGCTTCTTCTAATGCGTCATTACCACAGTATCAGATGAAAGAAACCCAGAAATGAGCCACAGGAAGTGAGGATTCTTGCCTGAGTCATGTAACTTGCCCCTTGACCCTGAGTTCTTAATGCCAACACTATCTTCCTGGACAGAATCCAACAGACTGCAAGCATTACTCATGTGCCAAGCACTGGGGGTGCAGAAGGTTAGAATATGGCTACTAGACTGAGTGGTTTTCCCTGTTCTGTGCCAGCCGCTTGGCATCCTTCATTGTATTTATTCTTTTGGGGAGCAATGTTACTTGACAGGGTTTTACATTTTGACAAAATAAAGAAGAGAACCCTGTGGTCACAAAAATTCACACATATGTTTAGTGCATGATGGGTTTGGATTATCAAACAAGTCCCAAGGTCCAATTTTTTATGCTGTAAGCCACATAATGAATGCTATAAATATGTGGTATAGCAAGACATTTGCAGGAAAACAATGGTCTGGGATCAACTCAGTGTCAGGCATTCTGGGTTAAATAAAATTCAGCTGGCTCACACTGTTAGTGATGGAGTCACAGTTCATAGAGAGGCATATATGGCTCCCTTTTGAATCTCTTCCCATTACAGTATTCTGGCATGGTGTTAGGCTCTAGGAAAAATTTTGAGACTATCTTGAGGCTTAAATATAAACTCATATGTAATTCTCCATAGGGCCCAATGTAATTAATAAGAATGCATACTTATGCTAAGTGACACTCACAATGTAAGTGACACACACCCATATTTCTTCTAAGAGTAATTCATAACCAAAAGGCGGGGGTGACCTTCAGTGGTGACGGCAGTGGACAGTACTTTAGGACCAATGGCCGCCTTTTTAGTGACTGACATACTTCATATAGGTTGAAAGGTCATTTCTTAACCCCTTCCTCTAACCGTCTTTAGTATTTAGCAAATAGTGTTGCATTGTTGGAAATGTCAAGGCTCCGTTGGGCAGGGTTGATTCCACTCAGTGATTCATGTTGACTTCATTTATTAAAAAAAAGTTCAACATTCATTTGAAGACCGGAGCTGTTTGGCTTTCAAAGGATTCTCTTTTACTAGAAAGGCAAAAGATGTCGAGTTGTTTCTATAAGGCAAGTAGCCTCAAATTAAAATGAAGATAATGTGTGTTAGCTGGCAAGATGTGTTTCGTTTTCAATGACCACTATAGGATTTAACATAGAAATCATGAGTTTGAGCTCAAAGCCACTGAGCCCATCCACCTAGGCCTGTAGGAATAAGCAACAACCATGCTTGTGTGTAGCAGTGGGTACCTGGGAGAGTTTACCTGCTGTGATATTTGATGACTTCCTAGATGTTCTCATCATGGACTGGACATGTTCAACATTGTCATCAGTTTCTTGATTTGAACTTCTCTCAGAAACAGAACCCAAGACAAGGGTTTCCTTCATTGTGGGTAGCTGGGAGCTCACATGAAGAGACAGAATTTCTAAGCTTAAGGGTATATTTCCTTTACTTTGCTCAATGAATGCAAAGTTGACATAAAAATCAAGAGTTGGGATTTTTTGTAGCCTCATTTTTCTTGCTTCTGCCATTATTCAAGGAAATGGTTTGAATAAAGTAGGTGTGGGTCAACCAGAGAGTGAGTTTCCATTCCACTTGGAACTGACTAGGGTAGCAGTTCTCAGTCTTCCTAATGCTTCAGTCCTTTAATACAGTTCCTTATATTGTGGTGACCCTCAACATAAAATTATTTCTGTTGCTACTTCATAACTGTAATTTTACTAATACTTTTAAGAATCAGAATGTAAATATTTGTTTTTCAGTGGTATTACGCAACCCTCCTTGAAAAGGTCAGTTGACCCTAAATGGGTCATGATCCATAGGTTAAGAACTGCAGGTCTAGGGGCAGCAGAATCTGCCATACAACTGTGCCCTTGCTGAACGCTGAGTTCAAGAGAGCCAGACTGTTCATTTTCCAACTCCTGTTCCTCCTTGGTTGTGCATAGTAACACTCAGACATCTCGGCCTGCACATCCAGAGCACAGGACACAATCAAGGGCTCGAGGATGAGAACCGTGTCTATGAAATGAAACTTCTGTGGGTAATCTCTAGAAAGTGTGCTAGCTGTCTTACCAAAGGAGGGGCAGGCCAACCTTACTGTCTTAACTATAAACCCCAATGCCCACGGAGCATCCAATACATGTCTGAAGAATGAATGGCGTCGTGGCAATGATCTCCTATTTTGTAAAGATCATAGCAGAGACCTGGACTTCCGAAGGTCCATGTTGTAGCCTCAGAGTATGATCTTGACCTTGACCAGTAACCATTCCTCTCTGAGCCTCAATTCTCTGCATTATGTGATAAAAGGGTTGAGGAGCATGCTTCCCATAAGCACCTCGTTGTAATATTCTATGGATTATGGGTGGAATATAGATAGCCTCATTAGGCCAAGGGATCATATTCTAAGCTAAAGACACGAGTTCGTTTTTTTTTTTTTTAAACTAGGAAGTGGAATGAGTGTTTTAACAAGAAAGGGTAATTAATGCAATCATGATGATCACAGAATGGCCTTCTGTCCTTTTGAAAAGGAAGGTTAATCGCTGCGTGAATAGGGGTACATATACACAATGGAGCTATTTAGCAGCCATTGAAGACTAAGTTTTTAAAGAGGGCTTTATGGCACTGAAGGTTGAACGTGCAATATATATATATATATATATGTATATGTATATGTATGTGTATGTGTATGTGTATGTGTATGTGTATGTGTATGTGTATGTGTATGTGTATGTGTATGTGTATGTGTATGTGTATGTGTATGTGTATGTGTATGTGTATATGATGTATATGCATCTATACCTCTAGAGGGTTAAAAGGGATATCTGAAGAATCACTTTAGGATAGCAAGATAACGGGTGATTTTAATGTTAGACTTGAACTAATTCACACCTTCTGAACGGTGGACAGCAAGCATGTGTCATTTTACAAGTAGAGTCGCTATAACACATGGGGACATGAATATGTTTAAAGGAGTCATAACAGGAGGTTAGGGAAGAGGCTACTGAGGAAGCACGCCAGGCCCCTCGGACCTCGCTGGCTTGGTGAAAGAAAAATGGCACTGAGCAGTCGGAGAAGATTGGTAGGAATGGTTGCATCTGACACATTCGTATTAAGATTTGCATTCATTCATTATCTCTGTGCGTACATACCCGTGAGCACACGTGCCACCATGTGTGTATGGAGGTCAGAAGACAACTTGCAGGAGTCAGTTCACTTCTTTCACCGTGTGGGTCCTGGGGCTTGAACTCTGATAACCAGGCTTGGTAGTAAGTGCTTTTACTCACTACTAGGTCACCTTGCTGGCCCGATGTGTAATTTAATTTCAGGTGAGTATTCAGACATTATCATTAGATATTTATCTCTGGTGAAGGGGATCCGTTATCTTCAGTTCCTATATCTGTAAAATGGGTGCAGTAATGACTTCGTTTGCATGCCATGCAATGCTTCTTCGTCTCTGCAGATCTCTTTATTTGCATAGAGTGATGCTGGCTATATGAACCTGTGGTTAATTGATTGATGCCGTCCATATTCATCTCTTTGTTCTCTTTTATCAGAGCTTATGTAATTAGGCTTAAGTAACCCACACTCATTGGTAATAATTCCAGAGACTGTGAGGCCCAAGATCATGGTGCTAGTGGATTTGGATCCAGGGGCAAGCCCACTTTTCTCTGTGTGTGCCAAAATTGCCTTTCTTTAGTACTTGAGTATGGTTAAGGGAAGGATTGTTTCTATCTCAACACCATGACAGTGTTACTCCAAAGACCTCATCTAAATCTCATTCTCTCTCAAAGCTGTACCTCTGAATATCATCATATTTGATGTTAGGGCATTGGAGTTCTGACCCACAGAACCTGTGGGATATAACTGATGAGGAGAGTAGTTTTATAACTGATAACTGATCAGATTTAAATCTTAGTGAATGTAAAGTTTGATAGATGACTATTCTAAATCAAGAGTTTGAGTCACCCTTATTCAGGATATAATGTGAAATGGCTGTAGGGTTGCCCAGGGGCAAGCAGGGTCAAGGAGGAAATCCCAGGGACTTGGTCTCCGTAACCACTCTCTCATCTTTGATGCCTTTGAAATGATGACTTGTGCCTATATGTTGTGTTTTTCATCTCATTGTGCCCTACATACACACATTTTTCTGACCTCGTTATTAGCAACTGCCAAGCAGAAAATTTATCATAGGCAAGAGAGCCAATTCTTTTTAATTAATGGCTGGGAATGTGGACCCAAGATGAAGCCCACTGAAGCACTCAGGTCCTGCCACTCACTCACAAAAGCAGGCCTGGGCTCTTTTAAGACTGTATGAAAGCATCATTAAAGGAAATGGACACAGATGATTGCTTGCTGATTAGAAAACACTGGGATTAAAAGCAATGTCTTTTTCATTATACGAGCTACTCCTTTTAGTACCAAAGTATGTTAGTACAACATAGAAATTAATTTATT
Organism: Grammomys surdaster; assembly: GCF_004785775.1. Taxonomy (NCBI): domain Eukaryota; kingdom Metazoa; phylum Chordata; class Mammalia; order Rodentia; family Muridae; genus Grammomys; species Grammomys surdaster. The sequence goes on along the minus strand of NW_021604586.1, from coordinate 27,554 downwards.
ATCTCACCTATAACTATCCATTTTCATCCATAATTGATGCAAGAGTTAGAGATATGAGATGTTGAATTTCCATCTAAGAAGAAGAATCTAAGACAAATATTGAAATCTGCATCTATTAAAAGGCAACTTTCCGTGTTTTAGATAAGAAATCAGTTAATAGAGGCATCCTTGTGTGTGCCTGTTTAAATACAGGTGTGTGTTGTACATGCTTGTGTGCATGTGTGCATGCATGTGTGTGTGCATGCATGTGTGTGTATGTGCATATATGTATATCCATGAGATCCCCATTGAGATCCTCACCAGAAACGAAATAATAAAAAGAAAGACATACATGGCCTTCATGTTCTTGAAACTAATGGCATACTTGAAAAGATAAACATTTCACTGACTAACCAAACAGTTTCATTTGTGCATTTGTTGTTGTTGGCTACGAAGAACAATCACAGTCTTTTTGATGAGTCATTAAAGAACACATTGGAAAAGTTATGCTCAGGAAATCTGCTCATGGGCATCCACATTCATATGATGTCTGTGCACATGTGTGTGCCTGCATGTGGAAGCAAGAGGTCTGATGTTCCACAAGTGCCATCCACTTGTTCTGGGTGACAGGTTCAATCTATCATTGGCCTGGAACTCACCAAGTGAGTCAGACTGCCTGGCCAGTGAGCTCCATGGATTCACCTGACTCTTCCTTTCCCATGTTGGGATTGCACGCATGTACTACCAGGACTTGCTTTTTACATGGGTTCTGGGGATGGAAGTCAGGTTTTTGTGTTTGCAGGCAAGGACTCTGCCACCAAATCTCTCTCCAAGCCATATTGTTCATTTTCATCTTCAAAAGCTGAGTACTTCTGTATATGTAGCCAGGGAAAAATGTATATGTATCTTTAGCAGAAGACATGTATTTGAGTCTTCCTTCCCATACAGATTGTCATAGCTCTAAAATTGAAATGATATAAAAAAATGTCCATTCACAATGCCAAACTGTGATCTGTGCCTATGGCCTAAAACTACACAGCAGTAACAAAACAACTTGAACTATACAGGACAAAATGGATGTAGGCAACATAGTTCAGAATAAAACTATACACTGTATCATTCTGTTTACATTCAAACTCAGCCTTAGAGCACTCGTCTGTATCATTGGAAATATATAATCTGGCAACAGCCATTCCACCTTTAATGTGTCTCATCTCCTCTGACTAGGGAGGTGGCTGTTGGCAAGGTAACTATGTCAGTGTCAGACAGATATGGAGTCTTGGGGTCTTGAGACTTCTGGGTGCTGCTCCCCCCACCGTGTGTGTGTGTGTGTGTGTGTGTGAGTGTGTGTGTGTGATACCAGAGATGAAGCTGGGATCTCGTATCTCCTAAGCAAGTTTTCCATCACTGAGTCATATTCTTGGCTCCTACTTTTGTGCCTGTGAATTGTCACACGGATATGCTCATTTTTCACTATGAGTATTATATGGTGGAAAGATAAACGGTCAGTGACTCCCTACTGTCTGCAGTGTAACCCCGACTTCCTGTGAATGGCAATAAAGCTTTCTCTGGATGATTTTGGATTTACCCTTTTAGACCCAGAATCCTTCCATGTCCTGCCAATCTCTGCCTTCCTTAGTTTCCAAGCACACTGCCATGGTTTGCATCTTCTTGGTGCCAAAAATGTGTGTGTGTGTGTGTGTGTTGTGTGTTTTACCTGAAATACTCTATTGTTTTTCCTTTTGTAAGTATCTCATTGAATGCCCAGGGTCAACTGTAATGTGACATTTAATTGGGAGTCATACCTGCTTGCTCTCTCTCTCTAGCCCCGTATTCCACTGTATGTGTTTTCTTAGTTACTTTGTTACATTTCATAATTATATTGTATTTAAAAATGTTTCATCTCCTTTTCCGATCCTGCAGACTCCACCCAGTAAGTGACCACAGATCTATTCTTGGAATTCTATACCATCCCAGTGTCTGGCATGCTCCCTGCCATATGATGAAAGTTGCTAGATGCATGCTAGTGCATGCTTGGATAAACAGTACTTTCAATAGAGATACATACAGATACAATACAGATACAGATACAATACAGATACAATACAGATAGATAGATAGATAGATAGATAGATAGATAGATAGATAGATAGATAAATACAATAAGAAGGTTATAAAATAAAGTATCTTTAAAATAAAGTATCTATAAATATCCTGAACACTCTCAGTTGTTAGAAACAGTGAAACTCTCAACTCTTGTTCATCAAGGCAAGAAAGATAAGACTTCTGGGAGATTTCAGAGTAAAGATGGCTGCCAAGCAGAACAAGTAGTGGTGCAAGTTAGAAGATTGGACAAAAGGAACTATGAAATCAAAGACCGATCTTCTAAGCTAATGACGCTAAAGGCAGTTGCCACACAATAGTAAAACTTAGCTGCTTCTCTCATGACTAAGAGATGCATCTAAATCCGGGTACTCACTCTTGAATCTCCCCGTCCATCTATGGCTAAGTATCCAGCAAAGGCTCTCGGCTAGGCATCCTGCTATGTGCTGGAGACCACAGAGAGGAGAGAAAAGGACATAAACATGTCCTTAAGTTGATCCAACCTGCTTACTGAGAACCAGGAGACATCTACCATTTCATCCACCCTGACGCCTTCGGGATCACGATTTGGTTCTCAGTTCACTTGGATTATTTATTGACCGTCGAGTTTTTGACTTTATCTGCTTTACATAGGCAATAGATTTTGCCTTCCTTTTGAGATGTAAACATTACAATAGGAAGGGAGTGGGGAGGGACAGTAAGGAACCAGGGAGGGACAGAGGACGGACAGATAGACGGTAATAACCTGAATCTGGTGGGGCTTTGTTTTTTCTCTTAAGAACTATTTTTAATAACTGTTTTGCAAAACTCTACTGAGCTCCTGATAAAGGAGAAGCATTTGTTTGTCGTGCTATCATAGCCCAAACAGCAAACATAGATAAAACAGACAGACATTGGCTAGGATGGGGTGGCAGATGGTGGTGGGAGGAAGGAATGCAAGAAAAAGGAGAGAGGTAGGAAGGGAGGAAGGAAAGGGGGAGACAAGGGAGTGGGAGTGGTGGAGAGGAATGGAATGAATCACCAAAATCCATTCTCTATCCAAGGAACGGAACATGGATTTTCTGATTTTCCCAGGGGAGGTTTTCATTTTGCCACTGGGCGACAGGGGACACAGAGAGGCCTGATGGAGCATTATCTCTGCTGGGCTGATAAATAGGTCAACAGGCAAGGGTGTTATGGTGATAAAATGTGATCGGTTTTATGTCCTCCTGAGTGTTTCTTACCGGCAAAAGTGACTTCACCACTTTAGAGGCCTCTTTGGTTTTAATATTTAAATATACTGGAGACCAGAACTCACTGAATATGTCTCCGCTCACTTCCTTTTTGATTTTTCCCAAGTGTTCGTCTAAAGCATTCCAGTTTGGACAAGTGCCTGCATCTTGCTTCCCGTGACTCCCTCCTAGGTCCTCAAGTTCTGTGTGTGTCATTTATAACTGCCCCTCTCCCCACCCTGAGCACCGACACTTCCCACACATTCCAAAACTGGCTGTACACTTATCTTTCTCCTCTGGCCTTAAACTTCTCGAGTAGATTAACCTTGAGTGGGTTTTTCAACCTTTAACCTTTAGATTCCATGACCCGAGAGATTCACTTGCACAACCAACTTTGAAGTTGTTTTGTGGGATAAACTATTAAATGAGTGGTACATTTTCTTCAAAGGGCTTATTAAGTGTATGCTGCATATGCATACATGAGTACAGTGTCCGTGGAGGTCAAGAAAGGACATGGGTTCCCTCGGATATAGAGTTACTGGCAGGTTTTGAACCGCCTGACTTTAGTGCTAGAAGTGGACCTCTGATCCTCTAAAAGAGCATGCGCAAGGGCTATTAACCACTGATCCATCCTGCCACTCCAAAGATATTTTCCCCGCATCGTTAGCAATTTTGAGATTCTTTCAAAAGATAGACTTCTTCCATGCCTCTACATCCATATTGGCCTTGATTTCCGCACTGGCCATTGTGATCCGAATGGGACCCGTGGATGCTTTTAAAGCTCTGGACCGGTGAGCTAAGATAGTCTGTGGATACCTTAAATTTATGAGGAAAGAGACATTAACAACTGTCACCAGGAGTCCCACTGTCCCTTGAAGGAGGAAGCCCCTCTTTGAGAGTCTTACAGCTGTTGGACGCTCAAGTGTCACATTCTTCTCACATTTATTCTGAATGAGCACAATCCATCCATCAGCGCTTAAAGAGTTTTCCAACAGTACATTGACCTTGAAGGAGCCACATTGATTTTCAGTAACGCACAGCAAATAGGGTCGTTACGGAGTCACCCAACAGTGAACGTGGTCTGGAACAGATTTCTGAAATTCCGATAGAGTGATAGGGTGCCACCTACCTTGGATGATGGATCAGCCTACTGCAAACCGTCAATCTTTCTCAGGGGCTCGACAACAGTGAGTGACGCCTGAATGAAATTCATCACCACACACACTGCCAGACCAAGCCAAAGACCATCGCAGGGCTTTTCCGCCATCGCGGGGTGACTTGGGTATAAAAGATTTGTTTTATTTGTAGTAGTGTTTGTTTACTGAAATGCTTTCTTCGGAAGGACCCACATACGATGGTGACAGAGATGTAAGCTCCATAGGGAATTACGTTGACAGCAAGGATTGAGCGATAGATAAAAAGCCTCCGTCTCATGCTGCCAGAGGTTAACGCCAAGTAATTAAGGTGATTGTTTCTTAGACAGTATTGGATACACGTACACACACAAAGGGGACATTAGCACAACCAGAAGAGAACAAAGCAAGATTAACTAATGCCAGACTCAAAAGCAAAAATGCAGAATGATCCCTTGGTCTTTTAAATTCTGGGTAATAGTCATGATGTGTTACCTTGCAAAGTAAAGCATCTACCTTTTGTTGTTGGTTTTTTGTTTGTTTTTTGTTTTATTTGTTTGTTTGGGTTTTTTTTGATACCTCACTAGGGGAAAAGAAACCTTTTAATAAGTAAAAAGTTTCTGTCAAGAACTGTAGAGGTATGCTAAATTGTTTAATATCATGAACTTGGGAATTGATGTCTATTTCAAATATGTGATGGTGTGTTTGTTTTCGTGATAGTCATTGTCACTTTGGGGGGTGTTTGCCTTGTGACATTTGTCACCCAAGGCACATTGAAGGCATTCCACGAGCTTCCTAAACTCCCCAGCATTAGATTTAACTTTCTTCCCATTTCACAAATCAGAAAAGAGAATCTCAGAAGCCTGGGGGTGGGGGGAAAGTTCTTCCATCTTGACCATTTATCTATACTGTAATCAGAAATCCTGTCTTTTGTCTCAGATTTCTGGTCTCCCAGACCTTCCACTATGGCCCACCATCACTCAAAGAGCACAAGAGATGGAGCCATGGACATTTTAATACATGTCACGTGGTTTTCACATCCTGTCCCCACTTTAAGAGTTTAAGCTAGTTCACATTCTGCCTAGGTTCCACAGCCCTAGGGGTTAACGGGTGTTGCTGGGTGCATGCAGTCTGCAGAGGTGATTTTTTGAGACTTGCTAAGCTCATGATTACACCTCTATGATTATAAGCTCCTGGGAAAAGGAGAAGGTGTCTGAAGGCTCTGAAGACTCTTAATTGATGTTTGCTAACATCCAGCCAAACCTATCATTCTTCTCTCCTTGCTTCAGACAATCCAGTGCTGGGTGCCCATGACCCTCTAACCCATCAGACTTGGGGGTTGGTATGCAGCCAGGTAGGATCTACAGTGATGATAGGTGAGGCCCACCACAGGTCAGAGCCCAGCCCAACCTCCTTATGGGAAGGCTCAGGAAATGCTCACCTTGCTCTTTTGATAATTGAGTCCTTCATTGGTGGGAATTGAGTGTCTCCAACCTGTATGGAGTGCCTGGTGAGACACTGCTTATTTCTCTCTGACTGGCTTGATTTCAGGGGGAGACAAATTTTAGCCCTAGGTTGTACCATCAACCACCCATCCATCCATCCACCCATCCACCCATCCGTCCATCCATCCATCCACCCACCCACCCACCCACCCATCCATCCATCCATCCATCCATCCATTCATCATCCATCCATTATTCATCCTTCCATCCATCCATCCATTCATCATCCATCCATTATTCATCCATCCATCCATCCATCCATTATTCATCCATCCATCCATCCATCATCCATCATCCATCCATCCATCCATCCATCCATCCATCCATCCACTTCCATCTCTACTCCATCCCAAGTTCCAGTTTGAATCCTTAGGGCATTCTAGAACACCTCTAGGCCATGAAGTTTTATAGAGGTACTGTCCTCTCTGATTTTCACTTTTAGCACTGAAAGTAAAACTTTGTATCCAAAATCACTCAACAGGCGTTGAAAGAGAACATGCTAACAGAAAGACCGTGTTTATACATTCTTCTACCTCACACAAACTGTGAGACTGAAGCCCAATAATCATGCTAACGCTATTTCTTATTTGCCCTGTACCCTTGCCTGGATCACTTAACATGAAGCAATTTAACAATGGAGGTTAACTTTGGCTCAGGTTTCAGGGTACAGCCATGGAGAAATTGCAGCAATAGTGGCTGGAGGTAACTGGTCACACTGTGCCCATATTCTAGAAATAGAAATGCATGACTGTTGGCATTCTGCTCACTTTCTTCTTCTTCTTCTATTATTATTATTATTATTATTATTATTATTATTATTATTTTCAGCCAGTGTTTGGTATCACCTACCATCAGGATGGGACTTTTCTCAATAGTTAATCGTTTCTGAAAATGCACACATAGCTACTCTAAGAAGTAACACCATGTTTCCATGGTGACTCCAAATTCAATCAAGTTGGCAATGAAGACTAATCATTACATGGTCTTTGGATGAGGGAGCTTTCTTGGGATTCATGGTCTCATGACAAGAATAATACAGCTGCTCAATGCCCCATGTCCCTGTCATACCCATAGTAGAAACTTCCCAAATACTCTTTAAAAGGCACAATTATTCATTAATGAATGGAGGCACATCTGAAGGGTGAATGAGTACTGTCAACAACTAACCAGTTGCTGAGTGAATGGATGGACAGTTGTTTCTTGAGTGACAAGACATGGTTTGGCTGTGTTAACTTCCTCCACACTGCTAGGAATTCAGGCTGAACGGATGCAGCCGACAACTTTGAATTTAAACTTGTCAACATGTTGTGTTCAAACTGCCTGAATGTCTAAACCTTCCAAATGCACACTTGCTAGAACTCACTGCACAGAGTTCTGTCTTCGGAATTCCAAAACCTTCCCCCAAATTCCAGTGTCTGTATCTACAAATAAACACCCCGCCCCCTCTTCATATTTTCATTCCTGAACGGCCAGAAGAGTTGTATCCCAGATGGTGGGCATACTGTGTGTGCTCAAGAAGTGAATGGGCCTGCATAAAGATTGATCCCGGGACCCATCAGTATGCACCAAGGAAACCCAATACATGACAAATGTGATTAGAAACGACTGTCAAATAATGACAAATAAGTTCTAATAAAAACAGACACAATCTTCACAATTACTTGCGAGGCAGGTATTTATCAAGCAGAGCAAGATTAAAAATGACCATATTGCATAAAAGACACCCAGCTGATGGAATTTTAAATATGCAGCTGGGTGCTTTGCCTTCGCTCATGCTTTGAGCCTGGCCGGTCTCCTAGCAGAGAGATGGGGCGGGAGTGAATTTAAACAAACAGTGGTCTAAAATGTCCAGGAGAGTTCCCACATTAAACTAGTTTTGTCTCAAGAGTTCGGCTCACCAGGAAAATGAGACCACAGTGTAGAGCTGAGTAGGACAGATGAAGGCTGGCCACTCAGGTCCTGGTTGTGAGATACACAATGGCAGGACACACAGAACACAGTGCATTGCAAGAGGCGCTACAGGGCTCCTGATACTGGCATCAAAAAGGGCACAGATCTCCAGTGAGGAATTCTAGATAGATTGAGGTGAAATGAAAAAAAAGACAGTCACGATGATTAGGAAGCCCTGCTAATTCTAGAATGGCCTCTCTTTCTCTCTCTCTTAAGACTTTAAGCAAATTTATTCTTTTATTTTGTCACCATGATTAGAAAGTTATTAATATGAGAATGCATAGAGAGTTCTAAAAATTAAAGAGAATTACTATTGTTGACAATTTGTAAATGCCATGTCTACAGAGCTAGCCACTATCTGTATTTTGTGGGGTTGAAAGCTAATCTACTTTGGAGCCTTTCTTTAAGGAAAATTTTATAAAATTAGGTTTGACTTACATAAAAATGTACTCAATTGAATAAGTACTATTGAATAAATACTCCAATAAATACTCCCAGCTTGTTGGAAAGTGGCTATGCAGAAGAAATGTCTCAAAGGTTAAGCTCAGTGTATTATCAATGAACTGGACCTGTTTCTGATGTGTTTGGAATCGTGTATTTCCTTCTTTTTTACAGTCCCATAAAACAGGTGCAATCTTTTTGACATTTTGTACACCAAAGCCCACATCTCAAAAGGGTTAATTCTCTGACCTAATATTAATACAGACACAGGATTTTCACTCAGCCTGAACACCAGTGTCACATGGTGTCTGTCCTAGTTAGTTTGAACTGTCAGATTTACATACCTTCCCGTTATCTGAAAGGAAAGCCTCTTGAGAAATTTACCAGATCAGACTGAACTACGGGCTTGTCTGTGGGGGATTGTCTTGATTATTAATTAATGCAGGAGAACCCAACCTATGACAGGCAGTACTATCCCTCAGCAGATGGCCCTGGGTTGTGTTACAAAGCTAGGTGAGCATGAATGAGCCAATGAGAAGGCCAGGCAGCCAGCATCCTGTTCTATGGATCTTGCTTTACTTCACTGGTCCTGGGTAAATTTCCAGACCAGAAATAAAGCAGTATGGAATACTAAGCAGTCATGTTTCTGCCTTCCCTCTCTCAATAATGGTCTATGAACTGGAAGTATAGATGAAATAAATCCTTTCTTGCCCAAGTGTCCTTTGAGTCTGAGTGTCTTATCACAACCCCAGAAAGCAAAGTAGACCAATATCCAAATGAAAAGATAAACAGTCTATCCCATAGGAAGCAATCTAGAGAATTCAGATACACATACACTGGAGGTCAGTATATTAGTAGAGATTGGTCTCTGTCAAAGGAAAGGAAAGGTGGTAGAGGGAAGATCCAGAAATGATGCAGGAAGGAAAGGAGGAGCCATGCCCCCATCTGTCTAGTTTTTGGTTTTCAGTGACATAATGTCATAAAGAGGGAAACTGATATTCCTTATCTACTTAAACAACCACAGAAACAGCAAAGCATTCGCCAAGATATCCCTATGCCTGGGAGCTTGCATATTGTCCATGGTGACAACTCACCTGTGACTTTCCTTGCAACGATCTTTCATCTGATAGCAAACACCATCTAGTACCAGGGCCTTATACTTGGCTAAAACTCACTCCCTTTCTCCATGACCCAAGCTCTGGTTATTCAAACATAATTGCTTTGTGGGTCCAAAAATTATTCTCAGTGCTTTCCTAACCTCGTGTCTAGGTAATTTCCACATCATTATCTTTAAACATTAAACCATAGTAGTCTTAATTCATACAGCTATTTTCAGGAAATGAAGATTCAGTTTGTACTCAGGAGATGTGGTTACTGTGAAGGAGAGATGGTGTCTTACATACTTCATCTTGAGTTTGAGTGCGACATGTCTTCCACACGTTCATGTAGCTGAATACTTTCTCTCTGACTGGTGATATTGGGAGTTTACAGAAAATTTAGAAAGTACTGTCTAGCTGGCAGATACAGACTCCTTGGGGTGTATTCTTAAGGGTTATGGCCTGTTTCTGATTCTACTCCATTTCTCTGCTTCTTTGTGTGATATGAAGAGCCCTAGAATCCTCTTCTGGCATGGTGAGCTTCCCCACCATGATGGGTGATAACCTCAAACTGTGAGCCAAAATAAATGCTTCCTTTTGTAAAGTTGATTCTGTCAGGTGTTTGGTCACAATGATGAGAAGTTGCATTATCTACTTGAAAAGAAAGGAAAGGG
>NW_021604586.1:5713-17061 GCF_004785775.1 Grammomys surdaster | reverse complement strand
GAAAGGAAAGGAAAGGAAAGGAAAGGAAAGGAAAGGAAAGGAAAAGATAGGTGGGAAAGTAGAATTAACGGAATCTGGAGAGATGAGGTTTTCATAGGGGCAGAGGATTTCATTCAGTCGACTCAAGGTCAGTAGTGCCAACTCTGAGGGAAACGCCCCCTTAGAGAGGAACCACTTGGCTGTGTCAAAGTTCAGCTCAGGTTTTGGTCTGGTCAATAGCTTTGATCCCAGAGGGATTCAGGTTAGTCTCTTCCTTTATCTCAAGACAATTCAATGTTTCTTAAGTCAGTCTTTGTGTTCTCCTGTTGGGCAAATTTCTCATGACAAAGAACATAGGGTTAGGCCAAGTACTCTGATTCCATCATGACACGCACACACATACAATGTGAACAGGGATTAGGCTTCCTAGATAGGTATAACTATTATGTGCCAATTAAAACTAAAATTAAGCTTAGATTAGAAAGGAAAGGCTTAGCTGACCCAACCTCAGTAGATCACTTAACACAACATTCCTGGATTTCTGTGGGAGGCTCGATACTCAAGCCCTTCTTGCTAGAGTTTAAACCAAGAAGAACAATCCTAGACTTTCATAGGTCAACCTTCTTCTAGGTAGAATGATATGCCCCATCTTAAGCTGCCTTGAATTAGACTGCATTGTGTTATTTCGTTGATTTGCTGACACAAACATGGGTTGTATTGTTGTGGGAGAGTGGATATTTCTGCATCCAAATCTGAATTTAATTGCAGACAACATGATAAAGAGTCTGGAACAAGACTTATTCAATAGCCAGGTTTAGCACAAGGTCCTAAAGAGACCAGCTGTCGTCTTCCACACCAGAGGTTTCTAATCTCTTCAGTTTCGCCACCTAAAGGTTGTGGAACAAGTTTTGAGACCAGAATTGGTGTGGAAACAGGGAAGTCACCAGGTTTGTTTTCCTCATGATGTTTCTTCTCTTTCCTACACCATCATGTCTTCTTCTCCACCAGCATGCATGTCTATCACCTTCCACCTCAAAAGCAAAACCCAGTGACTCAGTTTTCTGTAGCTGCCATCTCACGCCTCTGCCATCCCTTCACTAGTCCATGTTCTATCTAACTCATTGCATTTCACACCGATCGTTTAATGCCAGCTCTTCTTACTGTGGCCTCCACATCACAAAGCCATGGAAAATTCCCGGTCTCCATGCCACTTTGCTTATCTATGGACAGTCTTCTGTTCAGGTGGCCATTTCTTCCATGTTACTTGACTTCCAGAGTCCTCCTTTGAGATCCTTCTCTGACATCACTGAGATGCTTAATCGCAGTCTTTTGCTAAATCCCTTTTCTTTTTCTCTTTTTCATTTTTCTCCTCATCTTCTTCCTTCTTCCCCTCTCTGTTTTCTGGTGTATATGTGAGTATGTATGCATGTGAAGATTTTATAACGTTACTTCCAACACTGGATGAGTGTTTTGGCTGTGTCGTGTGCATGCTACATGGCTTATCTCCTCTGTCTGTCTCTGACTAGTCTTCTCTCTCTCCCTCCCTCCCTCCCTCCCTCCCTCCCTCCCTCCCTCCCTCCCTCCTTCCTTCCCTCCCTCTCTCTCTCTCTCTCTGTGCTTGCACACATGCTTGGGTGTGTACTTGTGTATGCGCTTGCATGTGGAGAATAGGAATCTATGTGTTGATTCACTCTCCCTCTACACCTTAAGTATGAAATCCTCTTTCCCAGAACCTGGAGCTCATCAGTTAGCTATACCTGCTGGTTATTGAGTTTCAGAGATCTTCCTGCTTCTGGCCCTCTGGAGTTGGGGTTGGACATACACGGTGGCGCTCCACCTTTTACTTAGGTGCTGAGAATCCAAACTCATATTTGTATGCTTTCACAGGAAGTCCTTAACTGGTTGAGACATCGTCCTAGCCCCTGCACGGCTCACCTTAAAGGCAGAATGCTTAGAAAAGTCTTTTTCTGATAGCACATATTGGCCTTCCCCTTATCTTTATTTGGCATTGTTTGCTTTCTCCTTAGCATTTGCCACCATTTATGGCGTTCTTCTTTTTCTGTTTCAAATCCTCTTCCCACTGGAATGAGTTCTCTTTGGCAGCAGTGATAGAATCAGAAGTTAAATCACCTCTATCCTGTTCGATGTCTTTTCTCTGACATGAATTATGTTCTTTGTAAATATTTGTTGAAGCAATGATTTTTAACTGAATGAATGAATGGGTGCACCTCTAATTCTTTTGGCCTCCTCTGTAGAACATGCCAAACAATCAGGACAGAGAGTAAATTAGTGGGTTTCGAGGAAAATGGGCTGCTGGGGATAAAGATTCTGTATGAAGACAAGGTGTGTTATTGCCCATCATCGCAGATCTTTGTGTTATTATGAACCCGGTAGAAGGTCATCCAAGTGACAGCAAAAACGCCACCTGGAAATGTCATTGCATGGAGTATTGAGGTGTGGAATTGCTCATTAAGTGGATATGGGAGGCTGAATGACCAAGGCCAAGGTCAGCAGATGAGCCGCCTGCCCGCCTGACTGCTTTATGTGAGCGGGAGCATGTGAGGTTTTTCAGAAACTCTATGACCAGTGATTGTCCTTCCCCAGTGGGTGGACTTTCCATCTTCATATAGAAGGGCATACAAAAAGAAAACAATTAAAAATTCATTGCCCAAGCTAGAGTGACTGGAAATAACATGCCAACTCAGAAAGAGCAGAAGGAGAAAAAGCCTATGAATGACAGAGAAATGGTATCACTCCCAAGGGGCAGCATTGGGATTGCCATTACATCCTGGTAGTGTGATATGTTCCTGTGCCATGTGAGGATGTTAGAAAATACCTAGACCATGGAATTTTTACAGAGTGATGACCTGTCAAAAAACTCTTGACTGATGTCAAAAATGACGCCGCTAATAGTAATGATAATGCTGGTTGTTACAACGTGAGGAGGAGGTACAGGATGGGGGTGTAGGTTGCCCGTGGTGGTTACAGTAGTAGTCTAAGAGCTGGAAGAGGAGAGTGGTGGTAGTGAGAGAGTGGTGTCATGGTAGGAGTTATAGAAGACATATATAGCAAAGGAATCAGAGAACAGTCTCCAAGGAGGTCAAGGAATAAGATACAAATGAGCACCTGAAGGTACTGCCCATAGACCCAGGGAGATGAAGACTGGAAACTGCTCACGGCTTTACATGGAGGTCATTAACAGAATGGCAGTATAGTACAGTAGTCAGCACAAGGAGGAAGGGGGAGGGCTTCCCAGCCATGTGTGGTGATGGTGGTGGCAGTCATAGTGAACTTGGGAAGACAAGAAGTGACCACAGGTGGTGGGGCTTGAAATGCTAGTAGGATGAGAAGCAGGAGTCACAGCATGCAGGCAGAAGAGTGACACTGGATCTCTGAACTTGGATTTGGGTCTCAGCAAACAACTTCCTTCAATATGGGAGTTACTGTGTGAACTTTCTGAGAATAAAATAGAGTCATAACCCAAGACTCTTTCCAAATACACTGCTGAGGACATTTGGTGGGCTGGGAAATTCTCCTCTAGGCCTCAGATGTGGACTGTTGAGATTCTTAATTTGGGGGTTTGAAGAAGTGGTCTGTTAATACTCTCAATGGGTCTCCCTGATACTCAAAAGGGTATTATGTCAGGCTCAGAAATGAGCAATGCATGACTGTTAAGGGGACTATAGTTAGCCCAAGACCATTGAACTCTGTTTCTGTAACATTCTAACTCTCTGGAAGTTTGAAGTTCTAATCTTTACCATAGATTTTTTTCTCCTCCCTCACCCGCAGGCACTTCAATTCACACAGTTATAGTAGCAGGTCAAGGGTAAGTTTTAATTGTAATTGAGTGGCTGTGGTGATAGCTCCTAAAAGAGGAGGAAGGGGAAGAGAAAGAAGAAAGAAGAAGAAGGAGGAGGAGAAGGAGGAGGAGAAGGAGAAGGGGAGGAGGAGGGGAGGAGGAGGAGGAGGAGAAGGAGAAGGAGGAGAAAGAAGAAGAAGGAGAAGAAGGGGAAGGGGAAGGGGTAGGGGAAGAGGAAGGGGAAGGGGAAGAAATAGTGGGAGATAGAGGAAGATTGAAAAAGGGCAGAAGCCTGGGAATAAGTAAGGAGAAGGAGGAAGAGGAGGAAGAGACGGGGCAGGACAAACATTATAGATAGGTGATGTAGTATTGATAGAGGTAGAAGAAATACTAATAGCTTTAGAAACTAGATTTAAATTATAAACTAGTACTATCAATGGCTGGAAGGCAAGGAAGTACCAAAGATTCTAGATGAAGCAAGCAGCATACAGACAGCAGTAAGATAAAGTGTGACTTCCAATAGAAATGAGGTCTGTGCTTGGCTTGTGTGTATGTGTGTCTGTATATATGTAGCTATGTATGTACACGTATGTGTGCACACACAGGTGTGCACATGTCTGTGGAGCCAAAGGGTCACCTTTGGGAGTTGTAATTCAAGTGCCACCCACCTTGTTTTCTGAAGCAGGATTGCAAGTGACTTGGGGGACCATCACTGCCTTAGGCCAATTGGGAAGAGCCGTGAGAATTTGCTTGTCTCTGCCTCCCCAGGGCTGGGATTACGAGTGTGCACCACTAGGACTGGCTTTTACCTGGGCTCTGGGGACAAGCTCGTATCTTCATACTTGCATGACAAAAGCTTCATTTGTCTAGTTTTGGTTTCCCTTTGCCATTGTCATTTCTTGTTGGTCTGTTGCTGGGATTATGGGTGTGCCCCACCCGTCCAAGCTCCAGCAGTAGTAATCCCTCACTGATGCTTCCAGAAACAGAGATGGAGTGGGAGCTCTCATCTGCTCCTCTGCATCTGGAATGGCCAAAGTCAACTTCTAACAGGGGCAGCATTTTAGCATGTGTGTTCGACTGTACTCTCTGGGTTTTTTTTGGTGCATACTGTGTACTGAGTTGTCAGATTTTTAGGGTAAGATTATGTCTCTGAGTAAGCTGATTAGTGTTAGACTGATTGTTTTAAAATAACTCATGCGGCATCTGAATTTATTTACATACATGATATTGCCTTCTATAAACACAGCTGTATGAGGAAGAAAATTCAACGGTATTTTAGGAAGTCAAGCCAACAGTTTAGCTGTAACAGAGGCTGCCTTCTCATTCTGCTCTCTCTCTCTAGGTCCTTTTCTTTTGAGACTGTTTTACAAGGTTTCAACTTGAAGACTTATGTCCCAAAGGGTCTCAAAAAAATGAAATACTGACCACTGAAAGGCAGCAAAGAGAAGCCTTCAAAGGAAGGCTGGTCCAAGTCTCAGTATCAGGAAGGCATGCAGACTTTTCTGCAGCATGGATGCTATCAGGAATGCTAGGGCTGCCCTTAGCTTCTGTGTAGTGGAATACTTGTCTGAGTTTATGGATTCCATATGGATTTGGTGAACGTGATTCTGTATTATACAGCTATGGGTCAGACACTAAGTATTCAAAGATAAGCAGTAATAACTCTGCCTTGGTGAACTTTACAGTCTCCTCGTAGAGACATACATGACGCTACAAGTATGTGTCCATACATGTTGGGGAGGGTGTGTGTGTGTATATATATGTGTTTAGTTTGACATGTATGTGTGTGTATGTATGTGTGTGTGTTCAGTCCTGACATACAGTGTGGTGGAGATAGGGGTTTATGTGCATGTGTTTAGTTTGACGTGTGTGTGTGTTCAGTTTGAGATGCAGTGTGTGTGTGTGTGTGTGTGCGTGCATGTGTGTGTGTGTGTGTGTTCAGTCTGACTAAGGACTATGTAGCTGTTTAGGACTTGGTATCAAGAACCCACATCTTGGCCTGTTGAACTCCAGTTTTCCATCTCATTCATCAGTTGACCATTAATCATAGGATTATTCTTTCCTGGCTTCATCCTCCTTTTCTTTAATTTATTCTTCTAATTTATTAAGATAGATAATAAATTATTATCTATCTTAATTATTTAGCATTTTAACTTTTTTAGACTTTCATACAATACATTTTGGTCATCTTCACCTCCACTCCTCCCCCTAACTCTCTGCAGATCGAGCCTTCCTCCTCCCTCTCTCCAGAACCTCTTGTGTATCATTTCTTCTATAACCTACTGAGCACAATTTGCCTGCCTATACCTGCTAGGTGTGATACCATCCACTGGAGGCAGTCAACTCTCCGAGGGCTATGCCCTTAAAGAAAATGGTTGCTCCCTTTCCCAGAAGCCACGGGCTGTCCATATATCCTCAGTTAGAGGTAAGGGATCATGAATACCTTCCCACTTTTATCCTTTCTACAAGAATCTTCTTTTTCCTCTTTTATTTGGTAATAAAATTTGTATGTAATTTCCCCTCTGAGTATTTTTTAAGCTTAATCTCACAGATTCTAATATAAGTTTTTACTTCAAAATCTTATCTAAACCTTTTTACGATCTTTTTACTTGACTAATGTCTTTTGATAATCGTAGTTCAACTTCAGAACGTCCAAGAATTTTCTGCTTATTCATATATTATTGATTGCTTATTAAATTCAGTGTGGTTAGTGAATTTGTTTTATGTGACCCCAATTGTCTTATATATAGTAAATCTTTTATCTAATGGAATGTAATTTTTGGTGTTTAGCATGTTTTAGGCATTGAGAAAACAGTGTGTGTTCTGTTCTCAGTGGTGGGAGCAGTTTATACATGTCGTATTGGTTGATTGTAATGAATGGTCT
Organism: Grammomys surdaster; assembly: GCF_004785775.1. Classification (NCBI taxonomy): domain Eukaryota; kingdom Metazoa; phylum Chordata; class Mammalia; order Rodentia; family Muridae; genus Grammomys; species Grammomys surdaster. The sequence continues at coordinate 10,399 of NW_021604586.1, read as the reverse complement.
GCATTCTTGCAGATTTTCTGTCAGTTCTTCCTGGGGTATTGATCTAAAAGTCTCTAGGATTGGGGAAGTTTTTCATTTCAGTTCTGTGGTACTTTGGTTCATGACATTGGAATATCCTAGGTTCATACACATGTAGCATTGTTACATCTTCTAAAGAGACACATTGTCAGTATCATGAGCGTATGTTAGTGATATGAAGCACTGGGTTTCATACATGTACACAATACATTTTCATAGTGTGCAGCCCCATTATTCTCTCATATTCCCTCTTATTGGCTCCCTTCCCCTTCCCCTTTTACTTGTTCTTGTGTGTGTGTGTGTGTGTGTGAATGAACACTCTCTAATCATATGAAATGCCCTTTATTTTTTATCTCTGGTAATACTCCCTCTTTTTTTACACTCATGCAACAATCATTGTTCTTTCAAATGTAACTTTATTCTTCTGATGGAATTGTTATCTTAGAGGTTTACTGCTTCAGTCTGCTAACTTCTGCCTAGTCCTGGAAGCTTCTTGCCTACATACAATCTTATCTAGGCCTAGAATGTTTTCAGCCCCCGAGACTTACTGCTGAATAAGCTCACCCTTTTTAGTTCTTTCTCATCTCTAGCTGGCTGGTTCAACTCGGCTATTCTGACTTAAACTCCTCTCCATGTAGATTCAATCTGGCTTCTTTTGGGCTCCTGTTATCTCTGGGCTTCAAGCTATCTCTGTCAATCTGTTCTGATCTCCTGGCTCCTTCTCATCATCTGGATTCTGATTCTCTCTTCACCTGTGTCTAGCTTGTTCTCTCTTCAAAACCTGTCTCTGTAAAACAGCCTCCTTCCTCTCTCCCTCTCTGCACTACTCTCTTAAGTAGCTTCCCTTTCTTCCCTCTTCTGTGAGTTTGGCATATCTTATTCTGTCAAATCTTTCTCTGATTTGTCACTTTGTCTGCCTCTCAAGTAGACATAATTTCAAACATGGGAACTCTGTTTGACAAACTAGCTTTATCTTCATTGTTTGTTCTTAACGGTGTGCATGCTATGGGTGTGTCTATATTCTAGCCAGAGGGATTAAAGGTGTATGCTGAGGTCTGAGCGACACCACAACCAGGAACAGTTTTGTTTTTCAGTATATAACACAATCTCGGGGTTCACAGTGTGATCAAATATCCAGAAACACTGTACCATCTCTTTAGCTCCTTAAGGAATGACCGTGAGCCAGTGCTGAAAAGAAGAATATTCACTCACATCCCTTTCTATTCATTTTATCCCTAGGAGAACCTAAGCAATAGGCAGTAAGTAGTGTTGATGTTGTCGCTGTTTTACAGATGGAGTCTCTGAGCCTCAGCGAGTTTGCATACATTTCTGAAAGACACAAAACTAGTAGCAGAAGAGACGGGGCATCGAGTGACCTTGGATTGGTGGCTCCCGCACTCTTCCCTAAATGATTTTGCTTACATCCCCTCTCCTCACACTGGACAACACACACTGACCAAGTGGTTTCTTCCTGCCTGACAAGTAAGCTCTGTGGTTGCAGAAAGCTCCGTGTGGGTGCATACACTGACTGGTACCCAGGCATCCAATAACTATTTGTTGATTTAGCAAACCCCTGCATGTTTATTCAGCACCTCTAAGTGCTTCTAGCTTTTTTATGTATGATAAGGGAGTATATCCAAGTACATAATTTCATACTCAAACATATATAAATTATACGAGGCACAGGTGTATGTCTAAAATATATTTTGGCACTGCTTAAAGGAAAGCTTTTTAGAGCCGGAAGGCGAGCCCCGTGGCACAGATCTGGATCTGCCTGTCTTCCCGCCTGCCGAGAGACTTCATGTACTTTTGAAAAGAAGCAAATGTGGATATATGTCTGATCTTGGAATTAACTATCCCGTTAAAGTATGAGACTATGGTAACTTCCTCCCCCCTCCTCCTCCTCTTCCTCCTCCTCCTCTTCCTCCTCCTCCTCTTCCTCCTCCTCCTCACACCCTCCCCTGCCTTCCCTCCCCACCCCACCCAAGCTTAGCCTATCGTTAGTCGCTATCTGGAATTGACAGTAGAGTAATTTGAACTCTGACTCCCCAGGGCCTATTCTTTTACTTCCTGCTGTAGGAATACGGTGTGTATTGATTAGATATCAGACTGTAATGGGCTTCCAATCTCCCTGTCTTAAGATATATGATGGAGATGACAGGAAGCAGATAGCTGGTTACTACTTGTAAATAGTCCTGCTCGAGCAAAATGGTTCGTAACCGCTTCGATGCCGTGTGTGTGCTCTAAAGCTGCTTCATGACATGGGAAAAGAAGACACGGAAGCGACTCGTCCAGTACAGCCGCCACCCAAGATGGCCTTCTCTTGGAAAACTGAACATCGTTACAATCAGAGTTACCTGGAGAAATGCTATACTCCTTGCTCATAGACTAAACCAATTTCCTTTCCAGCCTGCTCCCACTTCATGACTGAGGGAAAGGAGAGGAGGACTAGAGGCTGAGCAGAGGGGCTCCTTGTCCCTGAGCAAGATTTGAAGCTATTCACTCACAAAGCCCCAGTTTCCACATCTGTGAAATGGGAAATGTAATACCACTTCCCGTGTACCTTCAAGGACTAAGTCAAAGAGCTAACTGGTCCCTGCCTGATGATTCCTATTGCTTCTCCGTATTTTCTCATGCTCCCAAACACACACTTTCTTTTTGCTGGAGTCAGTTCTGGGAAGGTGTACGCTCTCAGCCGCATCTCTTTGGGCAGCCCCGGAGCACCCTTTGTTAGTATGTGCTCTTGGTACTCATTGGCAGGTGGATGGAAGGTTCCAGTTGGTATGGACCTCCTCAGGCCCTGGAACCCATGTGAGTTCAAACCTGGGTAATCATCCCAGGTGAAGTTGGCCTGGGTTTATTTTCTGTGTCTTGTCCTCTTGTTTCAGAAGGGAGAATCCTGGGTTAAACTCTGAGCTTGACATCTGCAGAAGGAAATCCAAAGTAGACTGAGCTACCTTTCCCTTCCTGGTGGCCCTTGGGGAAACTACGGGAACCTGCTGTCTCTCTCCCCAGGGTGGGTTTGATTTGCCCATCAGGAATTACTTTCCATTGTCTTTGTCTTAGAATGACAATGACTGAAAAAAGCAAACTGAACATGGTTCAAAGAGGAATGAAAGGGAAGACTGTGAACTTTTAAGGGGGATGAAACTCGAGGTTATACATTTTTAATTACACTGGACTTAAAGCTCATATTCATTTATTACCAGCGATATCACCCACTTATCTACCACTTCTCCCATCTTTGCCCTGCAAACAGACATGACCCTGGTCAAGTAAGATAAATGGAGAATTAAAAATGGCTACCATCTGGGAATTGATTGGAAAACAGAAGGAAAAAGCCAGGGCTGCAGGTTAATCCTGGGCTCTTCCTAATCTTTCAGCTGCTCCCTCGTCTGTGAGTATAGACAAGACCTGGTGGCCCCCACTTCCCGCTTTGCTAACGTTTCCTTGTTGCTCCTTCCTCCCCTGCTCCTGTTAGGATGAGGGGATCAATAAAGTCAGCTTTGAGAGAGGAAGGAGCAGCCTTCAGGCTGGTATCAGATGCCGCATCCGTGCAGCAGGAGGAGAGGGACCAGCGTGCGGTAAGTGACCTGACTGCACATCCCCAAAACACTGAATTCATATTATTGACTTCATCAGCATTGTTCTCCTGGAGGTTGCTCTTAATTACCTCAAGAGAGGGCTGAGGAAGGGAACTGTGACCGTCACCTTCAGGACAGAGAGATCTGCCCAGGGAGGACATTCAGATGCCAGAAATGATGAGTGCTACTCACTGAGTGCCTTATAGGTACCAGTGCCTCTGGTACGTTTGAGATGGTCCATACCTCATGGCATCCTCATGCCACTCTGAGAGGCTCTGGTTTTTGCTGTCCTGCAGATGAGGACCACTGAGATATGCAGAAGACTAGAGGCTTGACATCATCTGTGAGGTGGATGACCGCAGAAGATTTCACACACTGGTTTTTGTTGGTTCCTAAGGAAGCCCAGCTCTGACTCCCCACCAGGCCTGGCTACCCGCTAATAACAGAAAAATAAAGAAGAGAACAGAGGAAGGCCCTTTAATCCCATCCTTGAGTTTTCAGGATCAGAAACAAATCCAGAGAAGGAGAGTGACTTTGTAAACATCACACAGCAGAGTTGTCATTAGGACCCATTGACCCAAGATTGTCATTCTCATGACTTTGGACAAAGACACAATACACTGTCCTTTACCCTAGACTCTTCCCTACAATCTCACCAGGAAATGCTCTTCTGCATAATGCCTGAACCCATGTAGATTTGAAAAATGAAGAGATGAATGGTTGACACTCTAGATCTCGTGGCTTATTTTATTTAATCAACAAAGCTTTATTAAACACTGTATATAAACAAGACTACATTAAGTACTAAGATTTCAAGCAGTAGCAAGTGTGTGTGTGTATGTGTGTGTGTGTGTGTGTGGTGTGTTTATGTGGTATTTGTGTGGTATGTTTGTGTGTGTGTACCCCTGAAGGCACAGAGAACCTGACCTTGGGTTCTCTCTCTCTGTCTCTTTCTGTCTCTCTGTCTCTCTGTCTCTGTCTATCTCTCTCTCTCTCTTTCTCTTTCTCTCTGTCTCTCTAGGGTCTCTCCAACAAAAAAAGAAAGAAAGAAAGAAAGAAAGAAAGAAAGAAAGAAAGAAAGAAA
>NW_021604586.1:0-5703 GCF_004785775.1 Grammomys surdaster | reverse complement strand
AAAGAAAGAAAGAAAGAAAGAAAGAAAGAAAGAAAGAAAGAAAGAAAGAAAGGAGAAAAACAAGACAAACCCCCCCCCCCCAAAAAACTCTGGGGATAATTTTCTCTAGACTTGCTGGCCAGTGAGCTCTGTGGATCCTCCTGCCAACAGTCTCCAGGCTTGGGGTGCAGGTTCACACCAACACATCTTTCTTACTTTCCAGGTTCACACCAGCACATCTTACTGTCACATGGATGGTGGGGATTTGAACTCAGGTCCCCATGCTTGTGCGGCACTTTAATCCAGGGAACCATCTTTTTCTTTCACTAGCTGCCCCCTCCAAAATAAGTTTGGGCTGAAAAATAAAACGAGATAAATAAGATTTTTTTTTTTGTAAACTACCAACACTGTCACCATGTGTAGACACTCACTGCAAATTGAAACAGCAAAACATCTACTTCAGAATTCACCTTGATCACCCAGTACGTTTTGTGCAATACTGAAGTAATCATGCTTTCCCCAAATTCACTAGTAGTAAAAATAAAGATGAAAACAAACTAAAGTGAAAACACCTCTGGATTGGAATGCTCTTGCTTTGCAGCAAAGTGCTGAGAGTTTTAGGGAGGGGGGGCTAAAGAGAGCTCCCGATTACAGAGTGCTGACTCTGATCCAGGCATTCCATAGACATGACTTCATTTAATCCCTTCCAAACTCCTGCAAGGTGTGTTATTATCTCCATTTTACAGATGGGGAAGCTGAAAAGTGTAATGACTTGTCATTAAGACTCGTAGCCAGACAGAAGGCACGGTCCAATTAACTGTAGAGCTGACACTTTGAAAGTCACCTCTCCACATACAAGAGGTAGCTAAGGGTCTTCTCAGGATGATAAAGCCACAGCGATGGAAATGCTGATTCCTGCGTGCTGAGTGTCATGCACTATGTGGGGCAAATGCAAAGTGCAATTCTTCTTGGCCCTCACTAAAACCTGATAGACAGAGGACTTTGTATTCTTTATCCTACAGGTGAGAAAAAGGGGAACCCAAACCTGTTCCAGGATTCCAGATTCTAGATCTGGTCCTATAACATCAATCCTTGACTCTGGAGCCTCCCCACCATGTGTGTGTGTGTGTGTGTGTGTGTGTGTGTATGTGTGTGTATGCACACGTGCACGTGCATTTGTATGTATGTGTCTATGTGTGTGGTATCCATGTGTATCTGCACATAGAGATCCAAATTTGATGTAAAAATCATTTTCATCCTTAACTTTATTAAGTCAGGAAATCAAACTCAAAAGTGCTGATGTGTTTGGTCTTGTCAGTCGGCTTGCTCTGAGCAGGACTTACAGGTGGGCCACTGTGACCACCCAGAATTTACATGGTTCTAAGAATCCAAACTCTGGTTCTCAAGGTTCTGTCTCCCCAGCACCGCCACTCTTGATGAGGACCCCACATGGTCTTTCCTAAAAGAGAAAGCAGCTATTCTGGAGGGGTAAAGATGTTCCCCCTCAAATACAGTTTTATATACTAGGTCAAAAGAGAACCAGAAGGAGAGGTTTAGGAGTGTAAATATGCAGAATAACAAAATGGAAGAGTTTCGCTATCTCAAAATGGCATCTCATCCATTGCAAGTGACACATGATTTAGATAGGGAGGAACTGGTCAGGATGGCACTTTCTCTGTCATGCTGATGAATTTCCCCTTGAGTGTTCATGGTGGTGCTGCTTCCCCTAAAACACTCCTCTGTAGAGACCCCCTGCCCAGGTCACTCTTAAGCAGAATCATGCAACCCAACAGGAAGCTCACAGATATTAGTTCTATTCCCATAAAGATCAGACACAGTGGGGATATTTTATCTATGATATCATCTATACACTTCTCTGTAGAGAAGTCTGAACAGAGTCCCCGTGCTCACATTCTGGTGAGGACATTGGAGTCAATCCTCAGGCATACGTTACCCATCAAGGCTGTTTCTAATTGTGGAGAACTCTTGCTCCAAGATGACTAGCTTCGATTTCCAGTTTGAGTTGTGAAATACCAGTTTCCAATCTGTCTGCTCAAGTGCCTTTCCTGAGCTTCAAGGGGGTTCTCTGAATGTCCTTTCCCTCTTCCTCCTCTGTGCTTTAAGATCCATATGTTCTTGGCTGCAGGGATGGTTGAAGTTTTCTCCTCTTGTTTTGGTCTTACTTGTAAATACCCACCCCTGCACCCTGCCCCAGGTCACTCTTTAAGCAGAATGGGCCCCCTTTCCTCAAGCAATCCAACAGGGAGCACACAAATGTTAGTTCTATCCCCATGAAGATCAGACTCAGTGGGGGTATTGTATCTATGATATCATCTATGCATCCTAAATCCCCTGAGAAAATTATTTTCCTCCATTTCATAAACGAGGAAACTGAGGCTTCTAGTATACTAAAGACTACAAAATGGATTTAATGGTAACCATTATTGTTAGAAGTTATTAGTCTGTTTTCTGTAATCCAGGCATCTCTACTGGGGACATCCATTCATTAATTCCACAACAGTCCCCGGAGGGCAGCCAGCCATCACTGTGATTGTTCTCTTACAGAAGAGAAAACTCAGCATGCCTACACTAAGAAAGTCAAGCAGCTATGCAATAGTTTGAGACCAGAACACATGATTTTTGAACTTTCCCTCTTAAAACAAAATAAATAATCACCAATATTCCTAAGAGATCAAAGAGTAGGATTCAAGGAGTGACATTTTTTAAGACCTGACTAGATGGATTCAAGTTAGGTCGCTGTTTGTCTTGTGATTAGGGTCAAACGTGTTACCTGAGGAGTTGGTTCAGCTGCTGCCCGAGGTGTGGACTTAGCTGTAACACCTCTGGGCATAATTACTGCCTCCCGGGGCAAGGCCAATGAACAACGAGAGTTGAAGGAAAAGATACCTTGGGAACTCGGTCTATACGGTCTATACGGAGGAGAGCTACAAAAAACCTAAGAGGGATTCTCCTACAATGGGAAGCCAGGCTCCCCACTTCCGGCTATGTCTTAAGGTGAGCGTGCTGCATAGTAAGACTCACTGCAAGCTGCTTTCATTCAGGATTAGCAAGGAAACAAAACCTGAGCAGGAACAAAAATGGAGAAGAGACTGAAGGAAAGGAGATCCAATAACCAGCCCATCTTGGGATCCATCTCATGGGGCAGGGATGACCAAGGCTTGGCACTATTGCTGATGCTATGATGTGCTACAGATGGGAGCCTGGCATGGCTGTCCTCAGAGAGGCCCTACCAGCAACAGACTGAGACAGAAGCAGATACTTAACATCTAACCATTGGACTGAAGTCGGGGACCTCTAAGGTTGAATTAGGGGAAGGATTGAAGAAGCTGAAATGGAGAGCAACCCCATAAGAAGACCAGCGGTCTCAACTAACCCAGATCCCAGGGAGCTTCCAGAGACTGTGCCACCAACCAGGAGCATTCATGGGTTGGTCTGAGGCCCCTGGCACATATATAGCAAGTATAGCCCTGGTCTGGCCTCAGAGAGAGAAGATGCTGTTAATCCTCGAAAGCCTTGAGGCCCCATGGAAGGAGCAGGGGTTAGTGGGGGGAAGCACACTCTCAGAGGCAAGGGGGAGGAGGAATGGGATGAGGAACTGTGGTGGGGGAATTGAAGGGGGGGAAATGACTGGAATGTAAATAAATAAAATTATATATTAAAAAACAGACTGTATTTTCCTTCTTTTCACTTTCATTTTATTCACTTAATTGATTTAAAAATTCAGTACAATCCAGGAGCGGGTCAAACGAGAGATCATCCTGTCACTCACTGCAGGGAGAGATGTTTACTGAATATATACCGGTATGCACAGATAGACCCACCTACCTCTTTCCAGGTTCCCTTCTCCATGTCTCCTTTCTTGAAACATTCTTTCCCAATTAGGATTCAGGAATCCACCTCATTTTGTTTATAATGGTTTTCGAAAGCAGTATTTTAAATGTATCCTTTGACAATTTCGTAAGTATATACACTGTATGTTGGTCATAGCCAATCTCCTCTGTGTCCTTCAGCTTTCCCATGAGCAACACCCTATCACATCTCTCTTTCTCCTCACCTCCTTGTTTATTTGATTTTAAGATGACATTGCATCATTGTCCCAGCTAGTCTCAAAATCCCGACTCTTCCAACTTCTAAATCTCAAGTATTAAGATTGCAGATGGGTGCTACCAGGCCAGGCCCAGGTTTAATTAATTAACTAATTATTTAGCACATTTGTTGTCGTGTACATGCAGGTGTATGTGTATAAATGAGTGTGTGCTTTTGAAGGTCAGAGGTCAACCTTGGATGCTGTTCCACAGGAACCATATATACACTGTTTTCTGAGATAGGGTCTCTCATTGGGACCTGGGATCATTGAATGGCTAAGCTGTCTGTCCAGGAAACTCTGTGCATGCATCTCTTTTCTTTCCTAGTGCTGGGATTATAAGCATGTGCTATCACAGGTAGCTTTCTTTTGGGGAGGGGGTGCTAGGTATCAAACTCAGGTCAATACAGTTGGCTGTGCAGCCAGCGCTCTTACCTACAGCTACCTCACTGCCAACCCTGTGATCCCTTGTTTGTTTTAGCAACCATAGAAATCCCGTTCTGTGGAGCGATGGGTCTATTGTCTGCTGTGTGTTTTCTGAATTCCCATTGATAATTCAATAACTTATTTTGTGTATTTTTAACGGTTGCACTTGGAATAAAAGCATTTGAGGAGTCAGGGACAAGGATCAGTGGGAAAAGGTGCTTGCTGCCGATGTGATGCAGGGGGTCTGGATTGGATCCCTGGGACCCAAATGATGGAAGGAGAGAATCAACTCCTTTATGCTGTCCTCTAATCTACATAGACAGGCTATATTGTGTGGGACACACACACACAAAATCACCAAATAAATAAATAAATAAATAACATGATTAAAATCTTTGAAACTCATTTATGTTATAATTGCATATACATTCTTGAATAATTACTTTTGATTTCAACTGGATAAGTTTGGAATTATTTGTAAAATAATTGAGAGATTTTGATAGGAGTATAATTTGCGTAAATGTTAAAAAGTAAGGTGGGAAATCTAGTCAGGCCCTGGAGACCACCGCCAGGAGAGGGATTCCCACAATACCCCCTGTGCTTTCAATTTCTCCTCTTTTCCTTCTCTATTACACCATTCCCCTTCCCCCTAAAAAAAAAAAAAAAAAACACTTTTTTTCAAAGTCACCAAGAGAAGGGGCAGGTCTTTATTCATGTATGCTCATTGCATAGAGGGTGAGATCTTCATAGTAAAATTTGATCCTTTCTTTTAAAAAATTAAACATTCTTCATTGACTTTTTTTTTTGCTGTGGATGTCACAGCAAGGAGTCTATGACAGTGGCTGCATAGGTAGGGCAGACATGTACCAAGTTAATATAATAAGGGAAATGAATTAGAGTGGCATTCACTTAGTAGAAATTCCCCTCATCAGTATGAGCAAAGCTGAAAGATGCTTAGAAATGAATCTCTCTTCTTGGAATGTGGATAGTTCATTGGGCAGAGTGCTTGCCTATTCTGCAGCAAGCCTCAGATTCCCTTCGCAGCATCACATAAACTATAGTCCAACCTGCAGGAGGTAGAAGAGGGAGGATCAGAAGTTCAGGGCTGTCCTCAGCTCCATGAGTTCAAAGCTAGCTTGAATTAATTGAGGCTATTTCAAATAGTAACACCAGCAAGAAAAGATTCTATCTCC
>NW_021604585.1:10650483-10689747 GCF_004785775.1 Grammomys surdaster | reverse complement strand
ATTTCAAGGTTCTGGGCTAATATCCAATAATCAGTGAGTGAATACCATGTGTGTTCTTTTGTCATTGGCTTACCTCACTCAGGATGATATTTTCTAGTTCCATCCATTTACCTTAGAATTTCTTGAATTCATTGTTTTTAATAGCTGATTAATACTCCATTATGTAAATGTACCACATTTTCTGTATCCATTCCTCAGTTGAAGGACATCTGGGTTCTTTCCAGCTTCTGGCTATTATAAATAAGGCTGCTATGAACATAGTTGAGCATATGTCCTTGTTATATGTTAGAGCATCTTCTGGCTATATGCCCAGGAGTGGTATAGCTGGATCCTCAGGTAATGCTATGTCCAATTTTCTGAGGAACTTCCAGACTGATCTCCAAAGTGGTTGCACCATCTTGCAGTCCCACCAACAATGGAGGAGTGTTCCTCTTTCTCTACATCCTCACCAGCATCTACTATCACCTGAGTTTTAAATCTTGGCCATTCTGACTGGTGTAAGATGGAATCTCAGAGTTGTTTTGATTTGCATTTCCCTGATGACTAAGGATGTTGAACATTTCTTTAGGTGCTTATTGGCCATTTGATATTCATTAGTTCAAAATTCTTTGTTGAGCTCTGTACTTCATTTTTTTTAATAGGGTTATTTGGTTGTCTGGAGTCTAATGTCTGGAGTTGTTTGTATATATTGAATATTAGCCCTCTATCAGATGTAGGATTGGTAAAGATCTTTTCCCAATTTGTTGGTTGCCATTTTGTCCTATTGACAGTGTCCTTTGCCTTACAGAAAATTTGCAATTTTATGAAGTCCCATTTGTCAATTCTTGATCTTAGAGCATAAGCCATTGGTGTTCTGTTCAGGAACTTTTACTCTGTGCCCAAGTATTCAAGGTTCTTCCCCACCTTTTCTTTTATTAGTTTCAGTGTATCTGGTTTTATGTGAAGGTCCTTTATCCACTTGGACTTTAGCTTTGTACAAGGGGATAAGAATGGATTGATTTTCATTCTTCTACATGTTGCCGTCTAGTTGAACCAGCACCATTTGTTGAAAATGCTGTCCTTTTTCCACTGGACAGTTTTAGATCCTTTGTCAAATATTACGTGACTGTAGGTGTGTGGGTTCATTTCTGGGTCTTCAATTCTATTCCATTGATCTTCCTGCCTGTACCAATACCCTGCAGTTTTTATCTCTATTGCTCTGTAGTAAAGTTTGAGGTCAGGGATGGTGATTCCTCCAGAAGTTCTTTTATTTTTGAGAATAGTTTTCGATATCCTGTTTTTTTTTTCTTTTTTCTTTTTTCTTTTTGTTATTCCAAATGAATTTGAGAGTTTCCTTTCCTAACTCTGTGAAGAATTGAGTTGGGATTTTCATGGGGGTTGCATTGAATCTGTAGATTGCTTTTGGCAAGATGGCCATTTTTATTATATTAATCCTGCCAATCCTTGAGCATGGGAGATCTTTCCATCTTCTGAGATCTTCTTTGATTTTTTTCTTCATAGACTTGAAGTTCTTGTCATACAGGACTTCCTCTTGCTTGGTTAGATTCACACCAAGGTATTTTATGTTATTTGTGACTATTGTCAAGGGTTTCATTTCCCTAATTTCTTTTTCAGTCTGTTTATCTTTCATGTAGAGGAAGGCTACTGATTTGTTTGAGTTGATTTTATAACCAGCCACTTTGCTGAAGTTGTTTATCAGGTTTAGGAGTTCTCTGGTGGAAGTTTTGGGGTCACTATACTATCATATCATCCGCAAATAGCGATATTTTGACTTCTTCCTTTCCTATTTGTATCCCTTTGACTTCTTTTTGTTGTCTAATTGCTCTGGCTAGGACTTCCAGTACTATATTGAATAGGTAGGGGGAGAGTGGGCAGCCTTGTCTAGTCCCTGATCTTAGTGGGATTACTTCAAGTTTCTCTCCATTTAGCTTGATGTTGGCTACTGGTTTGCTGTAAATTGCTTTTACTATGTTTAGGTAGGGGCCTTGAATTCCTGATCTTTCCAAGACTTTTATCATGAAGGGATGTTGAATTTTGTCAAATGCTTTCTCAGCATCTAGTGAGATGATCATGTGGTTTTTTTTCTTTAAGTTTGTTTATATAGTGGATTACATTGATGGATTTCTGAATATTGAACCATCCCTGCATTCCTGGGATAAAGCCTACTTGATCATGATGGATGATTGTTTTGATGTGTTCTTGGATTCGGTTTGCTAGAATTTTATTGAGTATTTTTGCATCGATGTTCATAAGGGAGATTGGTCTGAAGTTCTCTTTCTTTGTCGGGTCCTTGTGGGGTTTGGGTATGAGTGTAATTGTAGCTTCATAGAACGAATTGGGTAGTGTTCCTTCTGTCTCTATTTTGTCGAATATTTTGAAGAGAATTGGTATTAGGTCTTCCTTGAAGTTCTGATAGAATTCAGCTCTAAAACCATCTGGTCCTGGGCTTTTTTTAGTGGGGAGACTTTTAATGACTGCTGCTATTTCCTGAGGGGTTATGGGACTATTTCGATGGTTTATCTGCTCCTGGTTTAACTTCGGTACCTGGTATCTGTCTAGGAAATTGTCCATTTCATCCAGGTTTTCCAGTTTTGTTGAGTATAGGCCTTTGTAGTAGGATCTGATGATTTTTTGAATTTCTTCAGTTTTTGTTGTTATGTCTCCCTTTTCAGTTCTGATTTTATTAATTTGGATACTGTCTCTCTGCCCTCTGGTTAATCTGGCTAACGGTTTATCTATCTTGTTGATTTTCTCAAAGAACCAGCTCCTGGTTTTATTGATATTTTGTATTGTTCTTTCTGTTTTTATTTGGTTGATTTCAGCCCTGAGTTTGATTATTTCCTGACTTCTACTCCTCCTGGGTGTATTTGCTTCTTTTTGTTCTAGAGCTTTTAGTTGTGCAGTCAAGTTGTTAGTGTGTGCTCTTTCCAGTTTCTTTTTGTAGGCACTTAGAGCTATGAGTTTTCCTCTTATCACTGCCTTCATGGAGTCCCACAAGTTTTGATATGATGTGTCCTCATTTTCATTGAATTCTGAAAAGTCTTTTATTTCTTTCTTTATTTCTTCCTTGACCAAGTCATCATTGAGTAGAGAATTGTTCAGTTTCCATGTGCACGTGGGTTTTCCATTGGTTTTGTCATTATTAAAGACCAGTCTTAGTCCATGGTGATCTAATAAGATGCAAGGGATTATTTCAATCTTTTTGTATCTGTAGAGGGTCTGTAGAGGGTTGTTTTGTGACCAATTATATGGTCTATTTTGGAGAAGGTACCATGAGGTGCTGAGAAAAAGGTAGATTCTTTTGTTTTAGGATGAAATGTTCTATAGATGTCTGTTAAGTCCATTTGGTTCATAACTTCTGTTAATGTCAAAGTGTCTCGGTTTAGTTTCTGTTTCCATGATCTGTCCATTGCTGAGAGTGGGGTGTTGAAATCCCCCACTATTATTGTGTGAGGTGTAATGTGTGTTTTGAGCTTTAGTAAAGTTTCTTTTATGTATGTAGGTGCCCTTGCATTTGGAGCATAGATGTTCAGAATTGAGAGTTCACCTTGGTAGATTTTTCCTTTGATGAATGTGAAGTGTCCTTCCTTATCTTTTTTGATTAATTTTGTATGAAAGTCGATTTTATTTGATATTAGAATGGCTACTCCAGCTTGTTTCTTGGGAGCATTGGCTTGGAAAATTGTTTTCCACCCTTTTATTCTGAGGTAGTGTCTGTCTTTGTCACTGAGGTGCGTTTCTTGTATGCAGCAAAATTCTGGGTCTTGTTTGTGTATCCAGTCTGATAGTCTGTGTCTTTTTATTAGGGAATTGAGACGATTGATGTTAAGAGATATTAAGGAAAAATGATTGTGGCTTCCTGTTATTTTTGCTATTAGAGGTAAAGTTATGTTTGTATAGTTATCTTCTTTTGGGGTTGTTGGAAGATTACTTCCTTGCTTTTTCTAGGTTGTAGTTTCCCTCCTTGTGTTGGCGTTTTCCATCAATTATCCTTTGAAGTGCTGGGTTTGTGGGAAGATATTGTGCAAATTTGGTTTTGTCATGGAATATCTTGGTTTCACCATCTATAGTGATTGAGAGTTTTGCTGGGTATAGTAATCTGGGCTGGCAATTGTGTTCTCTTAGGGTCTGTATGATGTCAGTCCAGGCTCTTCTTGCTTTTATAGTCTCTGGTGAGAAGTCTAGTGTAATTCTTATAGGTCTGCCTTTATATGTTACTTGACCTTTTTCCCTTAATGCTTTTAGTATTTTTTCTTTGTTTTGTGCACCTGATGTTTTGATTATTATGTGACGGGAGGTATTTCTTTTCTGGTCTAGTCTATTTGGTGTTCTGTAGGCTTCTTGTATGTTTATGGGCATCTTGTTCTTTAGGTTAGGGAAGTTTTCCTCAATAATTTTGTTGAAGATATTTACTGGCCCTTTAAGTTGGGAATCTTCATTCTCATCTATACCTATTATCCTTAGGTTTGGTCTTCTCATTGTGTCCTGGATTTCCTGGATGTTTTGAGTTAGGAGTTTTTTGAATTTTGCATTTTCTTTGACAACTGTGTCAATATTTTTCCACCGTATCTTTTGCATTTGAGATTCTCTCTTCTATCTCTTGTATTTGGTTGGTGATGCTTGCGTCTATGACTCCTGATCTCTTTCTTAGGTTTTCTATCTCCATGGTTGTCTCCCTTTGAACTTTCTTTATTGTTTCTATTTCCAGTTTCAGATCCTGAATGTTTTTGTTTAATTCCTTCTTTGTGTTTTCTTGCATTTCTTTAAGGGATTTCTGTGATTCCTCTTTAAGGGCTTCTATCTGTTTACCTGTACTCTCCTGTATTTCTTTAAGGGAGTTACTTAATTCCTTCTTATAATCCTCTATCATCATCATGAGAAGTGATTTTAATTCTGAATCCTGCTTTTCAGGTGTGATGGGGTGTTCAGGGCTTGCTATATTGGGAGAACTGGGTACTGATGATGCCAAGAAACTTTGGTTTCTGTTGCTTATGTTCCTGAGCTTGGCTTTCGCCATCTGGTTATCTCTAGTGTTACCTGCCCTCACTGTGTAAGACTGGAGTCTGTATTTCCAGTTATCTTGCTTATTGCAGAGCTCCTCGGAGTCCAGATGTCTCTGTGATCTTATGCTCCTAATCTCCTGGGTGGAAGAACTCCTGGGACTCAGGCCACCTCTTGGATCTGGAAATCCTTCTGCTCTGAGTGCAATGGCTCCTCGATGACTCAGGATTCAGTTTCTCCACAGGACAGGAGCAGACCGACTCTGTGTCTGCTCCAGCCCAAAGGACCAGGCAGGGGCAGAAGGGAAGTGGAATTCCGGAGGGGCGGGGTTTGGGTAGCTGCTGTGTCCTGAATGTCCATGGCTCCCAGATGTATCTCTGGGGCTTAGGGAGTGAGATGGAGTTCTTACCAGCTGCTCTGAGTGCAGTGGCTCTTCTAGGATGACTCGGAATTCAGTATCTCCACAGGACTGGAGCAGACCGATTCTGTGTCTGCTCCAGCCCAAAGGACCAGGCAGGGGCGGAAGGGAAGTGGAATTCCGGAGGGGCAGGGTTTGGGTAGCTGCTGTGTCCTGAATGTCCCTGGCTCCCAGATGTATCTCTGGGGCTTAGGGAGTGAGATGGAGTTCTTACCAGCTGCTCTGAGTGCAGTGGCTCCTTGATGACTCAGGATTCAGTTTCTCCACAGGACAGGAGCAGACTGACTCTGTGTCTGCTCCAGCCCAAAGGCTCTTTGTGTTTTTCTATTCTCTTGTGCATACCTACTTTAGAATCAATATGAAGAAGTAGTGTTATGTAGTAATGCTGTTTAGATGAATTTTTTAGTTCATAATTCCTCATCATGATTTCATAGAACTTCTTAAATTGAAACAAGTTATCACAAGCCCCCTAAAGATTAAGAGCTACAAATAGAGTTCTGTCAACCTTCATGTTCCATGGGCTAATACATTAGAGGTAAAAAAGGCTTTGAATAAATTTACAATCTAGAAAAACATTCCTTCTAGGTTCTGAGTGAGGCCACTCTCTGGTAACCAAAAGTCATAACCTGGGAATGGACAATTTATTGTAGGTACAAGAACAGAAAATAAATGGTGGGCTACTTTATCTATATAAGACTTAAAAACAATAAAACATAAGGCAGCTGATTTGTCACTTGACAAAACCATTCTAACATGTGACTTAAAACTATTTCTTCATTTCATGTTCAATTGTGTATTGGAGATAACTATGGGAGTGGTTATTTTTAACTTACTACCCTGTCAAACTCATATGGCTTTTACAACCAGGAACCATAAAAAAACTTGCTCCATCCATATGCCCTCAATTGAATGTTGGGGCATGCTTTCTTTTTTTCTTTCAGGAAATATATTCAGTAAATTAATAAAGACAATTTTCTTTAAACTTCTAATGAACTCCTGGAGCCAGGATACAGGCAGTGGAGTTTTAGTCAGGTTCTAGTCTTAATGGACACACATGTAAACAATTTTGCTCTTTAAACCTTATTGATCTATGACATGAACTATTAGTTTAAACTTACTATGAACTTATAGAATGTAAAAGTGCTTAGAAAACCATGTGATCTCTTCCTCGAGAAGGTATAACACCTATGAAAGCCAATAAAGTGGCAGTGTAGACCTTTTCTGCTTCATCCATTGTGCCTATGTCTCTGTGTGTGCCTGACTTTCTTTTCTATTCTCTCTGGCTCATGAAGAATTAATGAACCCCAAGTTTTTCACCTGGCTAGTGTGCACCCCTTGAGTGAAAGAGAAAAGAATCCAAGAAACTAAGTTTTCTTAATTTCCCTGCTGCTGTCAGCAGGAGTTAATTTCTAGAAGCCATCTCTTTTGGCCACAGAATGACAAGAGACAATTAAATTGCCAGAGTCATCATCTTCTGGCTACAGAATAGCAGGAGACAGGTAAATTGCCAGAAGTCAAAAGCTTTTGACTCCTGCCGATGCCTGTCTTGCTGACTTCCTCAGTACTTGAATGCTGAGCTGGACCTCAGCAGAGATCCTCCATCCCTCCCAGCAAGCTAGCTCTGTGCCCTTTCTCTCTTGAAAAAACAAATAGGCAAACATAGAAACCAGAATTTAAAAACACAAAGAAAAATCAACCTGGAGACATGTGTATACATGCAGAATAACCTACAAATTCAGAAAAATATATTACCAACAGACCAATAAGATAAAAAGTGTCCAAAGTTATTACTATATAGAACAATTCTCTTCAGTTTTTTCTCAAATATACAGTGATTACACCCAGCATTCTGAGATGGAATATACATCACCAAAATTGATGCCAGAAGCTACCACAATGCTGGGGAGTTTTGGGTGGTGAATGCACACACTAGCTTCTACCATTGTCTTTAGGTTGTACAATGTCAAGAACTGTCCTTGCAGGGGAGTCTGTAACAACAGGCATCGCTATTGCCTATGTGGTTCAAAGCTAGCAACATATGATCAGAGAAGAGCAGGGGGCAATGAAGATGGGAACTGTCCACTCTATAGAGGACAGTTCTGTGGGTCAGGGTGTTCATGGTGTAGATCAGGCTCTTGGTCTGCTGCTTAATAACTTGGTTCTTTTTATGATTTCAGTGCTTGCCTCTTGACCTTTCTAAAGGAAAAGCGGCTTCTTTGGTGGGAATGGGATTTAAAAGAGAATTTGAAAGACATTTGTTTAGACAACTGTTGAAGTTTGGTCTGTTGGTAGGGATTGTAATGCTAAATGTATACCTGAAGGACTAGAGTCTGAATGACTTGTTTTGTTTACAAGATATTGTTGTACACCCCTTGTTTCTTTATTCAGAACTCTTGGTTAAATAAAATTGGGTGCAACCAAGTAGTAGAAACATTTGAGGTAGTTGGGTTTGGAATGAGCTGGTTGTAGGAGAGAAATGAGAGGAGGACAAAGAAGAAGAGGAAGAGGAAGAAGGATGACAGAGGAAACACAGCCTCCATGAGGAGAGGTGAACTATGAGCACAAGGGTAGGAGAATCAGCAATTATCTCGGGTACACACTTGGGATGTTGCCAGGCCAGCAGTTAGAAGAGTATATTAGGGGTTACTCCTCTGTAATTATCACAGCCAAATAAAATAACCATAGTCTGAGTCTCATTTATCTGTTATATAGTCAGGGATAAGCTTAGATTGCTTGTACTACAGAAGATTTCTTTGACTTAATAAGAGGGAATATAATCCTCATCACCTATCACTCACATTTTATTAATCCATTTCTATATTCCTCCTCATCTATACATTGTCATTGTTCCTGGAATGTTAACTGTACCAAAACTTTGATCCCTCCTGGAACTATTCATTTGTATGTATGTAAGTAATTTTTGAAAATTTAAATTATTTTGCTTTTTGTATTCATGAGGATTGGACTCAGGATATAAATGATAGTGTATATCATATATGCTAGCGTCCTGCCACTGAGCCATATCCTCAACACACCTTACTATTCTTCCCATTATAGACCCACTGCACACTCCTTGATCACACGGCAAAGGAGACAATGATAATATCAAATATCTTCCAAGTAAATTGCATGTGTGAAATTCAGGTTAGGCTCAAGAATTTACTGGTTGTCTCTTTGATGTCCTTAGATAGAATAAAGCAAGTGATATACTCTATTATATAGAGTTCTATAATATTACTTACTATGGATGTTCACAGTCCACATTTCATTGAAGTTCAAAGAACCATTCACCACCACAATAAATGTTCAGGCTGTGAAATTAATACAACTCCTGAATACAATAGCCACCATGTCTGAACTAGTGGAAAGGAAACATACACATTGGAGAGATAAGAAAGTACATGAACAACTACAAGTAATTCAAAACACACTAAAGTCTTTGAAAATCTATTGTGCAGTCCTAGGGAGATAGCACAATGGTTAAAAACTTGTTTGTTTGTTTATATTTTTTTATTTGATAGTTTATTTATTTAAATTTCAGATGTTATCCCCTTTCCCCATTATCCTCCCATTAGCCGTCCCTCACATCCCTCCTCTTCCTTTTTTGCTTTTATACTATTTAAATTACATGCAAGTATTAAGGTCAGTTCTAGGTTGAGGAACTAGCAATACAATAGATGCAAATAGTCAAGGAACAAGTAAGACAATAAACACAAATAGTCAAAGTATAAGCAAAGCATTAAACCCAATTATGTGAAAACTCCCATGATCACTGTTTCTAAGGGCTTATCAGGATGACCAAAGTACCTGAGCCTACTTCCCTGTCCTAGCCCAAAGTCATTTTCATGTCTGAAGCCTACTTCCTTGTTCTAGCCTAATATTTAGATTCCTACCTGAAATTACTTCTTTGTTCTAGCCTAAGATTTAGATTTCTGCCTGAAATTACTTCTTTGTTCGAGCCTAATGTCAGATTCCTCCCTGAAGCCTACTTCCTTGCCCTTGACCAATGCCATATTCCTGCCAAGCAGCCCATTTCCTTGTCCTTGGCCTATGTCAGATTCTTGCCAAGCAGCTTCAAAAGCTCTCTGCCTCTCAGAGCCCTTTTTTATTTCATAAACAAGACTGAGCCTGTCTTAGGTCATTCTGAGAAGAATGTCTTCCTTACCCATTATGGAATATGCATTATCAAAAGCTATGGACTTATGTCTTAGGTTGGTAAGGCTCTGTGCAGAATCTTACCCATCCTTGGCTTGCCAGCCTGTTAAATTAATAATTCTGTCTGGGGGTCCATTTTCAGTTTCAAGATTTTCAGTTTCAAGTAATGTATTTTGGCTGCCAACATGTTGATGTTGTTAGATACAAGCTTTAACATGATGAGCAGGAATAAAAGTTTTCCCAGGACAAAAAGGGCTAGCATGATCAAGCTAAATATGCCATTCCTGAAGTTTGACCAAAATGGAAAGAACTAACCTCAAGCCATGGATAATTTTATCAGCATTATCTAATCTACAGCATCAAATCTCAGCAAAGCAGCATTCTTTAAATTCATAATCTCACTATGCTAAGTTAAAACATCCAGAGAGGTGTTAGAATTATGCCAAATAGCCTACAAGTGTCTTTAAACTTTTTTCTAATTATACTATCATTGTAAATTTTAGAAGTAACACAACTCCAATGGTATTTGTCATGACAGTCAAGATGGCTCCTAACTCTCAAACCCGAACTTCCATCTGATAATTTGAATAGGCTATAGAGCATCAATCCGTTGTTCCAAACACCTATTATAAACCCTCTTGTATACTCAACACATTAGTAGCATGGTTTTTTTTTTTTTGCTAAATGATTAACAAAAGTAGCTGTCTTATCTTCTTGCATCACAGCTATTGGAGAAGCAGTGGTGCTAGCAATTAATGTAATTGAAGCTGTTATACCAGCAACAATCTAGCCCACTACCCTCTTGCTTCTGCTTAAAGCCTAACTTAATTCTTCCAGCACTTGCAAGCTTTTTTTTCAGAAAATCAAGGTTTTCTAATGCTCAGGTCAATAAGACAAAAGCTGGTTGATAGACTTCTGTAACAGACATGCCAGGTTTCAAGACACTAACACAATTAGAAAGTATACAGTCAATGCAACTTACAATAAATACTGTAGAAGAGAGAAAAGTAAAGACTTGACAATTAAAAGTCTTAACACATGCACTAACACTTGCTTGAAATCCAGATCCTGTCCCAACTTGCTATCATAATATCATAGAGAACTGTAGCTACCTTCCAAATATGTCTCTGAAAATGTCCAGATCCAGCCTTCCAAATGAAGACTGTTATTTTCAATTTTGGATTGATTTCTAGACCAGTCCATGATTGAGTCCAAATAACTGCACACCTTTAAGAAAAATATAAGAGTCATTATAACTTCTCTTTTTGATTCTCTGTCCCACAAGGTCTAAAAACTTGAGGCGAGGCAGCTTGTCCCAAAGGTGGGTCAGGAACATATACCTAATACAGCTTCCTAGTCACACTTGACAGGGCACTCAGCAAGCTCACAGGTCAGCATCATTCTTTGTCTCAGCAACACCATGTCTCACCAATCATTCTGGAAGTCACCACGCTCTTTCAGCATCCTGCAGAAAAAACACAAACATGCCCTCTTCCCCATATTAGATACCTGGTTGGGATCATGCCATGTGCCTGTAAGTGGATCCTTCCTTTTCACCTAGGCATAAGTGTGCCTAGTTGTAGGGTGCCATAGACACTCAGCAGAAAGTTCCTTGGAGTCCAATTTTTTAAAAAAAGTTTAAAGTAAAAAGAGCATGATTTAAATAAATTTGTGGTGTATTGAGATATACTTCCCCCTTTTTTATTTTATGAAGATATTTTAAAGTTCCATGGGCCCCTTCCACAATACCTAGTCCTTGAGGATTATAAGGACTCCCCTGTAATAAATTGTTGACAAAAAGTCTCAACTGCTCAACTACAATTGCCAGTTTCATTATCTGTTTTTTTATTGGATATTTTATTCATTTACCTCTTATATGTTATCCCCTTTTCACATTCCCCCGAAAAGCCCTTATACCATCTCCCCTCTTCCTCCTACTATTAGGGTGTGCCCATTCCCACCTAACCTGCTCTCAATTTCCCCAATACTAGGGCATCCAGCCTTCCGGGGACCAAGGCCCTCCTCTCCCACTGATGCCTGACAAGGCCATCCTCAACTACCTATACAGGTGGAGCCATGGGTCCTTCCCTTTTTGTTCCCAGGATGGAGGTTTAGACCCTGGGAGCTCTGGTTGGTTGGTATTGTTGCTCTCCCTATGGGGCTGCCAGCTCCTTCAGCTCCTTCAGTTTTCTTTCGAACTCCTCCACTGTGGATCCCGTGATCAGTTTAATGGTTAGCTGTGCGCATCTGCCTCTGTTTATGTCAAGCATTGGGAGAGCCTCATAGAAGACAGGTATGTCAGGCTCCTGTCAGCATGTACTTCCTGGCATGCCCCAGGCTGTCTGCATTTGGTGACTGCACATGGGTTGGATCCCCAGGTGGGGCCTTTTCCAGACAGTCCCTCCTCCAATCTCTGCTCCACATTTTGTCTCTGTACTTGTTCTCATGAGTATTTTGTTACTCCTTCTAAGAAGGACCAAAGCACCCACATTTTGGTCTTCCTTCTTCTTGAGCTTCATGTGATCTGTAAGCTGTATCTTAGGTATTGTCTAATATCCACTTATCAGTGAGTGAATACTATGTGTGTTCTTTTGTGATTGGGTTACCTCACTCAGGATGATATTTTCTAGTTTCAGCCATTTACCTAAGAATTTAATGAATTCATTGTTTTTAATAGCTGAGTAGTACTCTATTATGTAAATGTATCAATACCCCATTACATAAATGTACCACATTTTTTTGTATCCATTCCTTTGTTGAAGGACATTTGGGTTCTTTCCAGTTTCTGACTATTGTAAATAAGGCTGCTATGAACATAGTGGAGCATGTGTCCTTGTTATATTTGGAGCATCTTTTGGGTATATGCCCAGGAGTGGTATAGCTGGGTCCTCAGGTGATAATATGTTCAATTTTTTGAGGAACCACCAGACTGCTTTCCATAGTGGAAAGCCCACCAACAATGGAGGAGTGTTCCTCTTTCTCCACATCCTTGCCAGCATCTGCTGTCATCTGCATTTTTGATCTTAGCCATTTTGACCTGTGTGAGATGGAATCTCAAGGTTGTTTTGATTTGCATTTCCCTGATGTCTAAAGATGCTGGACATTTCTTTAGGTGCTTTTCCATCATTTGAGTTTCTTCAGTTGAGAATACTTTGTTTAGCTCTGTACCCCATTTTTTAAATCAGGTTATTTGATTGTCTATAGTCTAATTTCTTCAGTTCTTTGTATATATTGGATATTAGTCCTCTATCAGATGTAGGATTGGTAAAGATCTTTTCCCAGTCTGTTGGTTACCACTTTGTCCTATTGACAATGTCCTTTGCTTTATAGAAGCTTTGCAATTTTATGAGGTCCCATTTGTCAATTCTTGATCTTAGAGCATAAGCCATTGGTTTTCTGTTCAGGAACTTTTCCCCTGTGCCCATGTGTTTGAGGCTTTCCCTGTTTTCTATTCTATTAGTTTCAGTGTATCTGGTTTTATGTGGAGGTCCTTGATCCACTTGGACTTGAGTTTTGTACAAGGAGATAAGTATGGATAAATTTGCATTCTTCTACATGCTGATCTCCAGGTGAACCAGCACCATTTGTTGAAAATGCTGTCCTTTTTCCACTGGATGGTTTTATCTCCTTTTTCAAAGGTCATGTGTGTGGGTTCATTTCTGAGTCTTCAGTTCTGTTTCACTGATCTTCTTGCCTGTCTCTGTACCAATACCATGCAGTTTTGTTTTTGTTTTTGTTTTTAATCACTATTGCTCTGTAGTACAGTTTGAGGTCAGGGATGGTGATTCCCCCAGACATTCTTTTATTGTTGAGAAGAGTTTTCACTATCCTGGGTTTTTTGTTATTCCAAATGAATTTGCAAATTGCTCTTTCTAACTCTATGAAGAATTGAGTTGGGATTTTAATGGGGATTGCATTGAATCTGTAGATTGCTTTCGGCAAGATGGCCATTTTTACTATATTAATCCTGCCAGTCCATGAGCATGGGAGATTTTTCCATCTTCTGAGAGCTTCTTTGATTTCTTTCTTCAGAGACTTGAAGTTCTTGTCATACAAATCTTTCACTTGCTTGGTTAGATTCACACCAAGGTATTTTATATTATTTGTGATTATTGTGAGGGGTGTCATTTCCCTAATTTCTTTCTCAGCCTGTTTATCCTTCAAGTAAAGGAAGGCTACTGATTTGTTTGAGTTGATTTTATAAACAGCCACTTTGCTGAAGTTGTTTATCAGGTTTAGGAGTTCTCTGGTGGAAGTTTGGGGTCACTTAAGTATACTATCATATCATCTGCAAATAGTGTAATTTTGACTTTTTCCTTTCCTATTTGTATCCCTTTGACTTCCTTTTGTTGTCTAATTTCTCTGGCTAAGACTTCCAGTACTATATTGAATAGGTAGCAAGAGAGTGGGTAGCCTTGTCTAGTCCCTGATTTGAGTGGGATTGCTTCAAGTTTCTCTCCATTTAGTTTGATGTTAGCTACTGGCTTGCTGTATGTTGCTTTTACTGTGTTTAGGTATGGGCCTTGGATTCCTGATCTTTCCAAGACTTTTACCATGAAGGGATGTTGAATTTTGTCAAATGTGTTCTCAGCATCTAGTGAGATGATCATGTGGATTTTTTCTTTGAGTTTATCTAGTGGATTACATTGATGGATTTTCGAATATTGAACAATCCCTGCATCCTGAGATAAAGCCTGCTTGATCATGATGGATGATTATTTTGATGTGTTCTTGGATTCGGTTTGTGAAAATTTTATTATTTTTGCATTGATATTCATAAGGGAGATTGGTCTAACATTCTTTTTCCTTGGATCTTTGTATGGTTTAGGTATGAGTGCAATTGTGGCTTCATAGAGTGAATTGGGTTGTGTTCCTTCTTTTTGTATTTTGTGGAATATTTTAAAGAGAATTGGTATTAAGTCTTCTTTGAATATCTGATAGAACTCTACACTAAAACCATCCAGTTTCTTTGATGGGGAGACATTTAATGACTGCTTTTATTACTTTTGGGGTTATAGGACTGGTTAGATGGTTTTTCTGGTACTGATTTAACTTTGGTAATGGTATCTATCTAGAAAATTGTCCATTTTATCCAGATTTTCCAGTTTTGTTGAATATAGGTTTTTGTAGTAGGATCTGATGATTTTTTTTGAATTTCCTGATTTTCTGTTTTTATGTATCCCTTTTCAGTTCTGATTTTATTAATTTGGATACTGTGTCTCTGCCCTCTGATTAATCTGCCTAAGGTTTTAATCTATCCTGTTGATCTTCTCAAAGAACCACCTCCTGGTTTTATTGATTCTTTGTATAGTTCTTTTTGTTTCTACTTGATTGATTTCAGCCCTGAGTTTGATTCTTTCCTACTGTCTACTCCTCTTTGGTGTGTTTGCTTCTTTTTGTTCTAGAGCTTTCATGTGTGTTGTCAAGTTGCTAGCATATGCTCTCTCCAGCTTCTTTTTGTAGGCACTTAGAGCTATGAGTTTTCCTCTTAGCACTGCTTTCATTGTGTCTCATAAGTTTTGGTATGATGTGTCTTCATTCTCATTAAATTCTCAAAAGTCTTTAATTTCTTTATTTCTTCCCTGACCAAATTATCATTGAGTAGAACATTGTTCAGTTTTCATGTGTATGTGGGCTTTCCATTGTTTTTGTCATTATTGAAGACCAGTCTTCATCCATGGTGATCTGATAGGATGCATGCAAGTATTCCAATTTTCTTGTATCTTGTATCTTTTGATCTTGTATCTTTTGTGACTAATTATATGGTCAGTTTTGGAGAGGGTACCATGAGATGCTGAGAAGACGTTATATTCTTTAGTTTTGGGTTGAAATGTTCAATAGATATTTGTTAAATCCATTTGGTTCATAACTTCTTAGTTTCACTGTGTCTCTGTTTAGTTTCTGTTTCAATGATCTGTTCATTGCTGAGAGTGGGACGTTGAAATCCCCCACTATTATTGTATGAGATGCAATGTGTGCTTTGAGCTTTAGTAAGGTTTCATTTATGTATGTGGGTGCCCTTGCATTAAATATTCAGAATTGAGAGTTCATCCTGGTAGATTTTTCCTTTGACAAGTATGAAGTGTCCTTCCTTATCCCTTTTGATAGCTTTCAGTTGAATGTTGATTTTGTTTGATATTAGAATGGCTACTCCAGCTTGTTTCTTAGGACCATTTGCTTGGGAAATTGTTTTCCTTCCTTTTACTCTGAGGTAGTGTCTGTCTTTGTCACTGAGGTATGTTTCCTGTATGAGCAAAACTCTGCTTCCTATTTACATGTTGAGTACGTTAGTCTATGTCTTTTTATTGGCGAATTGAATCCATTGATGTTAAGAGATATTAAGGAATAATGATTGTTGCTTCCGGTTATTTTTGTTGTTAGCCATGGAGTTATGTTCCTGTGGCTATCTTCTTTTGGGTTTGTTGGAAGAAGATTGCTTTCTAGCTCTTTCTAGGGTATAATTTCCCTCCTTGTATTGGAGTGTTCAATCTATTATCCTTTGTAGTGCTGGATTTGTGGAAAGATATTGTGTAAATTTGGTTTTGTCACAGAATATCTTGGTTTCTTCATCTATGGTAATTGAGAGTTTTGCAGTGTATAGTAGTCTGGGCTGGCATTTGTGTTCTCTTAGGGTCAGTATGATATTTGTCCAGGATCTTCTGGCCTTTATATTTTCTAGTTAGAAGTCTGGTGTAATTCTGATAGGTCTGACTTTATATGTTACTTGACCTTTTCCCCTTACTGATTTTAATATTCTTTCTTTGTTTTATGCATTTGTTGTTTTGATTACTGTGATGGAAGATATTTCTTTTCTGGTATAGTCTATTTGAATTTCTGTAGGCTTCTTGTATGTTCATGGGCATCTCTTTTTTTAGGTTAGGGAAGTTTTCATCTATAATTTTGTTGAGGATATTTACTGGTCCTTTAAGTTGGGAATCTTCACTCTTATCTATACTTATTATCCTTAGGTTTGGTCTTCCCATTGTGTCCTGGATTTCCTGGATGTCTTGGGTTAGGAACTTTTTGCATTTTGCATTTTCTTTGACAGTTGTGTCAATGTTTTCCATGGTATCTTCTGCACATAAGATTCTCTCTTCTATCCCTTGTATTCTGTTGGTGATGCTTGTATCTATGACTACTGATCTCTTTCCTAGATTTTCTATCTCCAGGGTAGTCTCCCTTTGTGATTTCTTTATTGTTTCTACTTCTATGTTTATGTCCTGGATAGTTTTGTTTAATTCCTTTACCTGTTTGGTTATATTTAGTTGTAATTCTTTAAGGTATTTTTGTGTTTCTCCTCTATTTCTTTGAGAGTATTATTTATGTCCTTCTTAAAGTCCTCTACCATCATCATAAGAAGTGATTTTAAATATGAATTTTGCTTTTCTGGTGTGACGGGGTATTTGAGACTTGCTGTGGTGGGAGAACCAGGTTCTGATGATACCAGGTACCCTTGGTTGCTGATGCTTATGTTCTTGCACTTGCCTTTTGCCATCTGGTTATCTTTAGTGCTACTTGCACTCACTGTCTCTGACTGGAGCCTGTCTTTCCTGTTATCTTGGTTGTGTCAGAAGTCCTCAGAATCCAGCTGTCTCTGCAATCCTGTGATCCTGAGATCCTGAGTGTAAGAGCTCCTGGGAGTCAGGCTGCCTCTGGAATCCTGAAATCCTGGTGTGAACAACCCCCTGAGATGCAGAGTAGGTCTGTGTAAAGACAATTCCTATGTGTATTACTAGATATAAGTAAAAACTCACCCCTCCACTGGGCTTTATATTCTACCCTGTAATATTGACATAGGACTTCTGCTTTCCCTGAGGCCACTCTGGCTCTAGGAACCCCAGGTAAGACACTGCCCACTGCCCTTAAAGTCCCCCTAACAGTCCCAAACTGCACCCCATTCCCTAGACTCCATATTCCAGACCACAACTCCAGCTGCTTTCCCAGAAACAACACCAGCACTTAGGACCCCAGATAAGATACCACTACACACCTCCCTCCCTAATGGTCCTTGAAGCCCATTCAACATCCCTAGCAGGACCCCCTCCCCTGGGTCCCATATTCTAGCCTAAAACTTTCACAGAAGACTGCTTTACTAGAGGTCATGTCATTCTAGAAAACCCAGAAACCAAGCTGGTACCCAAAACCCTAGAGGCCACACAGGTACTTGGAACCCGAGGCAAAACCCCAGAGGTCACAAAGGCCACAAAGATCTCAGTGGAAACAACTGAAGGATCTCACTGGTCACTGGAAGACCAGTTCACTCAGGCCAGAAGACCAAAGAGGAAACAGAAACCAAAGGGGGAAAAAATTGAAAAATCACCCATCTAACAAAGATAAACTCAGAAACCAACATCTAAACCTATAATAACTATAAACACAGATAACTAGAGGCTGTCAAAAGAACACAGTAAATATCTGGGGCAAAATGGCACTACCAGAACCTAGTTTTCTCACAACAGCAAGCCCTGGATATCCCAATACAACTAAAGCACAAGAAAATGACCTTAAATCCAATCCTATGAAGATGACAGAGGCCCTTAAAGAGGAAATGAATAAATCCCTTAAAAAGAAATTCAGGAAAATCAAAACAGTTGAAGGAAATGAGTACAATTAAGACCTGAAAATGGAAATAGAAACAATAAAGAAAACAAACTGAGAGAATCTTGGAGATGGAAAACTTAGGTGAGGAAACAGGAAGTACAGATGCAAGCATCAACAACAGAGTATAAGAGATGGAAGAGAGAATTTCAGGCATAGAAGATATGATAGAAGAAATATATTGGCCAAAGAAAATGCTAACTCTAAAATGTTCCTGACACAAATCATCCAGGAAATCTGGGACTCTATGAAAAGGCCAAACCAAACAATAATAGGAATAAAAGAAAGAGAAGTTTTCCATCTCTAAGGCTCATAAAATATTTTCAACAAAAACACAGAAGAAAATTTCTCCAACCTAAAGAAAATGTTGCCTATAAACATACAAGAAGCTCATAGAATACCACATAGATTGTACCAGAAAAGAAAATCCTCTCACCACATAATAATCAAAACACTAAATATAAATAAAGACTATTAAAAGCTGCAAGAGAAAAGGGCCAAGTAGCATACAAAGGTAGACCTATTAAAATTACCCTTGACTTCTTAACAAAGATTCTAAAAGTCACAAGGGCAGATATCTTGCAGACTCTATGAGACCACAGAATGCCAGCCCAGATTACAACCTAAGCAAAAGTTTCATTCGCCATAGATGAAGAAAACAAGATATTCCATGATGAAACTAAATTTAAACAATATTTATCCACAAATCCATCTCTACAGATTGTAAGCATCACCAACAGAATATAAGAGATGGAAGAGAGAGAATCTCAGGCATAGAAGATATGATAAAAGAAATATATTAGCTAAAGAAAATGTTAATTGTAGATACTAGAAGGAAAACTCCAACACAAGGAAGCTAACTAAACCCAAGGAAATACAGGGAATAATTTTACACCAGCAAAACCAAAAGGAAAACACACTCACACACACACACACACACACACACACACGAACACCACAACTGGGGTTCCAGGTACCTGCTTGGTTTCTGAGGTTTCCTGTATGGCATGGCCTCCATTATTAATTCAAAATAACAGGAATTAACAATCATTGGTAATTAATATTTCTCAACATCAATGGACTGAATTCCCCAATAAAAAGACACAGACTAACAAAATGGATGCAAAAACAGGATCCATAATTCTTTTACATACAAGAAATATACCTCAAAATCAAAGATATTACCTCAGAGTAAAGGGCTGGAAAAAGATTGTCCAAGCATATGTACCTAAGAAGCAAGCTGATGTAGCCCTTATAATATCTAATAAAATAGACTGGAGGGCTAGGAAACTGAGGCTGGATAGCCCAGAGGCCTAAGATAGAATGAAAACTGGGTAGAAAAGAAAGTCAACAAAATGATTACTAATGATATTCTGCTATACTCATACTTTTGTGCTTAAGCCAGTTGCCATCAGAGAGGCTTCACCCAGCAACTGATGGAAATGGATCCAGAGATTCACAGCCAAACATTAGACAAAGTTTGGGGCACTCTATAGAAGATGGGGAAAAAAGATTGTAGGAGCCAGAGGGTGTACCTGCTGGCATGAAGTCGAATGGTACTCTGAAGGGGTACATGAGGATTAATAACATGAAAACCAGAAAAAGGATGCAAGAGACAGCTATGAGAGGGCTGCAGGTCAATACCACACCAGCAGTGAGTTTATTTTTCATAGCCTTTATATACAACACAGTACCATGGGTATCAAAGCCACAAGCTAACAGAAACAATTGCTGAAATATACACATAAGACACCTGTACTGTTCCAAAAGCATCCCTGTTCCTTTCACCAAGGTCAATAAAATCGTCAGCCCCTCACCTTGAGCCTCAAGTGCACCTCCTCTTATTGTTCCATGCCTCCCCATGTTGGGGAATCTACCAACAGACCCTGACCTGCCTTGACTTTGCCTGGCAGAAAGGCTTTTCTCTCTCTCTTTTTTTCCTCTGCTTCAGAGAAGTGGCAGGCAGCTCCCAACAAGAGGGGAAAACCCACAGGATAAACTAAACCTGGGGCCCAGTGGCTCACAGAGACTGAACCACCAACCAGGGAGCCTGCATGAGGCTGACCTAGGCCCTCTGCACATATGCTACAGTGATATAGTTTGGTCTTCTTTTGGGTCTCCTAACAGTGGGAGCGGGTCTGTCTCTCTGACTCTATTGCCTGCCTTTGAGACCCTTTCCTCCTATTGGGTTGCTTTATCTAGTCTTAATCGGAGAGGAGGTACCTAGTCTAACTGCAACTTGATATACCAAAGTTGGTTGATATCCATGGGTGGCCTGCCTGGATTTTTTTGTTTTTGTTTTGTTTTGTTTTTTGAAGAGAAACAGAGGAGTAGATGGGACAGGGGCATAATAAGATGGGTGGGAGGGGAGGAGGAAGAGGAAACTGCAGATGGGATGTAAAAATAAAATTAATTAGTTTATCAATCAATCAATTGATTAAAAAGGAAATACTCGGCACAGCCTATGTATGAGGTAGAGAAGTTCATTTAATATGAAGGTCTGGGGATAGAGAGTCCAAGGAGTCTGTAAGTACTGGTCCTTAGTTACATTGTCTTATGGAAATGGCATGGTTCTGTGCAAGTAATTCAGAGCAAACATTGCTGGACAAGAACAAAGAGAGATGGGTGGTGCTAGCTTTACTTCTTTTATGACTATCTCCTCTGTCAAACGCAAGCGTTTGAAACTTGAGAACTATCTTCTGTGAGCATGCCCCCACAATCTAAGGATCTTTCACTAGGCTCCAACACTCAAGGGGTCTGAGTAGCACTTGCTAAGGACTAAGCACCTAGTATGTGAATTTTTAACTCCAACACAAATCACATCCAAGCCATAACACTACATAATGCTGAATTTAAAGTAAATATATAAAATTACTGCTTCTGAATGTTATCAGGTACACTAAGTTTATATATGTATAATTAACTAAACTTAGAGCCACTAATATAGTTATCATCCCAGGTGGTGGTATTTAGATATTTTCCCCCCTTGGCAATTTTATACATTTCTAAACAGTACATACTGCCTTCATAAATGGGTGAAAAATTCATTAGTAGAGTGTTTTCTTTTGGTAATCATTGTCACAAAGGCAGATTCTAGTATAACAGCCGGCCCAAACCTGGACATGGGAAGCAGTAAGCCTTTAAACAAGAGCTGTTTTTTAGCCTTCAAAGAGTGGATTGCTCAAGAACCATGGAAGCGTGATCAACACCAGAAGCTGGGGTGGGGGTGGTTTCTTGAGGAAGAGACTGCCCAGGAGACTGGAGTCTGCTAAATATAGCTTGGTGCTGCTCCTTCACCTCTGGAAAAAATATCATATTAATCAGGCTGCTCCTTAATAAAATGTCCTTCAGGTTCCTGTACAATTATTATGGGTCAATAAAAAAAAACACAAAAAAGAAGCACTGCATTTGATTCTATTAGAGACTTTGTTACAATTGCTTTATTCCTTGAAACTGTAGACAAATGCAATAGACAGAGGACCCCTTTCCCTGTCTTCCATTAGGAAAAGGGCTGATCAAACAGGGAGGAAGGATATGCTATCACAGGTATAAAAGATACAGGAATGTAGGCTGTATGGTTTCCCCAGCAGTCAGAGCCAGGTCTTCCTCTCTTTCCATCTCATCTCTAACAGTGATGGCTGCCTTTTATTCCTGTGACATGGATACAGCCACTACTCTGACTCCTAACCCACACAACTTGATTTCATTCAATCCACCACACAAATGTCACCTCTTTAGAAACCTCTGAAAGACAGGAAGAAGAGCTTCTGACAGAAACCAAATAGAGTGTAGTCAGTTCAGGATGATGTGACAAAAAAAGTGTCAGAGACTGTGGTGGTCTAAATCAGTCTCATAGACTGAAAAGTCCCAAGATGAATACCCTGGCATATATTGTTTCTGTTAGGGGGCTACCTGGTTTTCAGAGCTGTGGCCACCACCTTGATGTGTCTTCCTAGGAGGAGAAAAATGGCTTGTTCTATTCCTTCCCTTATAACAACCTCAATGAAGTCACAGAACCTCTACTTCACATCCTCGACCAAACCTAATTACCTCTATCTCCAAACACGATCCCTTAAAGACCTCTGTCCAAATTGCCTCCAAGATTATATCCATCACTATGGCCACTCCCTGAAGCCTTGCCTGGCCTTAGTTCCCTTCACAGCAGTTATTTTCACCTTAAGATCATGGACATAAACCTGACCTCACTTGTTACAGCGAAGGAAGAGACTTTCCTGTGTTTGCTGATATAGACCAGCACTTACAAACCCACAGAAAATTCTATAATTAATGAGTGAATGGGTAGATGGATGGATGGATGGAATGGATGAACAAATTACAAGCCCCCAGGTCCCATATGAGCTGCGTTTTGTGGTAGCCTTCTTACTTCTCATCAGAGTGAGATGTCCAGGCGAATGGATGTGAGATCATACTAGGTGATGCCGTGTTCACTCCCTTCACTGCTATCAGGGTGCACCAGTATGCCAAACACCACTCCTCTCTCTTTTACTATTTTTCATCTGCCACTGACCCATCATCATTGTCATCATCATCATCATCATCACCTTCACCATCACCATCATCATAACCATCATCATCACCACCATCACCAGCAGCAGCATCATTTGTTTTTAACTGAAATAGAATTAACATCACTTTTCCCTCTGTTTCCTCCCCCAGCTTCTCCCAACTACCCTCCTTTGAGCCCCTCCCATGCCCTCAAATTCTTAAAGTGATAGCCCCCTTTTTGACTATACATATGTGTGTATGTATTTATGTATGTATGCATGCATGCACAAATTATGTATGTATGTATGTATGTATGTATGTATGTATGTATGTGTGTAGTATGTATGTGTGTAGTATGTATGTATGTATGAATGTATATTTGGTTTCGAGGCTGACCACTCAGCATTGGACAACCAATAAAGGTGCCCAATCATGGGAGAGACTAATCCTCTTCTCCCAACAGTCACTAGGGTCATTAGGCACATGTAGTTCTTTGTTTAGAGTTGAGACCCTCTAACACTTTACCCTTCTACATTAACACATTCATTGATATTGCCATTGTCATAGACTTGCCTTTGTAGCCATTTCCGAGAGAGATTTTTCTGATATTCTGAGAGTCACACACACACACACACACACACACACACACACACACACGACAACAACAACAACAATAACAACAAACCTCCATTGGACAAAATGCAAAGATCAACAGATCACGGGGAACCTAGGCCCAACAGATACATCCACATCACAGCTCCTGGCTCAGGGCATCTATTGCCTACACTGCAGAACCTTTGAGTGGAATCCATAAACTGTGAGGTGGGGAGATGCCCCTTGCTACTAAAACTTCTTTAGAGCTTTATTCCCACCTCATCACTCATCATCAAGACAATATTTTTACTCCTGAAAATAGGAAGTAGACCACCCTGCACTAAAACTTTCTGCCCACAGGATTTTCTCTTTTATTTTGTTTTGTTTTTCATTTGTTAGTTTATTTATTTATTTATTTACTTTACATACCAATATTAGCACCCCTTTTCCTCCCAGTCCCCCCAGCACCTCCTTTCATTTCCTCACCCCTTCGCCTCAGAAAAGAGGGATCCTCCAATGGTGTCACCCTCCAACACACATATATCAAGTCACTGCAGGACTTGGAACATTCTTTCACACTGAGGCCAGACAGTGTGGCCCAGTTAGAAGAATGGGGTCTACAGCCAGGCAATAGATGCAGAGACAGCCTCTGCTTCAGTTATTGAGGGAGCTTCATGAAGACCAGGCTGCACATCTGCTATGTATATGTGTGAGGGGTGCCTAAGTCCAGTCCATGCTCACTCTTTGCTTGGTGGTTCAGTTTCTGGAAGCCCCCAGGGGTTTAGCTTAGCTGACTTTGTTGGTCTCCCTGTGGCATCTCTGTCCTCTTCTGGTCTATCAGTTCTCCCCTCAACTCTTCCATCTACTATTTATCTGTGGGCCTCTGCATCTGTTTCAGTTGGCTGTTGGGTGGAGACTCTCAGAGAACAGTTATGTTAGGCTCCTGTCTGCAAACATTACACAGTATCATTAATAGTGTTAGGGACTGGTTCTTGCTCATGGAATAGGTCTCAATTTGGGCCAGTCATTGGTTGGCCATTTCCTTTCTTTCTGCCCTATCTTTGTCCCTGCACATCTTGTAGGCAGGACACATTTTGGGTCAAAGGTTTTGTGCATGGACTGCTTCTCTTATCCTCCCTCTGGGTATCCTGCCTCGCTATAGGAAGTGGCTACTTCCTACTGCTAGAAGTCTCAGCTAGAATCACCCCTATAGACACCCTACATGTCCCCATCCCAACATAGAGATGCCTACCCCTACTGATTTCCATTCTCTCTCTTCCTGCTCTCCCTACACCTGATTCCTCCCTTCTTGTTTCCCACTACCACCAATCCTGACCTCTCCCACTGAGGTCTCTCCCTCCAGCCAGCTCCAATATCTATTTGATTTCCCTTTCTGAGAAACATTCAACTATCCTCTCTTGGGCCTTCCTTGTTTTTGGCTTCTTTGGTTCTGTGGATTGTAGCACGGTTAGCCTCCCATACTTTATGGCTAATGTCCATTTATAAAGTGAGTACATACCTTCATGTCCTTTTGGGTCTGATTTACCTCACTCAGGATGATATTTCTTAGTTTCACCCATTTGCCTGCAAAATTTATAATGTCCTTGTTTTTAACAGCTGAGTAGTATTCCATTGTGTAAATGAACCACATTTTCTTTAACCATTCTTCAGTTGACAGGCGTCTAGGTTGTTTCCAGTTTCTGGCTATTATGAATAAAGCTGCTATGAACATAGCAGAACATGTGTCCTTGTGGGATGCTGGAACATCTTTTGGGGTCATTACTTTTTTAATATCAACAAATAAAGAGAGCTACAGACCACAAAATGATACCTGAAGATACTGTACTGAAGAAGAAATAGCCTGGAGGTAGAAATCAGAGCCACAGTCTCTGCTCTCAACACCTCCCTAGGCATATGGCTCTTAAGTAAATCGCCTAATCATTTATGTATCTGTGTTTCCTAGGCTTTCAAGGAGAAGAATATCTACAATTAGAGCTCATTATTATTATCTAAGGAGATAACATCAATGGATAAAATTTCAAAGTATAAACTGCTACATAAATGTCAGATTGCTATATATAGTAACTGCATGCAAGATTAGAAAGTAGCTTGCTTCCATGCTCTATATTCCAAAGGACATATACATTCCTAGGCACGTTGACTTGTTAGGAAGAGGCAGAAGGATAAGCAGCTACAGAGGCTGTCAAGTGGTACCACTGATTCTATAGCAAACACTGGTCTAGAAGAGTCTCAGTAGGCTGAAAGGAAGCCTTTGTCCTCTATTATGGCTGAGTGGCTAAGGCATAATCCCTGGAGGTTACTAACTTTCTGACTGGCACCCAGAGGGCACCTGTGCCAAGGGATCTGCTATCTTAATCTTCATTTGCCTCTGTTCCTAACTATGAGGTCTACTGGAAACTGATAGAGAACAAGATGACTGCCTACAAACAGGGTTGCCAAGAACCACAATCTGAGGTCCCTGCTGAAAACAGGGGCCACGCTAGACCTCTAAGAGATTGTCTGCTACATAGACAAAGGAATAGGATAGGACATTTTTAACCATTAAGAAATACAAGCTATTTTAAAGATTTTACCCCAGAAGGTGAGGGGAAGGAAGTAACGAGGTGGCTGTCTTTCAGTTAAGGCAATCACAGGAAGAAGGTATTGCTTAGCATCAGAGGCTTCCCCCGCCCTTAATAAAAAAGACAAGAAAAAGAGAAGTCACTGTCTTAGATGCCAAATCAGAAGGTGGGGTAACTTTAAACTTTAAGTAGTCTGGTGGGTTAAACAAGAATGGCTGCCATAGGCTCATAGATTTGAATATTTCATCACCAGGGAGTGGCACTATTGGAAAGGATTCAAAGGTGTGTCCTTGTTGGAGAAAGTGTGTCACTGAGGATGGCCTTTGAGTTTCAGAAGCCCACATCAAGCCTAGAGTCTTGTTCTCTCTCTTTTTTTTCTGCTGCCTTCAGATCCAGATGTAGAACTCACAACCACATTCCCCACCATGATGACAGTGAACTAGATCTCTGAAACTGTAAGCCAGCCCCAATTAAATGCTTTCTTTTATGAGTTGGTGTGGTCATGACTTTAGGTTCTGAAGAGGTTATGTAACAAAACGTTGCCTTAAAGGACACTAATGAGCCTTTGTGCCTTTACAGCACTGGCTCTAACATCAGTGCAACATTTGCTAAAATGTACTATTGTTGAATCCATAACCATATCAGGATTTGGGCTCAAATTACAGCAACAGCATGAGCCTAATAAATTTGAATCCTGTATCCCTATGGTCCTGAAGGGTAAGTCATTGTTACCTAAAGCAACGAATAAGCCTCGCTTTAACCACAGCCTGGCCTATAATAACTCTTCATCGTGCCCATTGCTGTAAAAGATTTTATACTAAGTACAAATACTCTGATATGATAATTAGTAGGTTAAAATGAAGGGGCTCTTATAAACACTTACACACTGGCTTGATGAAATGGGGCCCTAAGAGTTCTCAGTGAAAGTAGTTTAAATAAGTTATAATGGGACCTTCAGAGAAGAAAACCTATATACAAAGACTAATCAATAAAAGGTGATTTGACAGGCCAGTCACTAGTTCTGGAAAAAACTAAGACAGTGTATCACCATAGATGAGTACAGTCTTCACCCTGTATCCATCCATCAAGAGTGCTATACTAAATAGTATTAACAGGCCTTGTGAGGCAAGCCTGTAATCTTGGCTACTTTGGAGGATGAGGTGAGAGAATCTCAAGTTTGAGCCAGGTTGAGCAACTTTAGTGACACACTGTCTCAAAATAAAAAGGAAAAACAAAGCAAAACAAACCAAAACCTAGTTTGGTGACAGTACTCGCCAGATGAGTGTAAAGGCCTGTGTTAAAGCCTCTGTACCAAGGGGTGGTGTCAGGAGTTACTGAGAAGGGTACTAGAGAGGGTACTGATTCTGTCAAACAGCTGATTCACATTTTCTTCTCATAGATTTAGCTAGCACACTCTATTCGAAGCCTATCTCAGTAGCTTCTCCATTACGGTTTGTCTCTGTCTCTGAAAGGGCACAGTATACTACCTGTCAATACCTTAAAAATTAAGACAATGAAGACTATTTATCTGATAAAGTCTTTGACACCTTTTCTTGTGCTTCCTGGAGTCTCTTGACCACTTAATGGTGGTTATTAGCAACCTTCTGGATTCTGGAACAAGAAAATTCGCATGCTTAGCCTCTTGCTCATTGCAATCAAAAAGAACAAAGAGTAGAGCACTTCCTGGGATCACAGAAATAAGGACTGACAAATATCTGAGCTAGTGACCCTCAACACTTGGCTGCCAACTATGCTTTGGTTGATGGAAATAAAATTGAGCTGACCTCAGATCTCACTGCTTGTGAAAACATTGCCTCAAAGGATACCAACTCAATCTGCGATCTCACTATTGGAGATGCCTTTGCCTCTAGTGCTGGAAACAACCCTACCACACACTCTAATATCTCTATCAAGTGATGCACAGAGCTCTTATAGCTACCACAGTATCCTCAAGGTACTATTTAGCCAAACATGGCCCCTTGGACATATTCTACCACCCTCTGGCAGAGAAAGGTCTAAGAAGCAAAACTAAAAGGTCTTTTGGGAATATGGGAGAAATTGATATTTGCTAACCATAGTGGCATGTGCTTGTTTGAAATCCTAGCACATGTGAGGGTACGGTGGAAAAGATCTCTAAATAGAGAGACAAATTTCCAATAGAATGTTGCAATATTGTTAATAGATGCAGAGACCTACAGCCAAACAGCAGGTGGTGCTCAAGGAATCTTGTGGAAGAATTAGGGATAGAATTGAGTGAGCCAGATGGGTCAGGGACACCATATGAAGATCTACAGTCACATAACCTGGGCCCATGGGGGCTCAGAGAGACGGAACTACCAACCAAAGATCATGCAGTGGCTAGACCTAGGTCTCCTACATATTTGCAGCAGATGTGCAGTTTGGTCTTCATGTGCACCCACTAACAATTGGAGTGGGAACTGTCTCTGACTTTGTTGCCTGCCAGTGTACCTCCTTACCCTAACTGGACTCTGCCTGGTCCAGCCTCAGTGGGAGAGGATGCTAAGGCCTACTGTGACTACATGTCCCAGGAGGGGTGGTACCAAAGGGGGGAAGAAGAAGAGGGTGTAATGGGGGAGGGATTTGTAAAGGTGGGACTAGGAGGAGTTAAGGTTGGGGAGCAGGGGCCCAATGAGGATATAAAGTAAATAAATACATTTAAAAATAATGAAGTATCAATCTTTCCTCAATTAATGAATTTATTTAAATAAAATTGCAACCAGAATTCTGATTTGGTATTTGTATACTGGCTATGATCATTTTAAGCTTCTGCAGAATAGCTAAGAGTTGTCAGCAAATTTTTACCAAAGGTAAAGAACTAAATCAGTAATTTCCAATTTTAACTGTGATCTGAACATAGTGAGGTCCTGAGAGATTCGGGCACATGGAGAAAGAGAGGCACTTGGGAATGAGCTCAAAGTGTTTCCTTAGTGCTTTCCCACCTGAAGCATTTGCAGATTAACTGTGTTTATCTGGAAGAGAAGCAGAAATTCTTGTCTGCTTTTGGATATGGAAATATAAACTGGATATGGAATAGAAATTTGAAAACTCTAATACAAATTAAGTGATTAGGAACAAATTGGTCAGGTCTCTCTCAACCTAGAACTCAGTCTAAAATAATGTCAAGTACATGCTGAATGAAAATCACATGTTCCATTGTAACAGTATATCTAAAAGGAAAGTAATTTCTTTCTATAAAAGCCAACAATATTCAGACTCAAGTAAATTCTATAAACTTTTCACAGATATTGATGGCACCCTTAAAAAATGCAGACACTTTAGGACATACGAAGCCACATACTTCTTTTGGTTTGCCTAGTGTGGAATTATCTATTTCTTGTGTTTTCTTGGTTGTAGTTGCCCTGATCATGTAGGAGGTTTCTTTCTAGAATCCTCTGTAGGGCTTGATTAGTGGAAAGATAGTTTAAATTTGGTTTTGTGATGGGCAAGGATGCTTGCTCTACTATATTCATAGGAGCTTTATTTGTAATAGCCAGGAACTGAAAACAACTTAGATGTCCCTCAACTGAATAATGGAAAAAACAAAACAAAAACAAAAAACAAAAACAAAACAAACAAAAAAATGTGGTTCATTTATACAATGGAATACTATTCAGCTATTAAAAATAAGGACATCATGAATTTTTCAGGCAAATGGATGGAGCTAGAAAATATCCTGAGTGAAGTAACCCAGACCCAAAAGGACATATGGCATGTGTTCACTTATGAGTGGATATTAGCCATAAAGTCTGGGAGGATAACCACACTACAATCTAGAGACCCAAAGAAGCCAAAACAAACAAACAACAACAAAATGAAGGCCCAAGGGAGGATGGTTGAATCTTTCTCAGAAGGGGAAATAAAATAGATATTGGAGATGGTTGGAGGGAGGGACCTTGGTGGAGAGGAGATTGATAGGGGAGCAGGGTGGAGCGGGCCAGGGATTAGGTGTAGGAAGAGCAGGGGAGAGAAAACAGAAATCATCAGTGGGCAGGTAGTGGAGGCATCTCTAGGACATTCCAGAAATCTAGGATGGAGGTATGCCTCAGGGTGTCTGTAAGAGCAACTCTACCTGAGAGTGTGGAGGATATGGCTTCTGATGTGGCCACTTCCTGTAGCCAGGCAGGACTCCCAGAGGAGGGATAAGGACAGCAATCTACGCACAAAACCTTTGGCCCAAAATGTATCCTGCCTACAAAATGTTCAGGGACAAAGATAAAACAGAGAGGGAAGGAATAGCCAGTCAATGACTGGCCCAAATTGAGACCCACTCCATGGGCAAGAACCAATCCCTGACACTATTAAAGGTACTGTTTTATGTTTGAAGACAGGAGCTTAACACAACTGTCCTCTGAAAGGTTCAACTCGGCAGCCAATGGAATCAAATGCAGAGACTCACACTTACACAGTAGATGGAGCTCGGGGAGTCTTGTGGAAAAGTTGAGGAAAGGATTGAGGGACCAGAAGAGGACAGAGACTTCAAGGGAAGACCAACAGAGTCAACTAACCTGGATCCCAGAGACTGAACTACCAACCAAAGAGTAAGCCTGGGCTAGATCTAGGACCCCTGCACATATGTAGCAGATGTGGAGGTTGGTCTTCATACTGGTCCCCATAACTGGAATGGGGGCTATCCCTGAATCTATTGCTTGCCTCTTGATCCAGTTTCCCTAACTGGGCTCGGTTGTCTGGCCTCAGTAGAAAAGGATGTACCTAGTCCTGCAGTAAGTTGTGCTGATGGGAATATTGATACCCAAGGCAGTGTTCCCCCTTCTCAGAGGAGAAGGGAAAGGAGAATGGGGGAAGGGTTTGAGTGAGGGGTTACTGAGAGGGGTGATATTGGTATGTAAAATGAATAAATAAATTTTAAAAACACAAATGCAACACATACACAGCACACACACAGAGCACACACACAGAATGCCACACATAACACAGAAAAAGAGGGAACTAGAAGAAATACTCAAAGCAAGAGATGAATGAATCAGAAATGCAAAAAGCATGAAAAAAACCTTAAAAGATCATTTGATTCCTCCTAAAGATTATATAACTCCTCGATGAATGAACTCAAAGACACCAAAACAGGTAAAATATAGATGAATGTTATCAACATGAAGGAAAAATTCAGAAAAAAATGGATGAGGAAAAGCATCAGTATGGATAGAAACTCAGCAACACCAGAAAACACTTCAGTCAGGAAGTTGGGATTTTGAAAAAAAAATAGAAATGTGGAAATGGAAAACACGAAGGTTCAAATGTGCAACTCAGGGGAAAGTAACACTTGCCAATGACAGGACCTGGCAAAGGAGAGAGCAACAAACGTGTGTAACGAAAAGAACAAAATACTTCAATCAGTTAGCAGTGAGGAAAAAAATATAATTTGATTATAAGCACAAAACCCAAGAATTCTGGGATATGATCAAAAGACCAAACTTAAGAATCTATGGGCTAGGATAAGGAACCAGGCTTCAATCTAATTGAATGAATTTGTTAATGATCTTAGACTATATTTCCCCAAATCTGGAGAAAGAAATAGATATTCAAGCATAAGATCCAAATGAATGAAATTAGAGATGAGAAAAAGGTTTTATTATAGCTTCCAGTTTAACCCAGAGAAATATTAAAATATACTTTGAAAACTAGATTTGAAAACTTTTATTGATATATAAAACTTTGTATTTCAAGAAATCTGGAAAATTCTGAAGAAATGGATAAGTCCCTAGACAAATATAAACTGTCACATTACACATATAAACAATCTGTACAGATATATGACAATAAACAAGAGTGAGACAGTAAAAAAAAATGTTTCTTAACAAACAAGAGACAAGAACCAAGTGGCTTCACTGTCAAATTCTCCCAAATCTCAGAACAAGAGCTAGCCCTAAGCTCTTCAAACTGTTAATACAATAGGAAGGAAAGGCATGCAACCAAATGCATACCATATGCTAACATTGTCTTAATACTCAGGTAGGGTAAGTACACACTGAAAAAGAAAATTATACACTTATTTCCAATTTGCTGATAAACTCTTGAAAATTAATTCAAGAGCACATTAAGTGGGCAGAAAATATAGCTCAGTTGATAGAATTCTTGACTATCTGGCATGCATGAAGTTATAGATTCAATTCCTAGCATTACAAACTGAGTGCAGTGATGCATAAATCTCAGTAAAAGCATCATGAGTTCAAGGCTACCATTATCTATGGAGTTAGTTCAACCTGAAATACATGACTTCATGTCTTAAAAGTATAGGATGAAAATAAAACAGAAAGAGGAATACATTAAAAAGCATGTACCATCTGTGCCCACAGCTGACCCTGTGCAACAGCTCTCCATACCCAAATTCCTCCAGGAGAGAACTGGTCTCCCAAGAGTGCTGACACACAGGCTTACATGAGAGACAAGCCACAGTCAGAGACAGAAAGACCAGCTAACACCAGAGATAAACAGATGGTGAGAGACAAGGGCAAGATCATAAGCAACAGAAATTAAGGCTACTTGGCATCATCAGAACCCAGTTCTCCCACCACAACAAGCCCTGGATACCTAACACACCAGAAAAGTAAGACTGATTTGAAATCACATCTCATGATGATAACAGAGGACTTTAAGAAGGACATAAATAACTCCCTTAAAGAAATACAAGAGAACACAGGTAAATAGGTAGAAGATCTTAAAGAGGAAACAAAAAATTCCCTTAAAGAATTACAGGAAAATACAACCAAACAGGTGAAGGAATTGAACAAAACAATACAGGATATAAAAATGAAGTTAGAAACAATAAAGAAATCACAAAGGGAGACTACCCTAGAGATAGAAAACCTAAGAAAGAGAATAAGGAGTCATAGATGAAAGGATTACCAACAGAATATAAGAGATAGAAGAGAGAATCTCAGGTGCAGAAGATACCATGGAAAACATTGACACAACAGTCAAAGAAAATGAAAAATGCAAAAAGCTCCTAACACAAAACATCCAGGAAATCCAGGACACAAAGGGAAGACCAAACCTGAGGATATAAGGTATAGAAAGGAGCAAAGATTTCCAACTTAAAGGGCCAGTAAATATCTTCAATAAAATTATAGAGGAAAACTTCCCTAACCTAAAGAAAGAAATGCCCATGAACATACAAGAAGCCTACAGACAAATAGACAGGACCAGAAAAAATTACTCCCATCACATTACAGTAAAAACACCAAGTGCACAAAACAAAGAATATTAAAAGCAATAAGGGTTAAAGGTCAAGTAACATATAGAGGCAGACCTATCAGAATTACACCAGATTTCTGACCAGGGACTATGAAAGCTAGAAGATCCTGGGCAGATGTCATACAGACCCTAAGAGAACACAAATGCCAGCCCAGGATACTATATCCAGCAAAACTCTCAATTACCATAGATGGAGAAACCAAGAAATTCCATGACAAAACCAAATTTACGCAATATCTTTCCACAAATCCAGCACTACAACGGATAATAGATGGAAAACTCCAACACAAAGAGGGAAATTACACCCTAGAAAGTATTCTTCTAACAAACCCAAAAGAAGATAGCCACACAAACATAATTCCACCTCTAACAACAAAAGGAAGCAACAATCACTATTCCTTAATATTTCTTAACATCAATGGGCTCAATTCCCCAATAAAAAGACATAGACTGCTGGGCGGTGGTGGCGCACACATTTAATCCCAGCACTTGGGAGGCAGAGGCAGGCGGATTTCTGAGTTCGAGAGTTCGAGGCTAGCCTGGTCTACAGAGTGAGTTCCAGGACAGCCA
Source organism: Grammomys surdaster (assembly GCF_004785775.1). Taxonomy (NCBI): domain Eukaryota; kingdom Metazoa; phylum Chordata; class Mammalia; order Rodentia; family Muridae; genus Grammomys; species Grammomys surdaster. The sequence goes on along the minus strand of NW_021604585.1, from coordinate 10,656,093 downwards.
GGGCTACACAGAGAAACCCTGTCTCGAAAAACCAAACCAAAAAAAAAAAAAAAAAAAAGACATAGACTAACAGACTGGAATTATAAACAGAATCCAACATTTTGCTGCATACAGGAAACACACCTCAGTGATAAAGACAGATACTACCTCAGAGTAAAAGGATGGAAAACAATTTTCCAAGCAAATGGCCCCAAGAAACAAGCTGGAATAGCCATTCTAATATTGAATAAAATCGACTTTCACCCAAAAGTTATCAAAAAGGATGTTCAATTCATCTATGCTCCAATTGCAAGGACACTCACATTCATAAAAGAAACTTTACTAAAGCTCAAAGCACACATTGAAACTCACACAATAATAGTGGGAGACTTCAACACCCCACTCTCATCAAAGGACAGATCATGGAAACAGAAACTAAACAGAGACACAGTGAAACTAACAGAAGAATGAATCAAGTGCATTTAACAAATATCTATAGAACATTTCATCTTAAAACAAAGGAATATACCTTTTTTTTCAGCATCTCATGGTACCTTCTCCAAAATTAACTACATACTCGGTCACAAAACAGGGCTTAACAGATACAAGAAGATTGAAATAATCCCTTGCATCCTATCAGATCACCATGGACTAAGGCTGGTCTTCAATAGCAACAAAAACAACAGGAAGCCCACATACACATGGAAGCTGAACCACACCCTACTCAATGATAACTTGGTCAAGGAAGAAATAAAGAAATTAAAGCCTTTTCTAGAATTTAATGAAAACGAACCACCTAACACACCTAAACTTATTGCATACAATGAAAGCAGTGCTAAGAGGAAAACTCACAGCTCTGAGTGCCTACAAAAAGAAACTAGAGAGAGCATACATTAGCAGCTTAACAACACACCTGAAAGCTCTAGAACAAAAAGAAGCGAATACACCCAAGAGGAGTAGACAGAATGAAATATTCAAACTCAGGGCTGAAATCAACCAAGTAGAAACAAAAAGAGCTATAGAAAGAATCAACAAGACCAGGAGCTGGTTCTTTGAGAAAATCAACAAGATAGACAAAGTCTTAGCCAGAATAACCAGAGGGCACAGAGACAGTATTCAAATTAACAAAATCAGAAGTGAAAATGGACATATAACAACAGAAACTGAAGAAATTTAAAAAATCATCAGATCCTACTACAAAACCTGGAAAATCTGGATAAAATGGACAGTTATCTAGACAGATACAAAGTACCAAAGTTAAATCAGAATTGGATAAAACATTTATACAGTCCCATAACCCTTAAAAAAATAGAAGCATTCATTAAAAGTCTCCTATCCAAAGAAAGAAAGAAAGAAAGAGAGAGAGAGAGAGAGAGAGAGAGAGAGAGAGAGAGAAAGAAAGAAAGAAAGAAAAGAAAAGAAAAGAAAAGAAGAAAAGCCTAAGACCAGATGGATTTAGTGCAGAATTCTATCAGACCTTCAAGGAAGACCTAATACCAATACTCTTCAAACTATTCCACAAAATAGAAACAGAAGGAACACTACCCAATTCGTTCTATGAGGCCACAGTTATACTGATACTAAAGCCACACAAAGACCAAACAAAGAAAGAGAACTTCAGACCAATTTCCTTTATGAATATAATCCAGAAATACTCAACAAAATTCTTGCAAATGGAATCCAAGAACATATCAAAATGATCATTCACCATGATCAAGTAGGCTTCATCCTAGGGATGCAGGAATGGAATCAATATATGGAAATCCATCAATGTAATCCACTACATAAACAAACTCATAGAAAAACAACCACATCATTTCATTAGATGATGAAAATGCATTTGACAAAATTCAACATTCCTTCATGTTAAAGGTCTTGGAAAGATCAGGAATTCAAGGCCTATACCTAAACATAGTAAAAGCAATACACTGCAAACCAGTAACCAGCATCAAACTAAATAGAAACTTGAAGCAGTCCCACTAAAAATCAGGGACTAGACAAGAGTGTCCACTCTCTCTTTCTCTCTGTATCTATTCAATATAGTACTTGAAGTTCTAGATAGAGCAATTAGAAAACAAAAGGAGGTCAAAGAGACACAAATTGGAAAGGAAGAAGTCAAAATATCACTATTTGCAGATGATACGATAGTATACTTAAGTGACCCTGAAAAATTTCACCAGAGAACTTCTACAGCTGATAAACAACTTCAGCAAAGTGGCTGGATATAAAATCAACTCAAACAGATCAGTAGCCTTCTAATACTCAAAGAATAAATGGACTGAGAAAGAAATTAGGGAAATGACACCCTTCACAGTAGTCACAAACAATATCTTGATGTGACTCTAACCAAATCAGTGGAAGGTCTGTGTGACAAGAACTTCAAGTCTCTGAAGAAAGAAATCAATGAAGGTCTCAGAAGATAGAAAGATCTCTCATGTTCTTGGATTGACAGGATTAATATAGTAAAAATGGCCATCTTGCTGAAAGCTATCTACAGATTCAATGCAATCCCCATCAAAATTCCAATTCAATTCTTCATAGAGTTAGAAAGAGCAATTCTCAAATTCATTTGGAGTAACAAAAAACCCAGAATAGCGAAAATTATTCTCAACAATAAAACAACCTCTGGAGGAAATCACCATCCCTGTACTACAGAGCAATAGTAATAAAAACTGCATGGTATTGGTACAGTGACAGGCAATGAAATAGAATTGAAGACCCAGAAATGAACCCACACACCTGTGGTCACTTGATCTTTGACAACGAAGCTAAAACCATCCAGTGGGAAAAAAGACAGCATATTCAATAAATGATGTTGGTTCAGCATGTAGAAAAATGCAAATTGATCCATTCTTATCTCCCTGTACAAAGCTCAACTCCAAGTGGATCAAAGACCTCCATATAAAACCAGATACACTGAATCTAATAGAAGGGAAAGTGGGGAAAAGCCTCAAACATATGGGCATAGTGGAAAATTTCCAAAACATAACACCAATGGCTTATTCTCTAAGATTAAGAATCGACAACTGGGACCTCATAAAATTTCAAAGGCAAAGAAAATTGGATATTGTACTACCTGAGGACCTAGCTATACCACTCCTGGACATATACCCAGAAGATGCTCCAACACGTAATAAGGACACATGCTTCATTATGTTCATAGCAACAATATTTATAATAGCCAGAAGCTGGAAACAACCCAGATATCCCTCAACAGAGGAAAAAAATACAGAAAAGATACAGAAAATGTGGTACATTTACAAAATGGAATACTACCCAGCTATTAAACATGATGACTTCATGAAATTAGCAGGCAAATAGATGGATCTAGAAAATATCCTGAGTGAGGTAACTTAGTCACAAAAGAACACACATGGTACATTCTCACTGATGAGTGGATATTAGGCAAAAAGTGTGGAATACCTACAATACAACTCACAGACCACATGAAGTTCAAGAGCAAGGAAGACCAAAGAGTGGATGCTTCAGTCCTACGTAGAAGGGGGGACAAAATAATCAAGAGAAGTAGAGGGTGGGAGGACTTGGGATGAAGAGAAGAGGGGTAGGGGGAAAAAGATGGGGAAGAATCAGGTAAGGGAGGAGATACAGAGGGTCAGGAAATTGAACAGAGGTATGTAGCAATGGGGGATGGAGAACTGGGGGTAGCAACCAGAAAATCCCAGATGTCAGGAAACCAAGAGCCTCCAGGACCCCATGGACATGACATTAGCTGAAATACCCCAACAAAGGGGAGAGAGAACCTGTGGAGACCAGAGGTATTATATCCAGAGGTTAGGTAGTCCCTCCAGTTCAGGGATGGGGCCATCCACCCATCTCCAAAATTTTAACCCAGACTTGCTCCTATCTAAAGGAGCTACAGGGACAAAGAGTGAAGAACAGACTGAAGTAAGGGCCATCCAGAGACTGCCCCACCTGGGGATCCATCCCATATGCAGACACCAAACCCCGGCACTATTGTGAATGCCAAGAAGTGTTTGCGGACAAGAACCTGATAGAGCTGTCTCCTGAGAGGCTCTGCCAGATCCTGATCAATACAGATGCGAATGCTCTCAGCCAACCATTGGACTGAGCACAGGGACTCCAATGGAGGAGTTAGGAAAAGGACTGATGGAGCTGAAGGAGCCTTATCTGGCATCAGTGTGAGGGGAGGCCCTTAGTCCTGCGAAGGCTTGATGACCCAGTGTAAAGGAATGCTAGGCAGGTGAGGCAGGAGTGGATGGTTGGCTTAGGGAGTACCCTCATAGAAGCAGGAGGATGGAAGATGGGCTGCAAGGTTTGAGAGGGGAAACTAGGAAAGGGGATAACATTTGAAATGTAAATATATACAATATCCATTTTTTTTAAAAAAAGCATGTATACTATGACTGAGTTATCTTTATTCTAGGAATGATGCAAAGTGAGTACAACATATGCAAATTAATAAGTGAAATTCAGCAATGAACAAACACAAGGGACAGAAATCACATGATCATCCCAGACAATGAGAAAAGGCCTTGACAAAACTAAATGTCCCATCATGACAGAAATCTTGAAAAAAACAATAAATAGAAGAACTATACCTCAACATAATAAAGGCTATATGCCAAACTTATATCTGACATCATACTAACTAGAGAAAAACTGGGAGCATTGACTCTAGAATCTGGAATGAGAAGGGCATGTGTCCTGTCTTCATTCTTACTCAATAAAGCACTCTCAGCCTTAGGCCAATAGGACAAGATAAGCAAACAAAAGCTGGAAAAGGAAGAAGTCAACATGTCTATTTTCATATGACATGATCCTGTGGTGGATAATTCTTAGATCTGATGAACACTTTCAGTAGAGTAGGAAGATACAGAAATTAGTAGCTTCTATACCAATGGCAAGCCTTCTGGCAAAGAAATCAAGGGAAAGTGTGATTTGCAAAAGTTAAAAAAAAAAAGCTCAGTAATAAACGTAATCAAGGAAGTGGAAAACCTCTTCCTACATTAAAAACTTTAGATACTGAAGAAAGGTACTAAAAGAAAGACATCCTGTGTTCATAGATGGGTAGGATTAATATTAAGGAAATTGTTGCATTACTGAAAGCAATCTGTCTGTTCATCTATCTATCTATCTATCTATCTATCTATCTATCTATCTATCTATCTATTTTTGATACAGCTCTTACAATCTTCACAGAAATTGGGGGTGGGGGTGGTTAAGTCCTAAAATTCTTATGTAAGCACAAAGGCCCTGAATGTCATGTCCTTAGCAGAATGACCAATGCTCAAGGCATCAGAGCATCTGATATCAGATTATGATTTAGAGCTATTTTAACAAAAACAGCATGGCACTATCACAAAAGCAGAAATATAAATGGTTAAAATAGATGGGGCCTAGAAATAAACCCACACAGTTACAGACAGCAAGTCTTTGACAAAGCTACCGGAAACATATAACTGGGAAAAGAAAAATCTCTTTAACAAATGGTTGAAGAGATTCCCATTTGTGAAAAGAATCAAATGGAATCAAAGGCTTTTATGTAGGACCTGAAACTTTGAATCTGCCAGGAGCAAATGTAGAGCACTACAGTTCAATATATAGGCACAGGCACAGGCACAGGCACAGGCACAGGCACAGGCACAGGCA
>NW_021604585.1:10640012-10650473 GCF_004785775.1 Grammomys surdaster | reverse complement strand
AGGCACAGGCACAGGCACAGGCACAGGCACAGGCACAGGCACAGGCAGTTTTCTGAAATGGATTCCAGTAGCACCTGGAATAATACCCAGACTTACAGAAGGGATTGAATGAGATTCAAATGCTTCTGCACAGCAGAGGGATTCATCAGCAGGTAAGAGACAACCTACAGAATGGGAAAAATGTTTTCCAGCTACATATCAAACAGGGGGATTCCTACACAGGATATATCAAGAATGCCAAACTGCCAAACCATTCAATCAACACTTAGGCCAATAGACTGAAATATTTTTTTAAATGCCCAATATCTTTATCCATCAGGGAAATGTCAATTAAAAATTCTTGCAAATTCCATCTCTCCTCAGGTCAAAATAGCTATCATCAAAACTGAAAAAAGCAACCAAACAAAAAGAAAAAAGCAGCCTGGAGAGATGGCTGAGCAGGTAAGGCTGCTTTCCCTAAGGACCCTGGTTTGATTTCCAGCATCCACATGGTGGCTTACGACCATCTGTAACTCCAGATATGACACCCTCTCCTGGTCTCTATAGCCATCAGGCACATATGCAGTGCACAAACACAGCTGCAGGGAGAATAATTTAAAAGGAAAAGAAGCTTTATTGAGAACGGGAGGGGAAAGGGGGCTCTCATTCACTACAGCTAGGTAGGTAAATGTGGGTGACCATTGTGGAAATCAGTGCCTGGTAAAACTGAAGATATGAGAAGCCTCGATGTCTAACAAGGGATGAATGGATAAAGGAAACAAGGTACATATACACAACTTAGTTGTGTGCAGCCACAAAAAAATGGGATGACATTTGCAGAAAAATAGAAGCAACTGGAAATCATTATGTTCATTGAATAACCGGGACTCAGAAAAACAAATAGTGCTTGTTTCCTCTCATGTGTGAAACCCAGATTTAAAACGATATTTATTCACATGTATTCTTGTGTATTTATGTATGTGTGATGAGCTTATGACATTGTAGAGGTTGTCACAAGATGGGAGGATGAGATTTTAAATGAGATGAGAAACTGGGTAATGATACAGGAAGAAAGCAGAAGTGAGGCTAGAAGTGGTAGCACATGCCTTTGATCCCAGCCCTCTGAGGCAGAGTTCAAGGCCAGCCTGGTCTACAGAGTAAGTTCTTGGAAAGCCAGGGCTATGTGTAGAAAGACACTGTTTCAGGAAGAAAGAAAAATGAAAGGGAGAGAGGGAATGGAGGGATGGTGGGGGGGAGGAGAGTGAGGAAGGAGAGGTAGGGGGAAGAGAGGGAGGAAGAAATGGAAAGAGGGAGGCAGGGAGGGAGGGAGAGAAGGAGAGAGGGAAGGAGGAAGGGAGGGGGGGAGAACTATCTGGGAGAGGAAATGGAACTAGCGGAGTACGGGAGGTAGAGAACAAATAAGAACAAAGGATGATGACACATGTGTATGAAAATGAACGATGAAATCCATTATTTTATACACTAACTTACAAAATTAATTATAAATGAATCTATTACAATATAGTGCCAATTAACTTGACTACATGTGAAATAGACAAATTCCTTGAAAACCACAACTTACTACTCTGAAATAAAAGCTAGTGAATATACATGTACCTTAAATTTTAAATGTAATGCTGCTACATCTGTCCTGTGAGCCAAGTATGAGGCCCACAGAAGCCTGGAAAGGTAAAGAAAGGATTTTTCCCACAACATGTGTTATACCTTAGTTTCAGTCCAGTGAAACCAGGTTGAACTTCCAGCCTCCCAAAGAAGATAATACATCTTCTTTTTAACTTCTTTATTTGTTGTTGTTGTTGGGGTTTTTGTTTGTTTGGTTGGTTTTTTGTTTTTGTTTGTTTTTTGGGCAGGGTTATGTTACATAACCCAGGGTGGCTTCTCACTCTCATTGCTGGAATGTGTGTGCATGAAGGCACTCACTTTAAATCTCACCACTGGGGAGGCAGAGGCAGACAGATCTTTGAGAGTTCAAGGCCAGCATGGTCTACATAATAAATTCCAGGCCACCCAGGGCTACAGAGTGAGACTATATCTCAAAACAAAACAAATAAACAAAAATAAGCAAAAACAAAAAGAAGCTCACACTGGCTTCCTCAACATTCTGTAAGTTCTTCCAAAGCATAAAGAAGAGGGGGTACATCTTAGCTCACTCGATAACGCTAAAAACCTTGATATCAAAGTAAATAGAATAGAAAAAAGTAGGCCAGTCTTGGATTTGAATGTAGACAAAGAAATTAACAAATTACAAGCACATGAAATTGAGCAATACATTTAAAGGGACAATAGAACACAACAGTGTGATTATTCCAGGAATGTTAAGATGACATCATAGAAAATAAGCACTTAGGAGAGTAAGGAGATATCTCACACAGCAATCTCTATAATGGTTTAGAGGAGCATTTGCTACTGTTTAACACACATTCATGACTTTAAACCAAAACAGTGAAAAGAAATCTTAAGAAACTGAGGAGAGAAATTCTACTCCTCCAAAATTTTTCTATAGGGCACAAACAGGAACATCGTGGTTAATGAGACAGGATTGAAATTACTTTCACTGAGCTCAAGAAAGAAGCAGAAACTCCCGCTGTGACCACTTCTATTGAGCATATTTTAAGTCCTAACCAGTGGAAAAAATAAAAGATTCCAAAGAAAGAAACCTGCAAGCACAGGTACATAAAAAAATTAAAGAAAGAGTAAAACAGTTACAAATATTTATGCCATTAAAAGTAAACTTAATATCACTGTAAACAAGATCAGCAACAACGAATTTTATTTGCATTGTACAAAATCAGTTTATCATTAAATTTTGTTCAACCAGAAATAGAAGGAAAAATAGCATTTATTTGGCATCATGAAACTGAATACATGAGGACAGATATAAATAAACATATGTGTGGCCTGTGCACCCTGGAATTTAAGACATCATTCGGAGCGGAAGGCCTGAACAGAGATACACATCTCATGTTCCTGTGTTGGAAGACTCAATAACGAAGATACGTCAACGCCCTCCAAATTGATCTACAGATTTAACTCAATTTTCACTAAACTCCCAGTAGATGTTCTTATGAGGACTGACTAAATTATAAAACATATGTGCAACCCAGGTACTCATGAAGAAGAACACAACAAACACTACTCCTGCTGTCGTTGGCACTAATATTTTAAGATGAGTTATAATACGTGAAACAGAATAGTATGGTTATAAAAGCAGAAAATAAGCCAATAAAATAGTCCACAACAGACACATACACATGAAAACTTGACTTATATCAAAGGGACACATCAGGTGAAATGGGTTCTTTTCAGTAATTTCAATGGAATCTTTTTAACTATATGTATATTTGCACAGGGAAAAAAGATAGCATTCCATTCCTGGCTCACATCAAATACACAAACACAGTATAAAAGCTGTCCTGAGCATCCTAGCCCACTTTACAAGTATCTTTTGTATAAAGGTTAGCTGAAGTGAAAACTTCTAGTTCTTTGGAAAGTCAGTTATGTCAAATGATGTTTTTTTCTGGGGCACACATGTGAAAGGATGCCTTGAGAAAGCAAATAAGTGAAAGACTGTTTTCCTGAAGCAGACACTGGTGAAAGGATGTTTGGATATAGCAGACACACGAAAGGACTAGATGAAGGACTATAAATATGACCCTACAGACAGAGGGAGATGAGCAAAACCACCTCACTATTCTTTGCTAACGCCATGTAGTGGTTTGCCTTACATAGTGGTGTTGAGCTCAACTTGTGATAATGCTGCCATTGATTGAAACTCACCCAAGAACTACTCCCAAGGTTCCTGCAGCAGCTTGCCACTTCTGCAGCCTCATCTTAGACTGGTTGGCAAGCTTGGAGGTTTCTTCAGGATTGCAGTACAGTTGCTGGTTTGTGCCTGGTGTCTGCTTGCTAAAAGGACTGGACTGTAGCTGCTGGTTCATGTGTGGTGTCCATCTGTCTAGAGGACTGGTCTGCAGCTGCTGAATCATATTTGGTGTTAGCCACAAAACTAAACTGCTGCCCAAGAAGATCAAACTCGCCTCCAAAGAACTATTGCTGAACAGGTCCACTTCCCCCATATCCTAATAACTTTTCTCTTCCACTACCTCTGCTGGGTTGTGGGCTAAAGGAGAGGTTGAACCCTTATTAAAAAAAGGTTGCAAAAAATTTATGCTTACAGTTAGTTTCCAGCTCAGTTGAGATCTAAATTGTATGAGTCCAAAACTCTAACCAGAATAATCCCTTCACAGTCTCAGACATACAAACAGTAACCAGAAAGCACTGAAAATAAGAAAGTCATGATATATGTAATTTGATAGTTTTGTTTTGTTTCCATTAATTTATTCACTTTACATCTTCATCATAGCCCTCCTTCTCCCAGTCCCCCTGACGTGGTCCCTCTCCCCCTCCTCCCTCCACTTCACCGCTAAGAACCAGAAAGACCTCCCTGAGTACCAACCTACCCTGGCACCTCAAGTCACTGCAGGACTAAGCCCATCCTCTCCCACTGAGGCCAAGCATGGTACCCTAATTAGGGGAACAGGATCCACAGGCAGACAACAGATTCAGGGTAAGCCCCCCTCTCCAGTTGTTGAGGGACTCAACTCACATGAACACCAAACTGCACATCTGCTACATATGTGCAGGCGGTCCAGCTCATGTATGCTCTTTGGTTGGTGGTTCAGTCTCTGGGAGCCCCCAAGGGTCCACATTGGTCTTCTTGTAAAGTATATATTCCCTCCAGGTTCCTCAGTCCTTCCTCTAACTCTTCCATAAGACTTCCTGAGCTCTATCTAGATAAAATTTGTTAAAAACAAGAACTTTTGCTCATTTAAAGATTTAAGACGGAGAGTGAAAAGGGAAGTAACAGGCTGTAAGGAAGTATCTGCAATATGCAAACTGTGGCAAGAAGACTCTCACCCAGGGGCCTGGGGGTGTGTCTCAGTGGTTTGGCTCTTCTGCCAAGAAAAATCAAAAGTTTGGCCCAGAATGTGCAAAGACTAGACACACTGCAGCAAGGGAAACACTGCCTCCCAGGAAATTAAACCACAGATTCATGGATGTACCTCAAGAAGAATACATAAAAGACAGTTCATGTGTGAGAATATTTCCATTTTAATAGTCACTAGGATAATGTAATTAAAACCATAGAATAAGGTTAAGTATACACCTACCAGAAGGGCTAAAATTAAGTAGACTGTCAGAGGCAAAAATGTGACAGAATAATGTAGGGGATCTGGAATGTGAATCAGAATAGACAGGTGAAAACTGCCATTGTCAATGAATGATACATGCTCACCTACTCTGTACACAAGAGATTCCATCCCTAGGTACATGTATGAACCAAGAGACCCAGTGGCCTTGTACACACATGGTAGTTAAAATAATGACACTAATCTGGAAACTGGATATGATATAGAGTGGTTTGAAACAGTATAAAGGGTTCAGTGAGGGGAAGAGGAATTCCTTTCACTGTCGCACTGCACAGTGTAGTGCTGGCAAGAGACAATAATGACAATGTGCTGTGGATCGCCCCCAAACAGCTGAAGAGAAGAGTTAATGTTTCCACCACAAAGAAATAATAGATGTTTGAGGATGATGGATATGATGATTAGCCTGAATTGATTTTTTCATAATATATCCATATATTGAGACAATATATTTTATACATAGCTATACTCAGCCATTTGTCCACTAAATTTGACAGTAATGAACACTGAAAACCTTGAAGTGTTCATTCCTTGGACATAGAGACTGTATGTGGCTGCTTGTATTGTGTTAATTTGGGTCCCTAAAATTGTTTGCATGAGAATCCGCACACAAGACACTGAGGGACCTTGCCTCCAGTTGGTTCTGATTGGTAAATAAAGCTGCTGGGAGCCAATGGCTAGGCAGGGCAGACAGAGACAGAACCTTTAGGATTCTTGGGTGAGGGACCAAGAAAGAGAGGAAGGGGGAGATCTGCCATGCCAGGGGAGGTGGAAGAGAGGAGGCACCATGCCTGAGAAGGTGCGGAACAGAGAGCATACGATACGGAGAGCAGCCCCAAGAGGGCTGCCCAACTGAGTCCAGGGCAGCAAAGATGGAATATAGATTTAGTAAGTAATAACTTGAGAATACTGGAGGGAGGTGGATTAGCCATATGGAGGTTAGGAAGTGGTCCAGCCATTGAGCTGTTTTAGGCGTATCAAAATACAAAGGCTGTGTGTGTGTGTGTGTGTGTGTGTGTTTCCTTTAGGAACCCAGAAGATTGAGTGAGAGAAGTTTGAGCCAGAACAGCTGAGTTGAACCAGCCAGTCAGAGATCAGAAAGAACTAGGAAGGGGTGAGCTTATTCACCAGCAAGTCTCAGAGGCTGACAACATTCTAGGTCTAGAAAAGATTGTACAGAGGCTAGACGCTTCCACGTGCACATGCGTGCACATGTAGTATGCAAGCATGTATGCATAGAGATCAGAGGTAGATGTCAGATGTCTTTCTCAATTTCTGTCTTATTTGAAGCAGGCTCTCTCATTGAACCTGTAGCTTGAGACTGGCTGATCATCTTCCTGTCTCTGCCTCCTCAGTGTTGGGATTACAAATATCTACTGACACATCCAGATTTTACATAGATGCTGCTGACCAAACTCATTCTTACATAGCAAGCACATCACAAACTGAGCCATCTCTCCAGCGCCCTCAATGGCCACATTCTAAATAAGGCAGTGGTGGTTAAGGCTTCAATATGAATTTTGAGGACCACAATTCAGATTCATAATGAGAGTCTGACTTTCCCCCTTTAAGCTCTGTGACTGGGTTGCATAACTTAACTTTTCTGTTGATCAGGAAGCTCATAAGGCTCCCGTTGCTGACAGTAAAGAGCTTGCATGCTTACTATCCCGTGATAATCCCCTTCAGCTCTAGCACACCCAGGAGCAAATGATCAAATAGTGGAAGACAGCCTCTCATCAAATTTGATATTTTCCAGCCTTCCTCTCCCATTAGAGGTCATCTCTAATGACCTAAAGGCTTCTTACTAATCCTCCACCCATTAGCACCTCTCAACTCTCAATAGCATAACAGCAAGCCTTTATTTTGCCGGGACACTGAATATCCAAAGTGCCACAGACCCATAACCTGTGGTACTTGAAACAAGTGGTTTGACTGCATGTAAATTATACCTCAATAAGGTTTATCTAAAAAGAAAACATACCACTAGAAACCCAATCACTAAGAACGGCAACTCAAAATTTTTTTATGTATTTTTACATTGACAGGGTATAGCTACACATTCATTCTCTCTCTCTCTCTCTCTCTCTCTCTCTCTCTCTCTCTCTCTCTCTGTCTCCACTCTGTATCCTTGCTTCCCTGTCTCTCCCTCCCTCCTTCCTTCCCCCTCCTACTTTTGTTTCTCATTCTCATACATCATGGAAACCTTTCCATGTCAATATGCAGAATGCTGCATCAGCATCTTGTACCATTGAACTCAACAGCATGTGTGGTTGTCTGCACAAGCCAGTCAACATTTCAACTTGGAAGGTGGAGGATCCCCCACCCACCAATATTTTATATAGTATTGTATCATTCCAGTATGGAATTTTGTTGAAAAAAAAATTCAGGTGATTTCAGGTTTTTACTGTTCTATACTGTTCTAAGCACCACTGCAAACATCCTTACACTGACCTCTTCATTGGCACCCTTGGTCACTGCCACTTCCCAGGGAAATTACTGAGTCACAGCAGCTCTCGCTTTTATAAAAGATTTGAGGTATCTCTAAAGGTTATCCATCCCAAAAGCTGTCCCAGTTTGCACACCGTCTGTCCATCCCTCTCTTCTTGACGGCAGTACATTTAGATACCCTGCTGCTCCATGCAGGCAAGCACAAGGCCAATCCTGCTGTCTGGTGGATATGAAACCTTCACAGCCTTTGGAGTCATTGAAATCCTACAACTCCAAAATCTGAGCCCTTAAAAACACCAAGATTCAAGGCCCGCAAATTGTCTGAAAGCACTCCTAGCAGTCCACGAGGAGCCGGAATTCAGGACAGGATCATCTCATGACTTGCTGAAGGAACACTGCATTGAGTGTCCCCAGAAAGAGTATATTTCCTTCCAAGTTCAGATGCTTTCTCCCTTTTACACGCACAGTCTCTTTGGACCAAACCTTGTTAAAGTGGTGCTTCTCCCTGCTTGGTACCAGGGAGGTGGAGGTTGTACATGCTATTTATGGTATCGCTCTTGCTGCTTGTCAAAAGGATTCCAGTTTCCCCCTTTCCCATCCTTGACTCTGCTGCGTGTCACCTTAGGAAGTTAAATTCTTCTAGACAAAATGTCAACAGAAAAGTGGAAACAGTAATTGCGTGTATTTCATAGCCTTCTGCGAGGATGATATCAATGCAACCAAATTCACTGGCACCAAACCCTGCTCAGGAGATATGATGCTGTGCTGTCGGATTCCTCTTATACTTGGCTTCAGGCAGCAGAAGCTTCGAGAACAGTTTCTGTCCCATCTACACTGATGTCTATACAAAGGGCCAGTCTCCACTCTCATTTAACAGCTGCCTGATGACACCAATAAGCTGAGGACACGCCATCCCATCCTTAGGCATGTCTGCCCACTCCTCCTGCCACCAGGACCACGCGTGACAAATATAGCAGAAATTACAGGCATCTGACTTAATGCTGTGTGTGTACACTACCATAGAGCCAAGCCCCAAACCCTAGTTCTGTTGCTGCATCAAAGGACCATCTTTGCTCCAGTCTCCAAGCCCAGAGCAAGCAGCAATTTGAAAGGCAGCCCCCTTTTATTTTTAGCCTTAAAAAAACCACCAAAGCCAACAGAGCAGTGCTCACCCAAGCGTCTCTCACAAAGCTCTTGTTTGACTTGGGTTGGGAAAATGACAGGGTGAGTTCTGCACCAAGAAGGGAAGGGGTGGTAAATGGGAGAGAAAAAGAGCCCCCCCACCGCACACACACATTGCCAACCTCCATCCCCTTCGAGTCCTCCCTCCCCTAGGCCTGGGTGGACCCTGCCCGGGTAATCGTTCTCTGCTATATTTAAAAACCACAATGTGTTTGGAGGGGACTTAATTTCGGGATTGCGGGCGGCGGCGGTGGCGTCTCCCCGAGGACAAGAGGAAAGCCTGTGCCTAGCTCTTGCCTGCTGCCGGGACTTCAGGACTACCAACTCCGGGGAATCCAGGTCAGGACGAATCGCCTCCTGTAGCTGCGGCCAGCTCCAGCTCCGATGCTCTGGGCTCTAGGCTCAACGGTTGGGTTAGTGGCTTCCGGGTAGGGCTTGCATCCGCATTCGATCTCCCGGGACTCTCTGCACGTTAGGTCCGTGCTCGGTGTCCCAGGCCCGCCGAGAAGCCCTGTGGAAAACTCCCCTCCGTGCGCGAGGCTAAATATGCGCGGCTTGTCATTCGGTGTAGCTGTCTCCCAGCTGATAGGGTGACGTCGAGTTTGGAGGCTTGGAGATTGGCTTTTTGATTTGGCTCCTTACAGCGGCTTAATGGGCAAAGCTCTAGGCTCGCCCAGAAACCAGCCCCCTACGCTCGTCCCCTCTGCGCGCGGCGAGGCCGAGACGTCTCAGGTGGTGACAGCGGGCGAGGCTGAGCCGCGCGCTCCCAGCCCGGGGAAAGCCCGGGCGACGCAGCAGCCAGCCCCCGCCAGGGTCCCTCCGAGCCGCCAGGGCGCGCCGCGCTGCTCTCCGTCCGGCCCCTCCCGCAGGGATCCCCAGGCGACGGCGGCCGGGACTCCGGGCCTTGCCTGGGCCACTCGGGCAGTCCCCTGCTTATTGGCTGGGCGCCGAGGGTCTATACAACGCTCCCTGCGTCCTGGCCCCAGCGATCGAGCTCCAGATGCGCTGCCTGGTAGCCCCCTGACAGCCGCTAATCCACGAGCTCCGGCCGGCAGCCGCGGCGGACTGTCATGCCCTGGACGCCGCTGCAGCCGGCCCGCAGCCCGCGGGGGCGATGAGCCGCTGCGGCCCGTGAGGAGCCGGGCGGCGCGGGCATCGTGTACCTTCCTAGCCCGCCTCACTTGCCCATCGAGCTCTGGAGGCTAAGGGGAATCGGTGAGTAATGGGATGAGCCCACAATCCCCAAGCCCCGGAGAGCGGCAGAGGCAGGGGACGCCCGCCGTGATCCGGAGCCTGATATGCTCCGGAGAGGGTCCCTGTGGAGAAGAATCATGATAAGTTATTTCTCAAGATCATTCGCATGCAGTGCCTTGCGGCGGGTTTAGTGCCAGAAAAAGTGGGGGAGGGCGCCCGGGAAAGTATATGTTGTATATGCGGTGTTGGGGGAGAAACTGGGAGGGTTTCTAAGCTAGGGTGCTGGGGGTGCCGCGAGAGACGCCCGTGAGCCATAGTACTGGAAACGTGTGTACAGTCCTGCTTTGGGTTTGATGACTTAGTGGCGGGGTAGCTCAATGAGAAAACTGTATGGCCGTGTGTGTGTGTGTGTGTGTGTGTGTGTGTGTGT
>NW_021604585.1:10639572-10639912 GCF_004785775.1 Grammomys surdaster | reverse complement strand
ACACACACACACACACACACACACACACACACACACACACACACACGAACTCACGCGAGCACACGCACGCACGCGCGTACCCCAGTCTTGGGACTCCGTTGCCGATGGCCCATAACTGCAGCCCCAGTGCACCCCCTTCCCTTCAGCCCCCGAGGGCTCTTGGGCCAGGAGGTACCCGGTGGTCTGAGAGACCCAGGGTTGCATGGAGAGCTGTGAAAGTGTGTAACTAAGCTCCCCTCCTTCCTTCAAAATTCTCTCTCTCTCTCTCTCTCTCTCTCTCTCTCTCTCTCTCTCTCTCTCTCTCTCTCTCCCTCCCTCCCTCCCTCCCTCCCTCCCTCCC